>NC_079147.1:79076734-79409707 GCF_945859685.1 Eupeodes corollae | reverse complement strand
TTCTTACAAAGAATCCCTTAGAGTTTACAATAAGCCACCAAAGTAATCTGAGCTATCTTCCTGGCAATCCTTCTGTGGCACGATAGAAGAAACTTCTGAAGATTACGGAAAATTCTTTCAACTAATCCAGCGATGCAAAGCTTCTTGAAAAATGCAGAAGACTCTTGGACAAATTCAAGTAATGAATCGCTGAACTTTCTATTGGATACTCACTTTCCTTTTTACCGAAAATTGCAAAATTTATGTACGTTCAATTTCCAATACAGCTTTTCCACAAAGTCTGATCACAAGCGACAAGCTACAACGGGCTCTCAACGGCTTCAAACCATTTAACCCGCCAATGGTGATCAACTAGTCTGTGAGACCGGGTGTGCGAAAAACTGCGAATAACTTTCTCCCCGGCGGCGTCGTCACCATTGATCAAAGTCAAATTTTCGTCACCAAAGACGGGTTAAATTTGCAGGAACAGATGGAATAATACCAGCCAAGCTACAAAGCACTTCTGACATAATTGCACCAATACTTGAGTAATTTTTACCTGGTCCATATTAACTCGGCATGGGGAGAAGTTAAAGCTGTTTTTATACCCAAAGTAAATGCTCGCAAGTTAATCCTAAAGACTGGGCAACTCTTCTGGAAGACGATTCGTTAGTAGAGGAACACCGCAAGGTGGTGTTCTATCCCCTGTCCTCTGGAACTTAGTGGTGAATGAAATCCTAACTAGTCTGGAAGCGGAGATTTTCTGAGTGATCGCCTATGCGTACGACGTTGCTATATCAGTTTCAGGAAAGCATCTTAATACCTTAAAAGAACTCTTACAAAATGCCTCAGACTAATCTTTTGGGCTGATCGGTGTGGACTGGGTGTTACCCAACAAAAAACCGATTTAGTCTTATTTTCGAGGACATACAAAATTTTATTTGTCAACCCTCCCTATATTAAAGGAATCCAATTAAGATATCCCGAGATGAGGCTAAATACCTGGGTCTTGTCTTAGATAAAAAAACTAAATTGGAAACGCAACGTACAGAGAAAAGAGTCAAAAAACTTCTGTAGCTCTCTTTTCTTGCAAAAAAGCTGTTGGTAATAAACAACCCAGAATTACTCATCGGTAATCAGGCCGATTTTAATGTTCGGTGTGGCAGCGTCGCGTCGTGGACTGCTTCAGAGAAAGCTATAAACCGGGAAAAATTACATAAAGTCCAACGTTCAGCTTGCCTATGTATAAGCGTATCGCTTCGCACGACCCCATCTGCGGCACTGGACACCTTACTCTACCTAACACCTCTTGACATATTTAGCAAACAAATAGCTGCAAGCTCTGCTATTCACCTCAAAGCTTCGTCACAGTGGACTTAAAACAACATTGGCCACTCCGTAACTCTTAGGTATTTAGAATCAATTCCAAAGCACACAGACTACACCATCCCCCATCTGCAATTCGGCAGAAACTTCCAGATTTCTATACCTCCCAGATTCCAGGTAACTGTAAGGCAGATGAACTCGGCAGGAAAGGTACAGTGCAGCCCATCCTACCACGTTTGTTGCTAATGCAAGACGCTATGAAAAAGGCAAACACCAGGTGGAACAACATCAACACGTGTCAGTTCAGTAAAAACATCTGGCCAACACTAGATTTAGAGCGTTCAAGGTGCTTGCTATCTCTAAGCAGATCGCATATAAGCTCGATAAAAGGTGTCATAAGATGTTCAAACGTTAGACATGTGCATTCAAGAGGACACAAGCGTCCAGAGGTTTTTCTCAAAACCCACCTTTGTTTATCAACTCCTACTCTCACCTGCCCGCGGTGAACATCGGGTCCTTAGTACCTCAACTGGGGTTGGGTTCCAACCCCAGTGAAAAATTGTTGGGGTAGCAAACGAGAGAGGGGGGAGAGGTGTTTCCACTAAGGCACCTCTTCTTATCCAGGCGGCAGCGGACGAATTCTCGAGATGGAATCAACGGTGGCGTCTACAGTTCCAGTAAGGTTGAACTGCTTAGTGAAAACCTTATAGGGCTTCTTCGACATATTCGAAGCCCAGGCCTGTAAGGAGTGGCTTGTCCAGCTCCCCTTCCTTGGGGTTATACTAAGGATCTGGACCTCCAGGTTGGGGGTTGTGCCGTCGGGGTGACTTCTTGGCCACGTAAACAACACCTTTAGTTGCGAAGCACCAACAAGTCTCGGACGGATTCACTGTTGACAACCCACGCAAACGAAATAAGGACAACGATACTCGGATCCTTACCTGGAATGTTTGGTCCCTTAACAGACCACGTGCAGCCGAACAATTAGCGGCAGCCCTAAACTGCTGCAAGGCAGATATTACAGCCATCCAAGAAGTGCGATGGGATGGACGGGACAAACGCAAACTTAAAGACTGCGATATATACTACGGCGACTGCTACAGAGAACAAACACAGCGTCCATTTGGGTGTGGATTTGTTGTTGGAACTAGACTCAGGCAAAATGTCTTGAGTTTCAACAGTGTGAGCGAGCGCATCATGACAATCCGCATCAAGGGTAAATTCGCCAACATAAGCCTAATAGCCGCGCATGCCCCAACAGAGGAAAAAGATGAAGACACCAAAAACATATTTTTCGAGCTCTTGGACAAGACATATGAGCAGTGCCTTGGTTATGACATTAAAATTGTCTTAGGAGATTTAAATGCCAAGCTAGAAAGAGAAGACATCTTTGGTGGCATAATCGGGAGATACAGCCTGCACGACACCACCTCCGACAACAGATTCAAACTGGTCGATTTCGCTGCGGGGCGAGACGTTCTGGTAGCTAGTACGCAGTTCACGCATCTTAATATCCACAAGGGGATATGGAAATCTCCTGATCAATCAACCGTCAACCAGATTGACCACATTGCGATCGACGCACGACACTTCTCCAGTATCCAGGATATCCGAACATTCCGAGTGGCCAACATTGACTCGGACCACTACCTCGTTGTAGCCAAGGTACGGCTACGGATATCCCGATCCAAGGAAAAAAAAAGGAAATATTGCGAGATTCGACGTAAGACGGCTACAATCACAAGAGACTGCAATGTCCTTTTCCGATCGAGTCTCTAATAACCTCTTAAGGACTCCTATGCTGCCTGCATTACGCATTGAAAACCAGTGGCAACATTGCCTTGCATCCATCAGAGATGCCGCCTCTGAAATGCTAGGTTTCACACGGCCACCACAGCGAAACCCCTGGTTTGACGACGAATGCCGGCAAGCGCACGCAGCGAAACAAGAGGCATACAAAACGGCGCTGCACAAAAGAACTAGAGCTGCTCGCGAGCTCTACGAGCAGAAGAGGAGAGAGGAACACCGGCTTCTTAGACGGAAAAAAAGAGAGCATGAGAAGCGTGCGATCGAGGAGGTAGAGCGATGTTACAACAGTAATGAGGTTCGTAAATTTTACCAAAAGGTTAAAAAAACCTCCCAAGGGTACCAACCGCGTACCGAAGCCTGTAAAGACGATTAAGGGAGCATCGTAGTAGAACCGCAGTCGATGCTGAGAACATAAAATATCAATTCTCCAAATTATATAACGGCGATGACGAACCGAATCCCGCTGTAAGGGAGATAGAACCACTCAACCTCGGCGACGCAGATCAACAATTCCGCCTACCCGACCTTGACGAAGTGAAGATGGCTATATCCAAGCTGAAGTCAAACAAAGCTGCTGGAGCTGACGGCATCGCTGCCGAACTATTCAAAGCAGCAGGCCATGACTTGGTACGGAGCATGCACCAACTCATCTGCAAAATATGGTCGGAAGAAAGCATGCCCGATGAATGGAATCTCAGCATAGTGTGCCCGATACATAAGAACGGAGATCCTCTAAATTGCGCCAACTACAGAGGCATTAGTCTACTTAACATTGCCTATAAGATCCTCTCTGCCACATTATGTGAAAGTCTGAAGCCATTCGTCAACAACCTGATTGGTCCTTATCAGTGTGGCTTCAGACCAGGTAAGTCCACTATCGACCAAATATTCACACTACGGCAGATCTTGGAAAAAACCCAGGAGCTTCAAATCGATACCCATCATCTCCTTATCGATTTTAAAGCCGCGTATGACAGCATCTATAGGGAAGAGCTCTACCGAGCAATGTCTAGTTTTGGCATTCCTGCAAACTTATCCGTTTGTGCAGAATGGCGATGGAGAATGCACTCTGCTCTATCAATTTCGGAAAAGATCTTATCGATGAATATGATGTCAAAAAAGGTTTTAGATAAGCCGATGCACTGTCATGCGACTTCTTCAACATCGTTCTGGAAAGAATTGTGCAAAACTCAACCGTCAACACTAGAGGCTCAATCTTCCAAAGGTCCATCCAATTACTCGGATACGCAGATGATATTGACATAATTGGAAGATCAAAGCGTGATGTCAGTGGAGCGTTTTTGGACATTGCGACGAAAGCGAAGAAGATGGGTTTAGTGGTCATGAGGGCAAGACCAAGTATATGCTGTCATCAAAAAAGGAAACGTCTTGGACAAAACGTCACCCTGGACAATTATAACTTTGAGTTAGTTAAGGACTTTGTCTACCTAGGCACCAGACAACGACAATAGCGTTGAAGAATAACTCTTGCAAATCGGATGCTTCGAGAGAAAAATTCTTCGGTTGATTTTTGGTCCCGTACGCATAGATGGAGAATGGAAGAGAAGATATAACGACGAACTGTACGGGCTTTACAGCGACACTGACCTATTTAGCAGAATTAAAGTCCAACGGCTTAGATGGCTAGGTCAGCGCTCCAGCCCGGAAGGTCTTCGAATCCAATCCCAAGGGACGTCGCAGTAGGGAAAGACCGCGACTCTGGTGGCGCACCCAGGTGGGGGAGGACCTCAACCAACTTGTTGTGCGAAACTGGAGACTGCGAAACAGAGACCGAGCAGGCTGGATACGCATGTTGGTTGAGGCCCAGGTCTGCCCCGGACTGTAGCGCCACCTTAAGTAAGTAAGTAAGTAAGTAAGTAATAGGTGTCATAACCGGACACTGGCTAATAGTTAAGGCGTATTCTCAAATGACTTTTGAAGAAGCTGTATGGACGAGGAAGAGCAGGAAATAGTTCTCCACCTTCTCTGTACATGTCATGCTCTAGCCCAAAAATTACCTATGGGAAAATTATTCTTTAAAGATCTAAACGAACTAAATCATATCATCATAATCAGCCTATATCACGTTTCGTCAGGGCCTCAAAGTGGTTCCATTAAGCTTAGGAGGAAGTCTCAAGATTCATATGGTATCACAATCGGCCATTAAACTATCCTAAGTGTTTCCGATTCCATCATGGACAGCCACTTTAACCTAACCTACTCACTATATCTCTGTCATAATGGCTTGCTTTGAGCTGTTCATTGTTGGAAGGTTCGAATTAATAAACAATTTCGTTTTAAACACACATCCAACTTTACTTTGACGTTTGACCTGTCAGCCACTATTGCAATTCAACGTTGTACTCGCGTCTTCAACAGAATCTCTTCATATTATAAATCCGAAGTACAGCTTGCTTAAGAAAGATGTGCAGAGAATCGAGGTTTTCTATTTTGGTAAAACAAAAACTTGCCCTACATTATAATTTGCTGTCTGTTTTATTTATAAGATCAAACATGAACAAAAATAAACTTTTCATTTGCCGACTTTCCTCAAATCTGACCTTATTTTCATTTCAATTATCCTTGCACTGGCAAGGAGTCAGTCTTGCTCTGAAAAACTTCTCAATACGTTTAACTTTACCCAATACACTTATAGCCATAGCAACTTCACCTACAATCCTACATAAAACACCCTCCTGGATGCATTAATATTATAGAACTTCACCAAAATATTCTTCGTTAAGCAGATATCTGGTCGTAGGTATTATTTTCATAAAGTTTCTTGGAAATTCATTCCATTCAACTTATATATAGAAGCATAAGTAGAACTTTCCTTTCCCAGCACGAAATCCAAACTTTTCACTTACTTGTGGGTTGGGGTGGGTACATAAATCTTTACTTTTCACCAACTTTTCACCATACATACACCATAGTTACCCGCATGTACTCGTAGCTTCTATTACTTCTTTCGATTTTTAAGATTTATCCCCAACCCTACAAAACAAAGTACCTCTACTCCACCTAAGTATATACGAGCATAGTGGAGCACCTTATAAATCAAGCCATAAACAAATAAATTTCTTCCTTAAGTTCTTCTTTTTTGTTATAAGACGTGGTCTATATACGTCGCTCTTCTTTGACCATTTTAATATCCACTCTCGAATGGTGAAAGGATATCCTAGATATGCTTGTATAAGAAAAGGAAGAGGAAGTGGTGGTGGCGATGTCTTAATGCAACTTTATGTCTATGTCCGATGTTATAAAAATAATCCGCAGCAAGCAACTTGGCTAAGCTGGCGAAAAGTACTTAATAAATCTGGTCGAAGTGCATTTAGCTACACCACTCAAGAAATTACATCGGGAATATTCACTCAAATCGTATATTTTTAAGCTTTTAAGACGCCTCGACTATAATCTCGTTGGGTAGAAGTTCTGTTTTTTTTTTTTTTTTATTTCTTATTCGTTTTCCTTTCTTTTGTTATTTTTAATCATCCATTTCATTTTAATACGAAAATTCTTTTCCTCTGGATAGACTTTGTAATTTGCTCAGAAAAAAAGTATTAACAGGATACTCTGAGATCTCTGAGCGCAGCAGTATACTCGTTTTCGTCCTCGAATAGTTGTTGGCAGGGCGCAAAAGAGGTATTTAATTTTAGTCCTTTAGTTCACCAAAGGATTCACACGAAGCGGAAGAATTTGTTTTTTTTTTAGAATAGTTAACGTGTCCTTTTGCAGAACTGCACTTTTATCCTTACCTGTTTTAAGTTGGCCATGTAAATTGTGATTAAGTGTAATGGAATGGCGAACTTAAAAATACATAGCTGAGGATGGTACCGTTTGCAGTTTTTTCTTTGTGTCCTTCTGGGAGTAAATGTATTTAATATCCTGTAGATAGAATATTAAGTGTGATTGCTCGAGGCTATGACTGGTGGAAGTCAATTAAAGATCCTTTGTTATGTCCTTTGGGAGAAGTTTAACATTTTACCTGGAGGATATACTTATGAGTCATTTATATCTTAAATTTATTGGCATGGGTCCTATTAAATAATGATTGACCAAAGCTTTAAGCAAATTGCTACTATAGTTTATAAGCAAGTATTCTTATAAGAAATAAGTAAAGCATAAGAACCTTTAAACGTTTGTATTGGTTTCTAGTTACTTAGGAATGGTTAAGTTAGCAG
The DNA here is from genome assembly GCF_945859685.1 of Eupeodes corollae. Lineage (NCBI taxonomy): Eukaryota > Metazoa > Arthropoda > Insecta > Diptera > Syrphidae > Eupeodes > Eupeodes corollae. The sequence goes on along the minus strand of NC_079147.1, from coordinate 79,402,412 downwards.
TTACCACAAATTATTAGCATTGAAAATGGCTCACGGGTTGGTTCGGTACAAATCAGATACTCACAGTACGCTTATAAAAGGTGTTGGCACATTGGGTCTTGTGATTAAAAAAAAGCTAAAGCTAAAACTTGGATTTTTAAATCAAAGCTATATTTTGTGTTATTAAAAACTAGCTTTAGCCAGAAAATTAAAGGACGTCTTTTAGTCAAAGCTATTTTTAAATAGCTAAAGTTAAATTTAAGTGTTTTTAGCTTGTTTTTCCAGCTTTATAGCTGCAATTTGTATGATTAATATCAGATTAAGCTAATAAATATATCAAGATTCCTGGATTCCTGACTACAATGCTTTGACTACTTCTTTTTCTTAACTTCTTAAGATGTATGTATCTTCTTGACTGTAAGAATTTGACCGAATTTATACGCGAGTGACAGTCAAAGTTTTGTAGAAAACGGTGAGATATTAGTGATATTTAGGAGATTCTGTTTTACTGACCTCTAAGTAGATGATGCTGATATTTTTGGAGATATCTGAGTGAACCTGGAAACCTGCTCAGAAAAAGACAAGATTTTAGAGTTGGACGGACTAAAAATTGCAAAATTGCACGTTACCATCAAAACTAAAAAAAAGGCTCATATTCAAATAAGATTTAAGTCAAGTCGTAAGCAAATCCAATCAGAAAATTCATTAAAGAAACACGTGACTGCTACCACGAAAACAAACAGCGCTTATTTGGATACGGCTTCGTCATTGGAGCCAGACTTAGGCAAGAAATCTTGAGCTATAGCATATTAAAATTGTCCTGGGCGATTTTAATGCCACGCTAGGAAGGGAAGACGTCTTTGGTGGAATAATCGGGAAGAACAGCCTCCACGACAACACTTCCGACAACGGATTCAGGCTCATAGATTTTGCTGCGAGGCGAAACGTCATGGTAGCCAGTACGCGTTTTCCACACCTCAACATCCACAAAGGAACTTGGACTTCTCCAGATCAATCTGCTGTCAACCAGATTGACCATATTGCGATCGACGCCAGACACGCTTCCAGCATTATGGATGTACGAACTTTCCGAGAAGCTAACATCGACTCTGACCACCACCTCGTTGTAGCCAAGTAAGCACTTCGAGTTTCCATACCCAGGAAAAACAGGGAGATACTGGGAGAAGGTACAACGTCGAACGGCTACAATCGCCAGAGATCGCCAAATCCTTTTTCGACCGAGTTACAAGTAACCTCTCTTGAAGTTCTCTGCGGCCAACACAATGTATCGAAAACCAGTGGCAACATTGCCAAGATGCCATCAGACCAGCCGTCTCTGATTTGCTGGGTTTCAAGCAGCTACCAACAAGGATCGCCTGGTTTGATGAGGAATGTCAGCAGGCAAATGCAGCCAAACAACAAGCACGGAAAGCGGTGCTGCATGAAAGGACGAGAGCTGCTCATGAGCTCTATGAGCAGAACAGGCGAGAGGACGCCGACTTCTAAAAAGATAAAAGAAAGAGCATGAGATTCGTGCGGTCGAAGATGTTGAGAGGTTTAAAAGCAGGAATGAAGGTCAAAAGTTTTATGAACAGGTGAAACGAAATTCACAGGTACAAACCTAGAACCGAAGGCTGCAAAAACGAAAGTGGAACCATCAAATTCGAACCGCAGTCAATGCTGAGGATATGGAACGATCACTTCTACAGACTGTATAACGGCGACCAAGAACTGAATTCCGCTGTTAGGCAGGATGATCCAGACGACGAAAGCCAACAATCCCGTCCTCCCGACTTAGACGAAGTTAGGATTGCCATATAGATGCCGAGCTCTTCAAAAGCAGCTGGAGGTAAGTTGGTTAGAAGCATGCACCAACTTATCTGTAAGATATGGTCGCAACAAAGCTTTCCCCATGAATGGATACTCAGTATTGTTTGCCCGATCCTCATCCTGAAAAAAGGAGACCCTCTAAACTGCACCAACTATAGGGGAATCAGTCTACTTAACATCGCCTATAAAATCTTCTCTGGCGTAATATGTGAACGTCTAAAGCCCATCGTCACCAACCTGATAGGTCCCTATCAGTGTGGTTTTAGACCCAGGAAAGTCCACAGTTGATCAAACATTCACATTACGGCAAATCCTCGAAAAAACCCAAGAACACCAAATTGACACCCATCATCTTTTCATGGATTTCAAGGAGACCCATGTCCAGTTTTGGCATTCCTGCCAAACTCTTCTGTTTGCGCAGGATGACCATGGAGAATTCACGCTGCTCCATAAAGGTTGTAAGCAACTTAACAGAACCTTTCGATGTCAAAAAAGGTTTTAGACAAGGTGTTGCGCTGTCATGTGATTTTTTTAACATCGTGCTTGAAAGAATTGTGCAGAGCTCACACGTCAACACTAGAGGCACTATCTTTCAAAAGTCTGTCCAATTACTAGCATAGCTGATGACATTGACAGAATCGGAAGAACTCAGCGTGATGTCAATGAGGCTTATGTGAGTATTGAGGCAGGGGCGGCAAAAATGTGTTTGACGGTTAATGAGGGCAAAACAAAGTACATGCTGTAGTCAAGAAAGGACATACAACACCGACGTCTTGGTCAAAACCTCACCATCGACAGACGTAACTTTGAGGTAGTGAAGGACTTCGTCTACCTAGGTTCCGCTGTAAACGCAGAAAACAACACAAGCGCTGAGATCAAACGCAGAATAACTCTTGCTAACCTCTGTTTCTTTGGACTAAGAAAGCAATTGAGTGGTAAAGTCCTCTCTCCAGGGACCAAAGTGTTGCTATATAAGAGCCTTATCATCCCCGTCCTGCTATACGGTGCAGAAGCATGGACTATGACAAAAGCGGATGAAAGCACCTTGGGTCGGTTCGAGAGAAAAGTTCTTCGTGTTATTTACGGTTCCGTATGCATCGAAGGGGAGTGGAGGAGAAGATAGAACGACGAACTGTACGGGCTGGGTCAAGTATAGCGCTTGGAAACCAATGCTCCGGCCCGGAAAAACTTCGAATCCGCACCCGCGGATCAGGTGGCGTGCGCAAGGGAAAGTGACCTCACCCAACTTGGAGTAAGTAAGTAAGATGAATTCATCAACCGGCCGGAAGGGCTTCTTCAGCCTCAAAGAATAAGCAGCATACAAAGTAGCTGAAGAACCAGTTTATGCTTCGCTGGTTTTGAGATTTGTCTTGCTTAAAAGTTTGTAGGTTTTCGTGTTGGGTGAATTATTCTTAAAAATTTTAAAATTACCAACAATATTTTTCATATAAAGAAATAGTTTAGTTTGAAAAACTAGTTTTGTTTAATAGATTTTTAGACGAAAACAAAGTTTTACAAATTTTAGAAGCATTTCATGAATATTTACAAATTGGATAAATAAAATCAATTTTTACCAAATTTGTGTACTATTTTTTGTAGATTTTATTTTTTTATTTTGGATTTTTTTAAAAAAAACTATTGAATATCAAAAACAATTTTTTCTGTGAAATAAAAAGAGTTTGAAGACAATATTTTTAATTTTTGAAAAGCTATTTGAGTCGAAAGTAAATTTTTACTAAGTTTTAATATTGTTTTTTTTTAGGATTTTATTTTTTGAAAGAAAGCTGCCAATTAGATTTTTCTTAAAATTTTACTGTGTGTTAACAACAATAGTTTTTAAAAGATAAAAGTAGTTTAAGACCAAAAGAAATAAAAAGATATTTGAGTCGAACCAACTTTTATTAATTTTGTTGAGGTTTTTATTTTTTGTACAAAAAACTATAAATTCGATTTTTCTCAAAATTTTTACGAATGTTGAAAACAATATTTCTTATTTATAAGTGAAAATTAGTTCGAAGCTATAATCTCAAATTTTTGAAAAGATATAAGAGTCGAAATTAAATACCAATTTGTTGGCCCATCCGTTAGGCTCTAGGTCCATGAGCAAAAGACATTTCTGAGAACATAGCTGAAGAACGGTATAAGAAGAACTTTTTGGGATTAATTCATTTACCATCGGCTAATTAATAATCCTAAATGTTGTTTGTATAAGAAAGCAATACTTACCATCTACAGTAAGTAAACAGATCTGATAAACTGAAATCAAATAGTCGCTTTTAATCTATTTTTGTTCACATGAAACAAAGTTGCAAAGAACTGTCTAGATTTAGCTACTATAGTAGGTAATACAGGAGTTTACCTTGGTCCAAAAATAACTTTAGCTTTTTTTATTCACAAGGCCCATAGTCTTTGGACTTTCTTAGAACCTTTAAAAAAATAGTTACTTTTTAACTTTTTCACAGAGTACAATTATTTGATGGACCACTAATTACATTTAGTTTGCCACCTTTCATTAACGTCTTTTCAATTATCTTATGTTTAGCGCTTGGAATTTTATTCTTTATACTGCTCAGGAGAACAACCATACAAATTAGACTTTCTTCATAACACCCAATGTCTTAGTTGTTTGGACCAACCGGAAAATGAAAGTGTCTCGATTTCTTTTCCAATGATCTGATTTAGCAAAAATAACATTTCAATTTGTTGAAAAGGGGTTCCTTGTTCACATTAAGAAGTGTTTAGAAATGTATAGGTCGCTCAGTGGGACTGTAATGATAGTCAACTGACGCTGAACTCCTTCAGACTTCCCGATCAAAGTAGTGTTTTCAAAGCCGAGGTTTAGGCAGTTATATACACTGCAACATAGATCTCAACGAGGTCGATATCACGAGCTGCAATAAAATCGATTTCTACTTAATAATCAAAGCGAAGCTGGGAACCAGGTCACAGTGGACGAAAGAACTGGCTGTTATAAAAACCTCTAAGAAGGTAGACCAAGACAATCAACATCACTGTTTCTTTAAGGAAAGTTTAATACTTCGGGATATCACAATGGATCTTCTCAGATTTATGTGTGCTAATAACATTATCCATAGACACCCCATCAACCTATCGTAACATTATGATCCTTCCCTTATACAATGGCAGGCAACCAGCACTAATTGAGTCACACAGTGATTGTTTTCTATATGCTATGCCATTTCTACCGTTTAAAAAAAGAAAGAAGATTGAGATGAGAAAACAGATTACTAGCAATTTCTGTAGATAGGGCATTTTTGTACCATTTGAAAGTTTTACCCAAAACTTTACAGAAACAAGCTTTTGGGTAATTAATTTGATAATATCAATTCGTTAAACATCAAACAAGACGTTTTTTGATTTTAAATTGAGGTCCTATCATGGAATAACGTGCAACCGGAGTTGAATGTCTCGGAACGATAAAAAGAAATGTTAAATATGGTCAACGCGGTTTCAAAATGGAAGACCCTATTAATTAAAATGTAGCTTATATTTTTTGTATAGTGATTTTTTTAATTTCAAGCGATAAGCCGCGTTTAAAGTTAAAACTATTATAGCAACCTTATTGTAGAAGTCGGACTAAAATCAGGGACAAATGACACGTCCATAATGTCAGTTGCTTGATTTTTTTTAAACTTTTTCTGTATAAAGGGAGAACCATCATGAGTGCACCGTCATCGAAATCGTCTTCTTTTTTGGCGTCGTCGTCATTGTCATCATCTTCGTTGTTGTTACTGTTGTTATCGCTTTTGCCATCTTCTTTTTAAAAGTGGTATCCATAATTCTCGACTCTTATGTTCCTACTTCTATAGCTCCCACAAACCTGTAGCTCATATGCTTCGAAGTGTAAATTCGAACTTGAGTTTTTTTTATTTTGATTTTAAATTCAGTACTCCTACCCTAAAACTCCGTCTTTGGAATCGCCCTTCCTTGTCACTCAATATTTGGTAAAGTACTTATTTCGTTAATATTAGATTAAGAATAAGCTTGTAATAAGCCGGGTAAATGGAGGTTTTGATTCCGCTAAAGCTTAAAACAATATTAACATGAACATGGTATATTTCGTTCAGCCTGTACCCGTACCGTGATGGTTAGTGCGTTGGACAAACAAGCAACAATCAGCCAATTGGAGGAAAACCTCAGAAAGTTTAAGGAGGATATAGAGCCCCTCCTCAGTCATCTAAAGCTAAAGCAAGAGGCGCTCCGACAACAAGAGACAGCTCAAAGGCAACAGTAGCAAAAAACAACAGCAACAACAACCACAAGCCAAGCCCGCTGTCAAAAACACAGGAGCGGAGCAAACTAAAAAGACGCCATCAGAAATGACAATCCCAACTTCTGATGCCCCATATCGACCTAAACTAAATCAATGCAGCAGCAACAAGAGCAGCAGAAACAGCAGCAGCAGAAATCACAGCAACAGAAACAGCCCAAGAAGGAGAAGGTTCTACCAATTAAGACCTACCGGGTTGACCTACAGGACTTAAAACAGGTATGTAAGTCGGCCACTATGGGCAATTTTGTTATAAACATAATAAATGAAAAAGAAAAGCGATATTCTTACTTAAAGGGAGCCTAAGCTGGCCACCGATGAGTTCTTCAGTTGCACGCCTCGTGGTCAAAAATGTATAACGGTCCTACTGAAGGGCATAAGTTCCTTGATGGAACCTGAGGCGCTCTTAGCTGAGCTCCGTGTAAAAGCCGCTGATGATCCGATTTTATCGGGGTCAAGCCTTTCACTACAGTGAAGTCCAGGCGAGGGGGTTATAGGCTGCCAATGTTCCCCGGAACATTATGGCCCAAAGTAGTTTTGAGAGTGTGAGGGAAATCAAACGCCTCGACTATCAATCCGTACACTGGGACACATTAAAAAGGCACGATGACATTTTACAGTGTACGAAGTGCCAGAGGTTTGGCCATGCCGAAGCCAACTGCGATATGCAGTTGCGTCAGTTGCTTAGAAACCCATATTAAGAAAGAGTGCAAGCTGGGGAATGAATATTATTCAGTGCATTGGAAGACCGCTGTGGTTCATCCTCTACAAAAAAAGGAAAGGACAACTCTAACTCGTCAAATCTTCGGTCGATAAGTCTTCTTCCGATCATCAGCAAAGTTTTCAAAAATAATCAATAGAGCTCTGACTAAGTGGGCTGCGGACAAGAAAATAATTCCGGATAAACAGTTCGGGTTCAAGGCGGGTCATCACACAGTTCATGCTGCGTCTAAACTCGTTTCTGATATCCAATGGAATAAATCAAAACAACAATGCACAGGTGCTGTTCTGGTTGATTTGGAAAAGGCCTTTGACACCGTATGGTTAGAGGGTCTTTACCTTAAACTCAGCAGACTTGGCATAAGCAAGCCATTGTTGTATATACCTTATGATATGCTTAACGATAGAAAGTTTGTTGTCAAAAGTGGCAATGTAACTTTACCACAACATTCTCAATTAAAAATGGTCTTCAACAGGGAGTGGTGAGTGCACCGATTCTCTTCAGCATTTACACCAGCGATCTGATAGGTAGTCTTACAAAGGCAATTGCGTACGCCGACGATCTAAATGCGTACAGAACGGCCCGAAAGGTTGAGGTTATTAGAATTCTCTAAACTGAAAATAAATGTCCAGAAGTCGGAGACAATTTTGTTCCGAACTCCGTTGACTAGGGCAATGATTGATATTGGCTCAAGATGGTCATCGTTGATCTTCACGGGCAGCCATTAGCGAGCAAAAGTGTATTGAAGTACCTCGGTATCTGGTTAGATCAGTATTTATATTATACAGACATATAAATGCTGCTCTGACCAGGGCCAGAGAAGCCTTCGCTCTGACGAAAAGGCTGTAGCAAATTACCTTCACCAGAGTGAAGGTAATTTGCTACATGGCCCTTATACGGCCAATGATCGTTTATAGTTGTCCTGTGTGGTTCAACGTTGCCCCTTACCAGATGGAGAAGTTTCGTGTGTTCAAGCGACAGTGTTCACGAGACGCTGTATCGGCTTATATCGAACAGCTGAATCTTCCTGCGTTGCATTACTATTCCAACGAGGTCCTATACAACGGGGCTCGAATCAACAGAATTGACAAAATTTGTGATAAAACTCGTTCGAGGTCACATGGCAAGAACTATGTTTATAATTTAATTTTCGGGGCGTTCTATCCGAACGACGAGTATTTTGAAAGTGCACGCTTGAGCGGCTTTATTCCACCAGAGACATTCCTAGACAAATGCGGTCTGATACAGGATAGATTGGCAGTTCCGATAATATACCACCTCAGACGACGAACCGTGGATAGGCGACTCGTGTACAATCGGGAAGTCATGGCACAAGGCAGAGAAGAGCTCCTTGGGTTCAGTACCCAGGGACCGAATTGATGGGGCGAAGCAGCAGAAGCAGTTTTGGTAGCTTCAATCAGCACTTGATAGTCTGTAGTTGGGATGGGGTTTTAAGCTTTGACCGGATTACATACATGTTTTATATTTTTAGGGTTTAAAAAATAATTACAAAAAAAAAATAAAAAAAAATACATTGAATAAGGAAAAAGAAAGGGAAAATAAAAAATGAACAATAAAAAACAAAAAATGTTAGAAAGTTAGATTTGCTGCTGTGGTTGTTAGTATTGGGATGGCAAATTCATGAAGCAAATACTGTATCAAATAATAAGCTGTATAAATTTAAGTTGACAGGCAGAAAGTTGTCAGAAAGTAAAATTCTATATAATGTAGAATATTCTATTGAAGTCAAAATTGGTGTTAAAACGCTTAAGCTACAAAGATGAACAATTGTTGAAGGATTAAATGACCGTATGAGGGTTGTCGAGTCAATTATAAAGCTGAAGCTGCCATAATAGTTTCCGTAATTGGAAAATTTGGTCCAATCCTGAAAGCATTTAAAACGTCTGGATGTTTAAGTGTATATTCCTCTATTTTATGTTCTCGACCTGCAAGGTTACCAGAATTCTTCTAGGAATCAAGTTCCACCTTATCAGCGTATTATTGGAATATCATAACTTATCATGAATTTTGGGATTCCACGCAATTTTCGAGTTCTTAAACTATTTCTTAAATTAAATTACTTAGGTAACAGAATAATTTTAAAATAATTGTTCACATATCATCTTGTTTCCATCCTCTTACAAATATTTCTACAGATATTTCATATTTGTAAACATATGTATTTGATAATTTGTACACAGGCGTATGCATATGCAACAAAGGTATGTAAATAAATATTTGAATATAATTTTCCATTTCTCAAAGCCTGAGATAATTTCCTGTTTGACATGTCAACGTGACATTTTAATATCCGCAGATATGTGCTCGTACCGTCTCCCGTAGTCGTTGTACGTTGCGTTGTATAATATCCATTGTCTCTGAATGCTGATATGCTAGCAGCATATTTCTCGAAAATTCCAACTTATCATTGAGCAATTATGTTTCTGAGTAGGCATGTTGTTATGCTATGTATGGCATAAAATATAAATATGCATAATAATAATATGGTATAGCATATATTACTCGACTCGCTCTTCGAGGCGTTATGAACTTCACTCTTCTTTAATTTCCCATATTGCTCTGCGTCTGCACTTCAACATGAGTTTTCACATTTTGACAGTTCTTGTTATACACCATATTTACGTAAAATGTTATAGTTAAATTTTGACATTTACGAATAAATAACTTTCAATTGTAAACCTTACACAACTTAAAATAAAAAAAACATTCAAAAACCCACAACTTCACCCAGGACTCTTCGTTATTGGTACAACCCGCTCAGCCCAACGCTGCCACTGACATATTATTCCCTATACAACAAACGGTTCTTTGTCACCAGTGCGCCTTGCGCGCTATAAGACTGACAATAACGGATATTTTCATGTGTGTACAAGTAGGATATTCATTCTTATAATGCTTATAGAAGGATGAACAATTGTGGGAGGGGTGCATCTGTACTGTATTGTCCTTGTTGTTTCTGGCACATTTAATTAATTTTTAAATATCACAAATAATATGGCGATATCATACAAAAGAACACGGAATTCCATTGCTGAATGAAAGACTGACTGACACAAAAGAATATATATTTATATTTATGTGTGTGTAAAAGGATGACGAAAAATGTGAATTGCTGCACAACTGGGAGACATATGTACATTTCATAGTCCTGCAAAAATATAACTATATCCTTGTGGATAAGCATAAGCATTTGCGGGAGGATATGAGGGACCATTGTTCCACACAGTATGGTCTAAAGCATATATCTGTTATCTTACAGTTACAGTGCACATAAAATGGATGAGCTGAGCATGTGTGACAGGATATTTTATCAACTTCTCTCGTATATATAAACTCTTGAAAGGAATACTAGGAACCTATCCATTCCACTCCACTCCACCCGCCACGCCAGCCGCCATTATGTTAAGTTAATGTATAAAACTTTCGCGCTATATGTTCACTTGGTCCTTAGTCCTTGCTTACACACGTAATAGCGACCGCAGGGGTCCTTTGATGATGATGACGATGATTCAACTCTAATGTGGCTGGAGCTTCTATGGATACACCTACTCTGAAGTCTTTTATAAATAATTACTTGAATACCAACCAAGAGTGCAAAAGAAAACTATTATCTTGTGAAAGGATGTACTTTCCTGGACGAAACCCACATACACAAATACACAGTGCTGTTAACACTATGAGTGTCAATTTTAGAAAACAATATTCAGCGATCAGTGAATACATTCCTTTGTTGCCTTATTTTACATTATCAGGGCCCCGATGAATTAGGTTAGGACTCTTGGTGTGAGACAAGATCTTTGGAATGAGCCCAGAAACAGTCTTCATTTGTATGCTTTTTATCCAGAACTTATTTCATAAACATTGACAATGGAAGCAAGTGACAAATGGTTAATTTACAACTTGACAATTGTCATAATCTTTTCCATAAACAATTTGTAGATTTTGTAGAGTTGCAGAAAAATACCCAGAAACTGTCATCATGACAATGAATTGTGACAAAAACCCAGGAGCTTCAAATCGATACCTACCATCTCTATATCGATTTTAAAGCCGCGTATGACAGCATCTATAGGGAAGATCTCTACAAAGCAATGTCTAGTTTTGGCATCCCTGTCAAACTTATTTGTTTGTGCAGAATGACGATGGAGAATGCACGCTGCTCTATCATGGTCGGAAAAGATTTTACCGATTCATTTGATGTCAAAAAAGGTTTTAGACAAGGCGATGCACTGTCATACGACTTCTTCAACATCGTTCTGGAAAGAATTGTGCAAAACTCAACCGGCAACACTAGAGGCACAATCTTCCAAAGATCCATCCAATTACTCGGATACGCAGATGATATTGACATAATTGGAAGATCAAAGCGTTATGTCAGTGGAGCGTTTTTGAGCATTGCGACTGAAGCGAAGAAGATGGGTTTAGTGTTCCAATGGTAGACATGTGCATTCAAGAGGACACAAGCGTCCACAGGTTTTTGTCAAAACCCACCTCTGTCTATCAACTCCTACTCTCACCTCCCCGCGGTGAACATCGGGTGCCTAGTACCTCAACTGGAGATTGGGTTCCAACCCCAGTGGAAAGTTGTTGGGGGCAGCAAACGAGAGAGGGGGGGAGAGGTGTTTCCACTAAGGCACCTCTCCTTATCCAGGCGGCAGCGGACGAATTCTCGAGATAGAATCAACGGTGGCGTCTACAGTTCCAGTAAGGTCGAACTACTTAGTGAACACCTTATAGGGCTTCTTCGACATATTCGGAGCCCAGGCCTATAAGGAGCGGTTCATCCGGCTCCCCTTCCTTGGAGTTATACTAAGGATCTGGCCCTCCAGGTTGGGGGTTGTGCCGTCGGGGTGACTTCCTGGCCACGTAAAAACATTATAGTTTCGAAGCAACAACAAGCCTCGGATACGGACGGATTCACTGTTGACAACCCACGCAAACGAAATAAGGACAACGAACTTCGGATATGTACGTGGAATGTTAGGTCCCTTAACAGACCACGTGCAGCCGAACAATTACCGGAAGCCCTAAACTGCTGCAAGGCAGATATTACAGCCATCCAAGAAGTGCGATGGGATGGACCGGGTAAACGCAAACTAAAAGACTGCGATATCTACTACGGCGACTGCTACCGAGAACAAAGACAGCGTCTATTTGGGTGTGGATTTGTTGTTGGAACTAGGCTCAGGCAAAAAGTCTTGAGTTTCAACAATGTGAGCTAGCGCATCACGACAATCCGCATCATGGCTAAATTCGCCAACATAAGCCTAATATGCGCGCATGCCCCAACAGATTAGAAAGATGAAGACACCAAAGATATGTTCTTCGAGCTCTTGGACAAGACATATGAGCAGTGCCCTGGCTATGACATTAAAATTGTCTTAGGAGATTTTAATGCCTAGCTAGAAAGAGAAGACATCTTTGGTGGCATAATCGGGAGATACAGCCTGCACGACACTACCTCCGACAACGGATTCAGGCTGGTCGATTTCGCTGCGGGGCGAGACGCTCTGGTAGCTAGTACGCAGTTCACGCATCTTAATATCCACAAGGGGACATGGAAATCTCCTGATCAATCAACCGTCAACCAGATTGACCACATTGCGATCGACGGACGACACTTCTCCAGTATCCAGAATATCCGAACATTCCGAGAGGCTAACATTGACTCGGACCACTACCTCGTTGTAGCCAAGGTACGGCTACGGATATCCCGATCCAAGCCAAAACAAGGAAGTACTGTGAGAAGATTCGACGTTAGATGGCTACAATCGCAAGAGACTGCCATGTCCTTTTCCGATCGAGTCTCTAATAACCTCCTTAGGAGTCCTATGCTTCCTGCATTAAGCATTGAAAACCAGTGGCAACATTGCCTTGCAGCCATCAGAGATGCCACCTCTGAGGTGCTAGGTTTCACACGGCCACCACAGCGAAACCCCTGGTTTGACGACGAATGCCGGCAAGCTCACGCAGCGAAACAAGAGGCATACAAAACGGCGCTGCACAAAAGGACGAGAGCTGCTCGCGAGCTCTACGAGCAGAAGAGGAGAGAGGAACACCGGCTTCTTAGACGGAAAAAAAGAGAGCATGAGAAGCGCGCGATCGAGGAGATAGAGGGATGTCACAACAGGAATGAGGTTCGTAAATTTTACCAAAAGGTAAAAAAAACCTCCCAAGGGTACCAGCCACGAACCGAAGCCTGTAAAGACGATCAGGGGAACATTGTAGTAGAACCGCAGTCGATGTTGAGAATATGGAAAGATCACTTCTCCAAATTATATAACGGCGATGACGAACCGAATTCCGCTATAAGGGAGATAGAACCACTCAACCTCGGCGACGCAGATCAACAATTCCGCCTACCCGACCTTGACGAAGTGAAGATAGCTATATCTAAACTTAAGTCAAACAAAGCTGCTGGAGCTGACGGCATCACCGCCGAACTATTCAAAGCAGCAGGCGATGACTTGGTAGGGAGCATGCACCAACTCATCTGCAAAATATGGTCGGAAGAAAGCATGCCCGATGAGTGGAATCTCAGCATAGTGTGCCCGATACATAAGAAAGGAGACCCTCTAAACTGCGCCAACTACAGAGGCATCAGTCTTCTTAACATTGCGTATAAGATCCTCTCTGCCGTATTATGTGAAAGTCTGAAGCCATTCGTCAACAACCTGATTGGTCCTTATCAGTGTGGCTTCAGACCAGGAAAGTCCACTATCGACCAAATATTTACACTACTGCAGATCTTGGAAAAAACCCAGGAGCTTCAAATCGATACCCACCATCTCTTTATCGATTTTAAAGCCGCGTATGACAGCATCTATAGGGAAGAGCTCTACCGAGCAATGTCTAGTTTTGGCATCCCTGTCAAACTGCACCGTTTGTGCAGAATGACGATGGAGAATGCACGCTGCTCTATCAAGGTCGGAAAAGATCTTACCGATGCATTTGATGTCAAAAAAGGTTTTAGACAAGGCGATGCACTGTCATGCGACTTCTTCAACATCGTTCTGGAAAGAATTGTGCAAAACTCAACCGTCAACACTAGAGGCACAATCTTCCAAAGATCCATCCAATTACTCGGATACGCAGATGATATTGACATAATTGGAAGATCAAAGCGTGATGTCAGTGGAGCGTTTTTGAGCATTGCGACGGAAGCGAAGAAAATGGGTTTAGTGGTCAATGAGGGCAAGATCAAGTATATGCTGTCATCAAAAAAGGACACTGAACGACGACGTCATGGACAAAACGTCAGCATGGACAGCTATAACTTTGAGGTAGTTAAGGACTTTGTCTACCTAGGCACCGCTATTAATGCAGACAACGACACCAGCGCTGAAATCAAACGAAGAATAACTCTTGCAAATCGCTGCTCCTTTGGACTTAGAAGGCAATTGAGAAGTAAAGTCCTCTCTCGAGCATGTAAAATCACCATCTATAAGACACTCATCATCCCGGTTCTCATTTATGGCGCTGAGGCCTGGACCCTGTCAAAGAAAGATGAGAGCGTCTTAGGATGCTTCGAGAGAAAAATTCTTCGGGCGATTTTTGGTCCCGTACGCATAGATGGAGAATGGAGGAGAAGATATAACGACGAGCTGTACGGGCTGTACAGCGACACTGACCTAGTTAGCAGAATCAAAGTCCAACGGCTTAGATGGCTAGGTCATGTAGAGCGGATGGACATCAACGCTCCAGCCCGGAAGGTCTTCAAATCCAATCCCGAGGGACGGCGCAGTAGAGGAAGACCGCGACTCAGGTGGCGCACCCAGGTGGGAGAGGACCTCAACCAACTTGGCGTGCGAAACTGGAGACAGCTAGCTAGGGACCGAGCTGGCTGGAGACGCTTGTTGGTTGAGGCCCAGGTCCGCCCCGGACTGTAGCGCCACCTTAAGTAAGTAAGTAAGTAATGAATTGTGAAATATTTCTTTACAATTGTCAATAATTTTTCGACAAATGTATGCTTCCAATTCTACTAAAGCAAACTCAGTTTCGTTCAAATGTTCCTAGTGATTTTGTGAATAAAATATCTTTATTTTCTAAAAGCTGCTTCGGTAGACTTGTATTGAGTTGAGAATGTTATTCAATTTGAAACTCTCGTTTTTTTGTATGTTTTATGCAATTCACTTTTTAATAATAAAATACCATTTTATAAACTGTGACATTTTAGAATTGAAAGAGTGTCACCCTTCTGTTTCTCATAACATCGAAAAAACTGGTCGAGAATCGATGAAAATTGAAACAAAATGCAAAGGTTTGATTCCATATTTAGGTGAGTATGCATATGAAAATGGGCATCACAAATTGGTCATTGTGTTCTTCCGATCATTTGTCACTTGTAAAGCTTTAATGAAATACAGATTTGTCAGACAATCGTGACAAATTTGGTGAATTGCGGTTTTTTTTCAAAATTAGTCTATTCCCAAACAAAAGTAATTTTGCAACAAAATTTTTCTTTTCCTGTGGCGCTTTCAGACCTCGTGGATTCCAAATTCCTTAATTTGCCATATTTTGAGAATAATCATGGTTTTATACTATAAATAAATGAATAAATTAGTTAAACCAACAATCGGTTAAGAACTATTTCTATATGAGAGTCAATTACAGTTTTTATGCCGAATTCAAACAACTAATTTAAGAAATCACTTTTCATAGTACCCGATTTATTTATTGCTAAACAAGTTGTTGCATTTATTATTTCCAAAACTCTTAAATTATGGTTTAAAACCAAAAGAAATAAGTAAAGATTATTTCAAAGTTATATTTCAGCCTTTAAACCTGAAACCATTACCCAATATAGTTTTAGAAACTCTCAAAAGGGTAGATGAACTCTTAACTTTTTCCTAGATACTCCTATGAATAGTAAATTTTTGTTCAATTTGGTGGATAGGTGTTTTTTGTTTGTTGATAGCTGGTATTATATTTAAAGCACAACTATTTTCGCCTTTTCTTCAACCGCTGTTTCAAAATGATTGCACCATACATCGTGTGCTTTCAAAAGTCACACGGCACAAATACTCGTAGATCTTTTTTCTCGGAACGAACGGGATCCTAAGTCCAATCGCCTAACGGAAGCATCTTGGTAAATTAAGTTTAAATGATTGCCCTTGTAACAAAAAATTCGTAATTTTTCCTATTATATCAACATAATTTGAAGCTTTTGTTCTTTATTTCTGTGATAGATTTTTGATTTTTTACTTGCCTATTTTTGTTTACTTTGTATTTTCTGATGTACCCATGGCATCATAGATTTTGCCTGGGACTGCCTTTCCCTGCCTTTGCCATCTAAAGATGTTTCCTGCTTTCCAAATAAGCCGTTTTGCTTAAAACTATAGGTCCTCTCCAACCCTGAAATCATTAAGATTTGTAAGTTACTAGGCTCCAGCTCTCAATGAATTAATTTAATTTATTTGTAATATCTGTTGCTGTGGCTGTTTTTCTGTGATTTACCGATTCTTCCATGATTTTTCTGAATATTTTTATCATGGTACATTTTTAAAGGAATTTGTTTTTTTTTGTAAATCTTATCCCTCACCGTTTATCGACCTTTGTTGTAATCATTTTTTTTTATGACGTTTTCGTTCTGGAGTTACTGGATTCGTTCATGGACCTCTCGTTGTTTTCAGGATTCATAATAATAGTTGTACGATTTCTTTCATATTTTTTATTCTTTGTGATTAGCGGAATACAACCAGCAAATGTCATTAATCAGTTTGCCTAGTTTGATTATTTACCTTTTTTTACTGTTGGACGTGTTTTAAATCTTTCGTCAAACTCATACTTGATTTCTTGAGTTAAAACATGATTTGGCGAATTGTAGTAGTGATTGGTTTCCAGCGAGGTTTCAATCAGACACCTACTAGAAACCCCTGGTTTGATAAGTAATGTCGGGAGGCAAACGAGAGCTGCTCAGCTACGAGCATAAGTGGAGAGGAACACCGACTTATCAAAAGGAAAAAAGGTCGTAAATGCCTAGCTCTTCAAAGCAGCTAGAGATAATTTGGTTACGAGCATGCACTAACTTATCTGTAAGATATGGTCGGAGAGGCGGCAAAAATGAGTTTAACGGTTAATGAGGGCAAAACAAAGTACATGCTGTCGTCAAGAAAGGACATACAACACCGACGTCTTGGTCAAAATGTCACCATCGATGGACGTAACTTTGAGGAAGTCAAGGACTTCGTCTACCTAGGCTCCGCTGTAAACGCAGAAAACAACACCAGCGCTGAGATGCGATATTTAAGTTTAAAAGGTACCCAATTCAAGTTGTAGGCCCGAAAATATGACTTGAAACGTACGATACTTATTTCCAGACTTAAGAAACTGAATCTAAATACCCAGTGATTCCCACCACAGTTCAACATTCAACTCCAAATATACGACCCAACAAGTGTTTTACAAATATCAGGAGCGTGAACTCGTGGATTACTTTAAAAGGTGTTTTGCTCAAACTTTTGGTTTTTCGTATTCAATGGCTCGAATATTTGTTTTTGAATATGCAACAAAAAATAATAATACAGTTCCTAGTTCATGGTTGGTCGAAAGAGAAGCTGGTATCGATTGGGTTCGTGGTCTTCTCAAAATAAACCCTGATATTTCCTTGCGCAGACCCGAAAATATAAGCTTAGCAAGATTAAGAGGCTTTAATTAAACTTCGGTGGAGGAATTCCTTAAAAATTTAAAAAGACTCTACGAAAAGCATCAATTTGAACCTAAATGTATTTTTAATTTGGATGAAACTGGTATTTCAACGGTCTTAGCACTTCCAAAGGTAAGACAATCTTTTAAAAACAATATTTTGAAATTGTTGACCCAAAACTAAAATGTAGGTAATATCAGAAAAAGGGAAAAAGGGCAACGCTCTGTAAGCCAGGTGTGATCCGCAGAGAGGGGGACTCTTTTTACAGTTGTAGGGATTGTTAATGCTGCTGGTTGGGCTCGACCTCCACTGTATGTCTTCCCCAGGACCAATTATACAAGAAGACATTCAAACCACTCGCCAAGAGATAAGAACGGTTCAAATCACTCCCCATGAGATAAGGCCAGTTCCAACAA
Organism: Eupeodes corollae; assembly: GCF_945859685.1. Taxonomy (NCBI): domain Eukaryota; kingdom Metazoa; phylum Arthropoda; class Insecta; order Diptera; family Syrphidae; genus Eupeodes; species Eupeodes corollae. The sequence continues at coordinate 79,384,509 of NC_079147.1, read as the reverse complement.
TTCCCCCACCAAAATCCATGAATAGAATAAATAAAGGAAAATCCAGAGTCTACACTGAGACCCCTGAAAAGAACAGAATCATTGAACTAAAGCGTAAACAAGAAGAAAAAAATCATATAAGAAAAAGTTAATTACGAAAATCGAAAAAAAAATTTAAAAAAGCTGAAAGCGTAGATTCGGATGAGTTTAGTGTTGCAGATTCAGATAAGTCTGTTGAACCAGTTTCAGAAGATGAAGTTTCTGATTTTGAAGAATCAAATATAAGATATTATAAAATTAGGCGCGATACTAAACCTAACATTGGCGACTATGTTTTGGTCAAGTTTGACGCTCAAATTGCCAAATATTATGTTGGTCAGATAACTCGATTTGAAAATGAGAACGAATTTTATTTGTATGTAGATTTTTTCCGTAAAAACCGAACAGTTGTCAATTTTTTACAGCCCACCTACGGGGCACTTTCGACATTTTGAAGTAGTTGTTTAACATATCTTTTTTTACTCCTAGGTTCGAGTAAAGTCTTCAAGCCTTGTGAATTTCTTGAGTAAAATTGTTAAAGTTTCAAATAAAACAAAAATCTCGTTAAAAATGCATTTTTAAAAAAAGTTATAAGGAATTTACAGAAAATCTGTCGAATGTGCCCCACCCTACCTTACTCTCTTCATTGTAAGAGTTTTGGTCTGGTCAAATTATATTAAATATCGAAACCATTAACAAAAACGTACTCTTAAAATCTGAAATCCATTTTTTTATTTTGTAAAATTGAAGTTGGGGAATTGTAATTTTTGACAGGTCACAAAAATCCCATAATTTTTTTGTTAGAGTAATCGCCATTTTGCTTTTTTTCACCACTCACATATGTACATACATTCACCGATAGCGAATTTGAGAGAGTTCACCTCGAATGGAATTTGAGGGTGTTTCAGGTAGGACGGGTACCGGTCGGGACTCTAGATAATATATTTCCTCTATGTGCTAAATGTGCTTCCTATATAACTACTAGATTTATACTGATTGTTTTGCTTCTATTTAATTCGATGTCTTTTAATATTTTTGTGGTTTTGTTTTGGTGTATCTATTTTAAGTTTTTTTTTAATTTTAACACCAATATTTTTCCGTTAAAAATATAATTTAATTTCTATGCAAAATATTTTGTCCAGTACTGTTTTGTTATAATGTATCCAAGTACTTGTACTTCCATAGAACCGCGTATGCTCCAATTACTATTAGGACAGGCTTTAATGACTGGGCGTTGAATTGTCACCGCAGGCAACATAGGTCGTCTAAATACGTACCACATTATAGTACCTACAAAGTATCCAGTCATTTGCTTGTTCGACACAAATTTTAGTGCAGGTCCTTGATTTCCGAAACCTTTCCATACAAACATGTGTACATATGTACACTGAACAGTAGCATATAAGTGGTTCACCCAAATTCAAAGGATACCAAACATACCTCATGATGATGGCGCTTATGTTGGAACCGTACTCTTTGAGAAGATTTGTGTTAAATCCACTTCCTTTCGATTCACTATCACTATCATATATATCGAGGATATCTTCCACTCACACTCACACTCACACTGATACTGATGTACTCTCATACATAAATCTAAGAACTGAGAGAGATTACACATACCACATTATATTAGGAATTCTAACGTCGCTTTAGTGCCAAACGATTCATTATGCTCGACTCCAAGGAATTCGCAAGCGAATGATTATCTCACATGCATACTTGATGAGACAAAGTGTGTGCTTCTTTTTAACCACACTATCTATGCTATGATCTGTGGGACAAGGAGCTGCAGCAGGAGCTATGGAACAGCTTTGATAGTTGTTATAGAGAGATGGGTTGGGTGGCCGGCTCCGGCTGCGGTGGCGGTGTCAGTGAAGGCAACGGTGGTCGTTTCATGGGATACCACCATGATAAAGCAGCTTCTCTATCGCAGCATCACAAGAGAGGAAATGAATCTATTTTCGATGTCATGTGAATGATAAAAAATTTATGAAAAACTTAGTTGAATGATGTTGATGCTGGCAATGGCATCCACATCATCCTCTGATAGCGATGGGGTTTGATTGTGTAAACGCTAGTTTCAAGTGGCATTTTAAATCAGTCAAAACTGACATTTATTCCAGGTATATGGTATACCTTATGTATAACCAACCTAAGAATATGTATAAGTATATGATTTTGTGTACTTATATGTGCATTGCGAAGTTGCATGTTGTACTAGAGTCGCTTGTATTGATTTAAGACATTAAGTTCCACTTAAGTGCGGCAATTAATGTGTGCACTTATCAAATATTGAAATGAGGTCGTCGTCAAGAGGCAAGGTACATACTCACCCAGAGGAGGAAGGAAAGGTACATTTCTCATGCTTGTTTTGTTCGCAGTTAAGTAGATGGATACATGTAGACTAATTAATTAAATAGGTAATTTATTATGTACACATACATATATCCATAAATCAATTTTGTTTTTGACCTACATTCAAATTTAACTTCTTTTTGAAGGATGTTTGCATTAACATCAAAAAATTCAAAATCTTTTATTGAACATTTATAAACATAATACATAACTCCATCTCAATATTTTCTTTCAAATCTACATCCTTAAGAACTGAACATGAAAGACGCTTGTTATTTGAATTGAAGATTTAGTTAAATCCACTTTCAATTGATATATCCAGCCTCCAAGGACTCAGGTTCCAGTTTTAGCTCATCAGATGCAGAGCAACATTGACATTACATCTTGTTTTAGGTATAATACGCACGTATTAAATTAACAGTGATATCTTGAACATTTTGTGGCAAAGATGCATAGCAAGGACAAAATATAATGCTAAATCCTCTAACTCTATGCATAAGTATATGTAATACATAATATTATGTTGTACTCACACAACATACGAAGTTAAAGACTCAATTATTCAAGAGGATATATAAACGAACGATGAAGCAGAGAATATTTTTTTGGACATATAAACCTTATTTGTTGAGTTGTTTAACCAGGTATACATACATAAATTGACATATAGGTATAATTGTGCAAAATTTAAGTCTTTAGTTCTGTTGAAAGTTGAGATTTGATACTTTGTTTTTAAATACTTAGTTTATTTTATAGTTACCAAATTGTACTGAATTTTATATGTTTGATGTATTGAAAATAAATATTTATTACTGTTCAGAATCTTAAAACATCAGGTTATGGGCCTAATCACGATCTAAATACAAAAAAGAGGCTGGGTCCATTTTTATGAAAAAATGGACTGTTTGGCCTTTAATATTAAAATTACTGAATATCGAAAACAATATTTTCTGTGAAATAAAATAAGTTTGAAGCCAATATTTTTAAGTTTTGCAAAGCTATTTGAGTCGAAAGTAGATTTTATAATTTTTTTATAATTTTTTTTTAGGTTTTTATTTTTTGTAAAAAAAACTGTCAATTCGATTTTTTTCAAACTTTAACTGAATTTTGATAACAAGATTTTTTGAAAGATTAAAGTAAATTAAAGCCAATATCTCAAAGTTTTGAAAAGATATTCGAGTCGAAAATCAATTTTTACGAACTTTGAGTGTTTTTTTTTTAGATTTTTATTTTTTTATAAGAAAACTGTCAATTATATTTTTCTCAAAATTTTATCAGATATCAAAAAAATTATTCTTCGTTGCACAAAATTATTTTAGAGATGAAATCATATTTTAGTCGTAAAATTTTGGAGGTGACAAATTTTTTTTCAGTTTTATTGATTTAAAAAAAAAACCGTTATATTGATTTTTTTCAAAAAATATACCTGTTTGGTATCATGTTACAATATATTAAATAAAATTTAATTCAAGTCTCTAGTGTTTTTGGTTCGTAAGATATTTAGGGTTAAGAAAAATGTTCACCTTTTTTTCAAACTGCTATGGTAAAAAACCCACCCTCGCAATTTTCTTGAGAGCCCTTTCTGCATCTTTTTGCCTTATTATCTGTATAACAAAATTTATTTGAAGTCGATATCTTTTCTGGTTCTTGAGCTATGGAAACGTCGCGAACGTACGGACGTACGGACGTACAAACGTACAAACGTACGTACACACGCACGCACAGACATCTTTCTAAAAATCTTTTTTTTCGACTCCAGGGACCTTGAAACGTCCAGAAATGTCAAAATTTTCAATTTGACAAATCGGACCCATTACAATAACTTCCTATGGGAAGTTAATAAATTGGGTGGCGGCAACAATCCGTTTGAGATCTAGGGCCTAGTGACTGACAACTCTCGACGATTCCTGTGTGCGAGTACTGTAGTCAGGGATGGAAGGGACCTACAGTTTTAAGCCGAATCCGAACGGCAAATTTGAGAAAGCACTTTTCATGACAAGAATTACTCTTGGAGAATTTGTCAATTCCTCGCAAGAGGCAGTACCCGTGAAAAAAACTTTAGGTGGGATATGCAGAGATCGAACCCAAGACCTCTCACATGACAGTCCATCGCACTAACCATCATGCCACGGGTACTACAGCAGCAGAGTTAAGACTATACAATCCCCGCAGATTTGCCATTGGTGCCCCTCATATTTAATCCGCAGCAGAACGCTTTTTATATTTTCATAAGACTCCTTCATATGAACTGCGTAACCAATAGGAATTGAAGGTAAAATATTTCAGTTATGTAGCAACACAGCTTTTAAGCTAAACTTAGAGTTAGTTACCATTCAACCACTGATATCAGTGCAAAAAATTAAACTTTCATCCATTTCAAAATCTCGCTGGAACTCCTTTTGTCGAGTACGGAACCGCACGTTATAACCACACCCCTTCCATTGTTGCAACCTCGAGCCTAGAAGTTCTGCTTTGTTCGTGGGTAATTCTAAGTCCCTAGCAAGATCATTCAATTCAGCTTGTGATATCAGGTGTGGCTGTGATGATGTGCCAGGTATTTCGTATTCTGACCTTTAAGAAATTGTTGGTGAAGCAGGTGTAGATGTTATTTCATCTTCGTCAATGTAAGAGCTTTATGGAATCGGGTGAAGATCGCTGCATACACATTTGCATACACTGTAGTATTCTTTTTTTTTGAAACTGCCTTGCCTCTCACAAAAACATGAGCGGTGAGGCAAAAATAACAATCCGTTGCACGACTTGTTGATTTCGCCACTGCATTGGTACTGCGAACCGAAATGATTGTTTTCTTATAGTCATCCAATTTCTCAAACCTGTCGCACATGCATTGCAACAGAAATACGGAACCCAGATTTAAACTTGATGTTTTATACTTTGTTTAAAATAGTAGAAATAGGCTTCTTTTACTGTAGGCGATAGGGAACACCTTTGCTTACAAAATACCACTCCACCGTAAATGTAACAAAAGTTGTCTTGATTACTTACATATTTTAGCGACATTTTTCAATAAAATACATATTATCTATTTTAACACTTAAAAACACAGAATAGAACACTAAAGCACAATATATTTACCATTAGATGCCAGCTATCTTAGTTTAATATCAATATTAACAAGTGGAATTAGGATAAAATCACGTCTAGCTTTTTAGCGAAATATTTGTTTCTAAGAAATTGCAAAGAACGAAATAAATCAAAATATTCGAACTAAAGTCATCCAAGTGAAGCACCTTTTTATACGGAATTTTAGTAATTAATTGATAGATCTTGGGGAATTCCAACGCTCGTTTCCAATTAACCCTATACTTTTATTGTAATGGGGAAATATGTGCCCATGCAAAGGTCGTAAACTTTTCCGGGTATAAACTTCCAACAGGAAGGAATTGAATGTATTTAGAATTGGAAGACAAGTCAAAATTAGTTGAAATTATTCCGAATACTTTTTCACTGTAAACCAGTGTAATTTGCCAATGAATCGTGTTAAAAATGAACAACGCTTACAAAATATTAAATTTTATTATCAAAATGCGTGCTCTGTTAAGAAAGTTCATTGCGCACTTCTTCCATTTTATGGTCAATTTAATCGACCCACTGAAGCGGCTATTCGCCGAAACCATGAAACCACCAACACGCTTATATAGAGTGCGAATTGAAGAAAATATCGCAACTGTATCGGCCAGTGTTATTGATGATCATAAATTATCGATTCGTCCCCCTTAGCAGCAATTGGGCCTCTGTTACTCAACAACGTGGAAAATTTTGCAGAAGGATTTAGGTGTGATGCCTTTCAAAATACATCTGGTGCAAGAATTGAAGCCGAACGACTTACAGCAACGTACAATTTTTGGTAAATAGGCTCTTGGAAAGTTGGGTGAAGATCCACTTTTTTAACGAAAAATTGTGTTCAGCGACGAAGCTGATTTTTGGCTTAATGGGTACGTAAACAAGCAGAATTGTCGACTTTGGAGTGAATATCAGTCAGAATCCAGAAAAAGTCACAATTTGGTTCAGTTTATGGGCTGGTGGCATCATTAGACCGTACTTATTCGAATATGATGCGAATCGTAACGTAACTGTGAGTGGTGAGCGCTATCGTGAGATGATATCCAACTTTTGTTTGCCCAAATGCAAGAACTTGACTAAATGACATGTGGTTTCAACACGACCTTGCCACATGCCACACACCACGCACAACAATGGACCTATTGAGAAATAAGTTCGGTGAACATTTTATTTCACGTTCGAAACCGGTCAATTGGCTGCCGAGATCGTGCGATTTAACGCCTTTAGACTATTTTTTGTGGGACTATACTAAAGTTCATATCTATACACACAAGCCCGCGTCCATTGACGAATTGGAAGACAACATTGGACGGACGATTTGAGGCGCAGTCAAGGTCAACATTTGCATGAAACAAAAGAGGCTGGGATGCGACCCACACTGATCACTTCCCATTCCTTCTGTCGATTTGTCTTGCTTAAAAGTTTTAAGGTTTTCGTGTTGTGTTAAAATAATTGTCACTTGAATCATTCTTAAGACTTTTAAAATTACAAACAATATTTTTCATATAAGGAAATAGTTTGGTTTGAATATCTAGTTTTGTTAAATAAATAGATTTTTAGTCGAAAACCAATTTTTACCAATTTAAGTAGCATTTCTTCAATTTTAATTTGAGAGATATCAAGAACCGAACATCAAGTTTTACCAAATTTGTGGACTGTTTTTCGTAGATTTTATTTTTTTATGAAAAAAAATTACTAAAACAAAAACTACTGAATATCAAAAAAAAATATCAAAGAAATAAAACAAAGTTTCAAAACAATATTTTTAGTTTTTCAAAAGCTATTTGAGTCAAAAGTAAATTTTTAACAAGTTTTAGTATTGGGTTTTAATTTTTTGTAAGAAAACTGTCAATTAGATTTGTCTCAAAATTTTATTTAATGTTGACAACAATATTATTTAAAGGATAAAGTAGTTTAAAGCCAATATCTCAAAGTTTTGAAAAGATATTTTAGTAGAAAATCAATTTTTAAAAAGTTTTATTCATTTTTTTGTTTAAGTTTTTACTTTTTGTACTCAAACATATGTCGAATATCAATTTTTACGAACTTTTGTTAAATTTTCAATTCGATATTACTCAATACTTTTCTGAGTGTTACAAATAATATTTTCTATAAGCTAAAATAATTTAAAAGCGATAATTTCAAGTTTTTGAAAAGATTTTTGAGTCGAAAATCAATTTTTCCCAACTTTGAGTAATATTTTTTTAGGTTTTTGTTTTGTATAAAAAATACTGTTAATTCGATTCTTCTCAAAATTTTACCAGATATTGAAAACGTTATTTTTCTTTGCATAAAATTGATGTGGAAATAAAATCATTTTGTATTCGTAAAATGTTCGGGGAGAACATTTTTTACACACGCACGCACAGACATCTTTCTAAAAATTTTTCATTTGGATTCTAGGGACCTTCAAACGTCAAGAAATGTCAAAATTTTCAATTTGACAAATCGGACCCATTACAATAACTTCCTAATTGAAGTTAAAAATATTGTTTTTAAACTTTTTTTATTTCAAAGAAAATATTGTTTTCGATATTCAGTTGTTTATTTTTTATAAAAATCCAACAGTCGGTTTTTTCAAAAAAAAAAAATTAAATTTACAAAACATAGTACGCAAATTTGGTAAAAATTGATGTTCGGTTCTTGATATCTTTAACATTAAATCCATTTATCCAATTTGTAAAAATTTAAGAAACGCTTCTAAAATTGGTAAAAACTTGTTTTTGACTAAAAATCTATTTAACAAAACTTTATTTTCAAACTAAACTATTTCTTTTTATGAAAAATGTTTTTGGTAATTTTAACCCAACACGAAAACCTACTATTTCTTAAGCAAGAGAAATCGACAGATGGGATGAAAAGTTATCAGTATGGGTCGCATCCCAGCCTCTTTTTTATATTTAAATTTATATTATTATAATAATAAAGTAGAGGTAAAATATATGTTATTAAATATAAATAAAGAAATCAGGTGAAAAAATAATGCTAACATCATTTTCTCCTCCATCCTAAGCAAAAAGTAATAGCAAACTTTTTCTAAACACATTACTATACTCATTACCGTTAAATCTCACAAAACTTTGTAAACCTAACTGTATTTTCACGCACCTCCACTCAAACTCAACCCTACCTTCCTACAATTTTGCCTATATCCTTTTATTAGATCCTTAATGTTCTAATGAATGAGTTTCTCGAAATGTGCTTACGAATTCTATTGTACGAGTATGAGCCAACAATAGTCGCTTTATTACGTCTTTAGGTAAATATACTCGTACCAACGTTTCGTTTCGTCCTTTGAGAGTGATCAAAGCGGCAATTCTCTCTTCAAGTAATTACTATTATAGTCTTGATAGAACCCTTATTAGCAACACTATCAAACTCCAACCAACCAGCTGTCCGTAATTAGTTGCAGTATTTGTGACAGGTATAAAAATAAACTTTCTTCCATTTCAATCTAAAGAAGAATACAAGTATTGGTGTAGTGTATTCTGAATTTGAATGTACACGGAAAAGAAGAAAAAGAAAAACACACTTTTCGAATATTCAGGAAAAGGAAGATCCGGAAAACGGGCTAATTGGAGAAACTGGAATATAAGATTATACTATGACACGCTACGAGAGTAGTCACTGACCTTTTTCGTTGTGCAGCCGCAAGAAGTTTAATTTAAGATTTCAACCAATTCGGTTTGAATCCAACTTCTCTTCGCGTTGGCGTTCGTTGGGTTGAAAGCTTTTTAACAGTTTCTAATTGAATTTTGGTATGAGTTAAGGCAGCAAGGTATCCCAAGCTCCAACCCAATCCCTAACATTCAACCCCCAAAACCCAGCGTCCAACCAGTGATACAAGTTTCTTGGACCAAAAAATGAAGGTAGACATTATAACACAATTAACCTCAAGGATGTACACCAAACCAACACCGCTGACGACGGCAAGGGAAGACGACACGACCTTGGGGCATATTTCGGAATAGATTGCCTCAACGTTATAATAATAATTCGTTCAGTTGTCCTTTCATCATTCGTGCTCATCATGCTCACTGGTCCTTGTAAATCTTTTTATTCTGTATTTTGCATTTTAGGGCTGTCTTGCCTTGCCTTACCTCACATTGCCTTTAACCTACAATGCAAAATTTAAATAAAGAATACCAAGAAATACGGCCATAACGCTTTACTTGATGTCCTTCTTCACTGAGGAGGAGCGAGTATATTCATTCATCAAGGCGGCATCAAGGAAGAAAAATAGGTATCCTCTATAAGCCAGGTATTTTTAATTAGACAGACAGATTAAACAAATTTACAAGGAAGACTTGGTTATCTTTTTCTTATGTCCTCTTTGGCCAGGACAAGAGTTGAATTAAGTCGAGTCGAAAGTAAACGGTAGAGTTACTCTAAAGGTTCTTCTTCTTCAACTCATCCTTGTTTCTTGTTGACGAAAAGTTCATCAAATTAACTCAAATATTTTGTTTATAAAAAAGGTCAGAGGCCAACCCAGGCGAATGAAAGACTATATGGATGATTTGAAACACAAACTTTTACCCGGATTTGAGTTCTAAGTTCATCATCATCATCGTCAGGAGGATGTAGACCCTAACCATCCAACCATCAGTTATACAAGGTATGTTCAGTTGTAGCTATTGGGAAAAAGTTTTGAGGATGGTGCTTATTACAATGGGACTGAGAAGTATCATCTCCAAATTTGAAGGGATTATGTGTAAAATTAAATTTATACATTTCTTGGAAAGGGTCACCTACTCGTACCAACACCACCGTCTCATCTTCATCATTTCTCGGTCGCTGTTGCTGCGGGCGTTCTTCGAAGGATGATGGATACGGTGGAGCGGCGCGCGGTGTGGTGGTGGTGGATGGAAGGAGTGAAATTGGGATGATTTTGATGAAAACGAGAGTTTTGACTTGTTTCAAAATATTGTTTGTTTAAAAAGGTAATTTTGTATTGATTTAAGAATTACCCAAGACCATCACCGCATTAACTTTGGAGAAAAGGAAATCGGTTCGTTTAATTTCTGCTCAAAATGCAGGTATACGTGAATCTTAATGTTCAACGGATTAATTAGATGTTCTTGATTGAAAATGAATGCGTATACCTTAAAAGTTACCTTTTAATAAACCTGATTCATGTATAAAAAAGTTGCTTCAGGGCACTTTGGAAATATCTCATTTACATTAGAAACAAAAGAGACTTGTTTCTTAAAACTGACTTATGTATTTCAAAAACTTTTGTGTTATGTATTGATTTGCAAAGGAAGTTTGATGAAAGTAAGTAATACTCCTATACGATTACAATACACAACTAAAAAATAAATTAAACAGTTCAAAAACTCTCAACCATTTCTCTTTACGAGTAATGTTGTCGGGGATGAAGGGGACCTACAGTTTTTAAGGCGAATGGAAAAGCACTTTACATCTTTTGGGATTTGTCAATTCCTCACAAGACGCAGTACCCGTGAGAACATATCTTTAGATGACACAGGCCGGGATAAAACCCATAACCTCTAAATACAAACATATTTTTTGTGAGATACAAAGATTTGAAGTCAATATTTTTGCTTTGTTCATAAAACTTGAGTCGAACCCCATTTATTATTAGTTTTTTGTTTTTAGGTTTTCGTGTTTTGTACAATATTTTGCATTTTATTAAAAAAAAAACGTTTTATTTAAAAAACCTATTTTATTAACTTCCCATAGGAAGTTTTTGTAGTGAGTCCGATTTGTCAAATTGAAAATTTTGACATCTCTCGACGTTTTAAGGTCCCTAGAGTCGAAATAAAAGATTTTTAGAAAGATGTCTGTACGTTTGAGATGTTTTTTCGTCGTCCATAGCTCAAGAACCACAAGAGATATCGACTTCAAATAAATTTTGTTTTACAAATAATAAGGCAGAAAAATGCAGAAAGGGCTCTCAAAGAAATTGCGTTTGTGGCTTTTTACCATAGCAGTTTAAAAAAAGGGTAACATTTTGGTTAACCCCTTAATATCTTACGAACCAAAAACACTGAAAACTTGAATTAATTTTTATATAATATATTGAAATGTCGTACCAATCAAATACATTTTTGGAAAAAATCCAATATACGGTTTTTTTATGCAACTAAGAATAATGTTTTTGACATCTGATACAATTTTGAGAAAAATTAAATTGATATTTTTTTTGTATAAAAACAAAAATCTAAAAAAAACATTACTCAAAGTTGGTAAAAATTAAATATCGATTCAAATAGTTTTCAAAAACTTGAAATTTAGGCTTCAAACTTACTTTATCTTATAAGAAATATTTTTTTTCAACATTCTGAAAAATATTGAGAAGAATCGAATTGACAGTTTTCTCAAAAAATAAAAACCAAAAAAAAAAATTAATAAAAGTTTGAAAAAATTGTTTTTTGACTCAAATACCTTTTCAAAAGTTTGAGATATTGGCTTTAATTTACTTTTATCTTTCAAAAACTATTGTTGTCAACATTCAGTAAAATTTTGAAAAAAAAACAGAATTGACAGTTTTTTTACAAACAATTAAAAACCGAAAAAAATAATTTTCGATTTAAATAGCTTTTCAAAAATTGGAGATAATAGCTTCTACCTAATTTTTATTTATAAGAAATATTGTTTTCAACATTTGATAAAATTTTTTAAAAAATCGAATTGGCAGTTTTTTTACAAAAAACAAAACTCTAAAAAAAAAAACAATACTGAACCTTGGTAAAAATTTACTTTCGACTCAAATAGCTTTTCAAAAATTAAAAATATTGTCTTCAAACTTTTTTATTTCACAGAAAATATTGTTTTCGATATTCAGTAATTTTTATATAAAAATCCAAATTCCGTTTTTTCATAAAAAATAAAATCTACAAAAAATAGTACGCAAATTTGGTAAAAATTGATAGACAAACATTTAAGCAAGACAAATCGACAGACGGGATGGGAAGTTATCAGTGTGGGTCGCATCCCAGCCTCTTTTTAATTTTAGCTTCATTTCTTGAACGTATTCTTATTCGTTATAAAAATATTTTTTTTTTTTTTATTTTTTATCCGATGGAAATCTTCAAAAGACACTCGGTAAGAATCGGCACCGAGTAGTGTGGGACTCTTACCGCACTAAAACCACCGGTGAATCAGGACCAATCTATGAAAGATCGACAAATGATTTGTATTTCTTAATTTTTAAATCGCATTGGGGGAAGTTTAAGGATATAACACTTTCCCGTAGCTTTTAGCCCATCAGCTCATGAGGCTTGGTTCTTCTTAATCTCCGAACATTGTCTCGTACATTTAATACGGTCTCCATTTCAGAGAGTTAGTATGACTTTGCAGTCGCTGATTGTGTGATACAGCGTGTTTCTTAACCACTTCTGTAACCATTTCAATTTGAAGGTCACGATGTAGATCGCTATTTCTTATATACCAAGGGGCATTTATTATTCCACGAAGGACCTTGCTTTGGAATTTTTGGATGGGTTCAGCATTTGTTTTATTTGTACAGCCCCATAGTTGGATGCCATATGTCTAAACGATTTTCAATACTTGCTTATATAACATTAGTTTGTTCTGGATAGATAGGTCAGAGTTCTTTCCTGTTAACCAGTACATTTTTCTGTACTTCAAGTTTAGTTCTTCTCTTTTCTTTTTGATGTGTTGTTTCCATTTAAGCTTTGCATCCAAATTCATTCCAAGGTATTTGGCGGTATTGGAGTAAGGTACTTCTGTACTGTTTATAAAAATTGGAACATTGTTTATGTTTTTATTTGTAAAGTTTATATGCGTCGATTTTGTTTCGTTTAATTTGATTCGCCATTTGTGCGTCCAATCACTAACTTTATCGACTGCATTTTGAAATTTTTGTGTAGCCTTCGTAACGGATTTATCTGGCACCAATATTGCAGTATCATCAGCATAGGTGGCCATGATAGCGTTGATGTCCACTGGAATATCCCTTGTGTATAACAGATACAGGGTTGGTCCTAGGACACTTCCTTGTGGTACCCCGGCTTCATTTTCTTAAGTTCCGAGTAATTTTGGTCGTACCGTACTCTAAAGAGTCGGTTCGTAACGTAGGATTTCAATATTTCGTAGTACTGCCTGGGAAGTCCCTATGCAGTTTGTACTCAAGTCCCAAGTGCCAAACCTTGTCAAAAGCTTGAGCAACATCTAAGAATAAAGACGAGCATACTTGTTTTTCTTCAAGTGCCTTTTCCACAACATCCGTAATTCGATGCACTTGGTCTATCGTGGAATGTTTATTATTAAATCCAAACTGATGGCTAGGAATTAGTCTTCTTTCTTCAATTATTTTGCTAAGCCTTTTCAGTAGCAGTTTTTCAAAAACTTTTGCCATGATTGGTATAAGCGATATTGGTCTGTAAGATGTAACTTCTGTTGGTGGCTTACCTTGTTTAGGTATAACAATGACTTCTGCAATTTTCCAATGATGTGGCACATATCTTAGTTTAAGGCATGCGTTTATTATAAATTGGAGTTTCTTGAAGGCTATAAGAGGCATTTCTTTCAGAACCTGAGCAGTTATAAGATCGTACCCTGGTGATTTTTTGTTTGACAACTTATGTTGACACATGCTTCTTACTTCTTTGAGCGTGACAAAATGTATTTCACATTCGTCGTTTCTGTCAACAAACTGTAAGGGATCTGTAGCTGTGCTTGCTGGGAATGGCTTGAAAACATTCGCGAAATGTTCAGCGAAGAGATCAGCCTTTTGTTTCGGGTTTCCGATCCATTTACCATCTTGAGATTTTATCGGCGGGTTTTGTGTCTGAGGTCTTTTTAGGCGCTTAGCTGCTTTCCAAAAGGAGTATAAAAATATTGCTTCGATATTTATAAGAACATTGTCTTACATTGATAACTAAATTTTGCATTAAATGAAATAATTTTGAAGGCAATACCTTCATTTATTATAGAAATATTCGAATTGAACATCATTTTTTAAGGATTCTAGGTATGTAGTAGTTTTTGTAAATTCTTTTTTAAAACAAAAATTAGTTGAAATTTTCTACAAATTGGAATAAGAATAAGAAACAATATTTTCAATAAGATAAAAGAAGTTTGAAGGCAATATATTCAATTGTTGCCCAGATAGGCGTATCGAAAACCAATTTTTACCAACTTTTAGCAGTATTTGTTTAGAATTTTTTTGTTAAGAAAACCTTTACTTCGATTTTTCTCAAAATTGTATTAGATGTCAAAAAAGTTATTCTTAAATCAGACCGATTACAATAATTTCTTATGGGAAGTTAAAAAGTGTCTTGATGAAGAAAATCTTACTTTCATCAGGAATGTGGGCACACAATCTCTTGTAAGACCCAATATTATAAAAATTGCAAAGCAAACGCAGTCCTTGTTGTTTTTTTTAACGCTTTCAATAATATCCACATCCATTCCTGACAACAGTACTCGCACACAGGAATGGTTGAGAGTTGTAAGTCACTAGGCCCTGGTTCACAACGGACTGTTGCGCCACCCCATTTGATTTGAATAATATCCACATTATTTTTTTTAGAGCTTTATAACTTTAGACGTAGTTTTTTGGTATCACATGGAAAGTGCAGCAATACAAATACCAATAGATAGTGTGTTTTGTTAAAGCTTTCTTTGAGCCCTTTCTGCCTTATTAACAAGAGTCGATATCAGTACGCTTTCTTGCGCTAATAGACGACGAAAAAACGTTGCGAACGTACGTACACACATACGCACAGGCATCTTTCTAAAAATCTCTTATTTCGACTCTAGGGACCTTGAAACGTTGAGAAATGTCAAAATTTTCAATTTGACAAATCGTAACCATTACAATAATTTCCTATGGGAAGTTAATGAAAATACTAACACAAAAATGAAAATTGACAATTAGAGCATTATGCCAATTTATTGAGATGAAATTACAATCTTAATAGCAAGCAAATCTGCTGTCCCGGATAGCATCCACTGCATTATCATTTTCATCGAAGTACTATAAGCTTCTCGTACTTGTTTTAAGGCTCACATTCCTCTTCTTTGGATGTCGAATTGCAACAACAAATTGTTGAACAATAGTGAATAAGAAACCGATTGGAATTTTATGCGCCGAAAACACAATGCTGTCTAAGGACATCATAACATAATTTACCTCCTTTGCCACTATCAAAGAGTAGCACTAGTATCAAGACTAAAAACTTCGAAATTTTCGGTACGTGTACATCCAACAATTACTTGTGTAATTCAAGCGATAGGCTTGATTCTGGGGTATTCTAAGACGATTCAAGGAGTTACAAACTAAAAAGCGGTACAAACTAAAATCTCTCGTAACGAAATCTCGCTTTTTTATAAATTCCACATCTCTCTTTGTTAAAATATCACATAGCAAAACTCAGCTTTTCAAAAAAAAACCAGCTAGTGCATTAAAATTTCGAAGTACCAAAATTTCGTAAATCAGAATCTTGTAGCAGATGGGCAATATAAGACAGTTCTATAATCTCGCATTGAAATAAACTAATATTAAATATTTATAAATAGGCTATGCCACGTTTGGCGAAGGCAACCTTATGCTATTAGACAGATAATTTAATAACTTTAATTTAGGAAACCCTACATTTTAAAATTAGAATTAAATTACCTTTCATTTGACACCGAAATCAGGGTATATTTACTTCGCAATCAACCTTCCAAAAGGGCCAAGATTTAAGTAGGCAGTTCTAGGTCTTTTATTATATACCCGAGTTTTAATGTTAATTTTTTAAATCAAAGAAATCCCTGTATTTTCCTACCCATCAACAAACTTAATGAAAGTGCTGAAAAAGAAATAAGAAATATAACAAGTTCAATGAATCTTTATTTTGAACTTCGAATCGGTGCCATGAAATATGGTCAAGTGAAATTAGACGAACTTTCATAAATTGGCCTTATTGCACCTTACTAAAGTGGAATAAGACAAGTTTTCAGCAATTGGTCACATTCCACTTTGACAAAGTGAAATAAAGCCAAATCATTTTGAGAAATAAGAGCAACTTATTTTTATGTTGCGTTCTGTGAAGGGTCAACTCTCCTGCTTGGGCAAGCTACAAGATCTGGGGTAGGTGCGAGGTAGAGTGTATGAAAAGTTTATTTGTATGTATGTCAAACCATATTGTTAAAAGTTAAATAAAACTAATGTGGCCTTATTACACTTTGTTTAAGTGTAATAAAATAAACTATTTGCATTTGGCTTTATTAGAATTTACAAAATTAAAATAAGGGAAGTTCTTGAAATTCGGCCTTATTTTAGTTCATTCATTTCACGGCACTTTTCAAAAACTTAGAATACATCACTGATTTTACTCAGCGTAAAGTCAAGTTGGTCTTGTTACTCAAAATAATTTGTCGTTATTTCACTTTGTCAAAGTGCAATAAGGTCAATTTTCGAAAGCTGGTCTTATTTAAACGCATCGTATTTTTAAGAAAGTCAAAAAGAAAAATCTATTGAAGGACATTTAAAAATAATCCCTTTATTGGTGAAAGTATACATAAATATTTAAAGGATGAATGTGAACAATAATAATAATGGCTGCGGCATAGCACATAGGGTAGCTGGTGATTGCCTAAAACTTGGTTTAGGCCAGCAATGCAACTTTCTTCCCATGTCGAAGTTCTTGCTTTACCTCCCCGTGTGGCCCCGGGCAATGATTTGTGTATCCTTATATACATAAGTTAGTAAAAATTGCAAGGGCAAAGTCTCTCCTGACTCTTCAGGATAGGTTACGGAGATTAGCACTCTTCGTTAACTTCGTAACTGAAGTACATACCGCTACAGAAACCGAAATTACGCCTGGGATAATTAATGATAACTCGTTGACGACTTTTGGCTACTGGTACGACACGTAATACTGTACTGCTCTATTCTTTTCCCAATCCAGGAAACGTTCGAGAAGCTGGTGTTGGGTAACTCCTTACAAAATCGGCAACCACGAGCCTTATTTCGATGGGGGCCCTTTGGGGAATGGCTTATTAAAGCTACGTTTCAGAGTAGAGTACGACCCGTCACCATCGTACAGTGTTACGCACCGATGGAGCTCGCATCTGATGAAGAGAAAGAATGCTTTTATAGTCAACTGGGATCCGCCTACAACAACGCTCCCCGCGGAGATATTATTTTGGTTATGGGAGACCTCAATGCTAACGTTCAGGGTAACAACAACGGACTAAGGCATATGATGGGTGTTCACGGAGTCGGCAATTGCAATGATAATGGAGATAGGTTCATTGACTTCTTCAACGCCAATAGCCTTGTGATTGGTGGCACTATGTTTGAACACAAACTCTGTCATAAAATTAGCTGGGTGTCGACGGACAGGCAAGCGCCTTCCGATCAAATTGACCACTTCGTGATTAGTCTACGCTTTAGGAGCAGTCTCTTGGATGTACGAAATAGAAGAATGGCCGATAATGATAGCTACCCTAAGATTGCTTACAGCTACAGCTTGAAGATCCAACGGAATAACACGAGCCCCCAAATTCAACATCGCCAAACTAAAGGACCCCAGGACCAGTCAACAATTTAGGAACCACTTGTCGCACAAAATGAGAACAATCAGCAGCACAGTACATGACGACATCGAACACCATTGGAATGCTGTGAAAAATGTTTCCATTTCAGGTGCTGACAGAATAGTCGGTCGGAAAGAAGGAAGCAACAACACTTGCCTTTCAGAAGAATCTTGGGCAAGGATCAACGAACGCAAACAAAACGAGCTGGAGTCCTCGTATCGCATGGAAAAGAGAGAGGTTCACCGCAGTGTGAGCCGCAACAAGCGCAACTACATCAACGCATTGGTGCAAGAAGAAGAACATGCTGCAAACAGGTGCGACAGCAGGACCGTTTACAGAATAACCAAAAAACTGACCGGTACACACAGCTCACAGCAACACCGGGTGAAAGAAGTAGACAGTACTGTCATAAGTTGGGTGGATGAGCAAGTCAGAAGGTGGAAAGAACACTTTTCCTCGGTTTTAAACTGAGTGTTTGCAAACAACGTGTGAGAAATGACATTTTTTAAACAGAAATATAGTACATAGATAATTAAAAATTAAAATTGCGAATACGCAAGCGTGTCCCAATATTATTTGTTGTTTAATTTGGTATGATGAAACAATGTATGAGAGTGTATAACAGTTTGGAAATTGGAATGAAAAGGTTTTTGTAGGAGCTAGTAGGTTGATGCATACTTTCAGGGTGACATCTTTTCGGACTTATTTTGTTTTTTGAATGCATTCATGTAATTTAGTTAAAGATCGACGTATAACGATAATGATCATGACGAACACAATTCACAATAAAAAAAAAAAGGAAAGAATTTTACGTGAAGGATGAGGAGTGGGTTTAAGAATTGTTAAAAGAAAAAATGTAAAAATGGAAGAAGTGGGATTTGAACCCGAGGATTCCGATGGTAATGATGAGATCCAGCGTCGAGACCACTAGACCATGGTCAAGGACATCGAAAGGAAATCAAAAATGAAAGTATAAGGCAAAACACTTGAAGGAGCAACCTTAAGGATGTAGAAAATAAAAGAAAAACAAAAGAGAAAATGTAAAAAGGAATCGTGATCGGTAACTAATACAGAGAAAATCATTAGTATTGGTTACGTATGGTCTTGCGTGTTTTCTTAAATTTCAAGAATTTTGACTAAAATTACTAAATTATATCACACGTATGTGAAGAAAAATCCATTATTCAATCTTAAAATGCAATTGGATTTTTCTAAATAAAATATCGGTTTCAAAAAGCAGAAAAACAAAGACCGGATCCACTTCCATCTTTAAATGCCCAGTTTCGTCAAATAATTTCGACAATGGAAAAGCCAAAAAAGGCCAGGACAAATCTTTCATTTGGTTCCTGGTGCGCGACGAGATAATAACACAGTATAAGCTTTAAGAAAGAAAGTAGTAAAAAGTTTTAAAGTGAAGTTTTACCTGCAACTGCAGAAAAATTAAGAGTAAAGCTAATAACATCATTAACATCACATTTAAAAAAAAGAAAAGTCATCAACAAGACTCATAGTCTAGTCACCACGAGGGACCAGGAATTTTAAGGTCTGACGGGATTCGAGCTAAAGAAACGCCACTGAACTATTTGGTCAAAGAAAGCCTGTACAAGCCAACAAAATCATCGTAGAAACTACGTCGACCATCTACCATCACTCGACACCAACAACAACCAAGAGGTCAAAATAACCACCCATCAATCCATCCATCCGCAACAACAAGAACATCCAACCAGGTATCACCAAAAACAACACTATATCCATCATCCGCATCCAAAAATCCGCATACACACCAAAACCAGCAAAATCATACAACCATCCACACATTCCATTCATCCACATAAGCAAAATCATACGACCACATCAGCAAAAGTGCACAACAGAAACAGCAAAATTATACGACCATCCACATTCACTCCATTTGTAACAGCAGCAATATACAACCTTCCACACTCGCACAAAATCTAACAGCAAGTATATACGACCATCTATACCATACTTCATTTACCAACAAAGTCCAGAATTTAATCAAAACCACTCAAAAAGCTAAGTACCAGGTTATCTTATTTTATGTTATCTATTTTTATCTTATTATTGCATTTTTTTTGTGTTTATGTCATTACATAATATGTAAGAATTAGAGAAACTAAAGTAACAAAAAAAAAAAAATTAAAATTTTAAAACAAAATATCAAACTTAAATATAAAAAAAAAATCAATTAAACTAAAGTAATTAAATCAAATTAAAAAGAAAATTAAAGCAATTTTTCAATATATTAAATTCAATCAA
The DNA here is from genome assembly GCF_945859685.1 of Eupeodes corollae. NCBI lineage: Eukaryota > Metazoa > Arthropoda > Insecta > Diptera > Syrphidae > Eupeodes > Eupeodes corollae. Next base: position 79,364,250 of record NC_079147.1, on the reverse strand, counting down.
ATTTAAATCTCATTGAAAATAGGTACACTTTTATCGTTCAACGATCATTACTTTGGATTATATGCTTATCCTCGAAGCGGTGCACCACCTCGACGGCTGAAACAACAAAAACAAAATCCATTGATCGCCACAATAACAACAAGGTTACATTTTTTATAATTCCATAAGTTTGAAAAGCTCGGTAAGTGATTTTTGCTTATTTAAATTTGATCGTGAATTTTATTGTTGGAAATTGCTTTGAAACATATACACTCAATACATACATAGTTTGAAAACAAAACAGAAAAAAACTGAAATTACAAGAAAGTTTGCCTGAAAGTAGGCAATAAGAAAATAAAAGAAAAAATATATTGTCTAAAAGTAGGCTTTTTGTTATCAAAATAGAAATAAATGTGCTTAATTAATTCACCTAAAATAATCCTAAAAATTAAACGAATAAACGAGTACAAAGAGACAGCGAAATAAAAAAAAAAAGAAAAAAATTAAAAACGAATACAAAAACAATACATTGATATTAATAGTTTTATAAAACACATACAATAACATAAAATTTAGACATAGACTTTTCATCCTAATTGCATATTATTATTTTTAGCTCATTTTTTGTTCTTTAGACTAGTTTTTTTTCTCCTTTATGTAGGCATATTCTATTTATTGTTTTTTTTGGTAAAATAAAATGAAATTTATAACGTTTTAAAAAAAAATTAATGAATTTCGATTTTAAATTGATAAACAGATGAATTTTACTAGTTAGTAATTTTCATGGATTGCTAAAATATTATTCTTAGGGTAAATGTGACCATTTCAGATAACCTTCGGTAAGTCACCACATATGAAGTTAGGGGGTTACTGCAAACGACATCGAGGTAGCAGTAGCCAAGGTCGTACCACATTATAGTGATGCGTGGGTGGGATATATATACCTCATATTGACATAACATCGAGTCCTTCCTTCTTGTTACTTGAAATTTCTTTCTCTATCAATCCTTTCAATTTGTCAAAATTCGAATAGTAATTCTTTTGTTTTTCTTAAGGATGAATTTAGGGTCCTAAAATTTTTTTTAGATCCAAATTATTTTGTATAATCTGTGTTTTTATACCTACAACTCGGCATGATTTTACGTAACACACGTTTTGGTATCCCTTGGCAAGAACCCAGCCATTTCCGACGAGCTAAGCCCATTGCAAGCATGCCAGCCAAAGAGATACCGGAACACCCTTCATTCCTGCTTACAGGACTGGACTATAGCTTCCTGTAGACTATAGTTCATATTGTGAATTTAAAGGATGAAGGGTGAAATCTATAGGATTCGTTACAGGTGGCGCCCAACGTGGGGCCCGAATTCGTCCTTATAGAAGAGAAAAAGGATATGCCAAAGGAAGAAAAAAATGTTTTTTTTTGTATTTTTCGATTTTCGATATTTTTTTTGTTAATTAACATTTGATGAATCCATTGTAGCTAACAGTTGACGACCAGTGAGTGGATGATTGTGTCGCTGCTCAGTCTGTAGCGCTCAATGTAGGTATAGTGGTTAATTCGTTAAGTGTAGACAATACTTTGTTCATTTGTTAAATTTAATCCGAATTTTGGATTGTTTTGATCTGATTTTTTTGCCGTTGAATTTTGATATTTGAAAAGAGAATCTTGAAGAGAAATTTTAAGTGCTCGTCCTGAAAATATAAAGTCTCAGAACTAGTCTTTAGTAGCGAGTACCTTTAACCTTTCAAAAAATTTAAAAACAAAAAAATTTACAAATCTGACTTATTTTTCTTTCAATGGTGATTGTTTGAATTTTGGCAATTTAATAGGATTGAGAGAGAGGAAAAGAGAGAGCATCCTGGAGAAGAAAAGTGGTGATAAACCTAAGTTTATGATAAATAAATGAAAAGGTTTTGATTTGGCACATTTACCCTTACACTTTATGATTGATACAACAAACATTTAATTTTGATTTTGTTTTATTATTTATATATTTATATTTTATAGTATATTTTTTATATATATCTTGATTATATTTTTTTGTGACATTTTTTATTCTTTTTATTTGTGAAGTTCAAAATTCTTTAGGATAGTGAATTATCCTTGAAGACACTTATCATTACCAGTTTTATTTAGGAATTTTTTCTTTGACAGTGAATACATTTTTTTTTGAATATCTATTATATTTTTCTTTCTGAATTAACATAACAGAATTGAAGTTTTTTTTGTGGTGGTAATAGTTAGTTTAATTTTATAAGGATTTTTTTTTGCTTTCTTTATTTTTGTTTGCTTTCTTTATTTTTGTTTGCTTTCTTTATTTTTTGATAGTTCGTAGGATTGTTAAAGAGTGTCTGAATTCAAAACTACAGGGTCGAATTAGTTAGATTTAATCGTAGGTTCAATCCTTTTTATTTGTTGTCGAAAGTAATTCATTGACAGAGGTAAAGATGGGTAATGAACGAAGATTGACTTTAGGAAAGTACAGAAAGATACATGCTTTGCGTAGTAATACAAATAGAGGTGCGGGAAATCAAGCTGAAAATGTGACGGATCAACACAACAGCACAACGGAAGGAAATGACAGAGATTCGTTGAATGGAGTGCAACTACCGACAGGTAGACATCAAGTAGAACCCGAAGAAGGTGCGGAGTCTTTGTTGACTCAAGCGGAACGAAGGATTCGAAGTTTAAACCTTGGGATTTCTCTTGAAAATAGAGACACACAATTGAATGCTGACGACGACGAAGATGAGTGTGATGAAGATCAGGTTATAGGAGGGTATATCGAGCAAGTGGTAACGGCAGCAATAGGGATAAATCGCGCAAAAGATATGGAGTTATATAGGGCGGAGGCAGAACGAAATAGGGTTCACCTAGAAGAACAAGTTGCAGATATTGTGCGTAGGACATTGTCAGCAGTTACTCCAGAAAGGTATAGTGCGGAACGGGGAGAATCTTCAGTACCTAGGAGTACCCAACCGAGAAGAGAACGAACTGACGTTCTTCCACCAATCAACCCAACCATACCGCATAGTTCAACGAGAGATGATCGTCCACAGCATGACTCTACAGCCCATCATCCTGGCGAGAATCAATCTTCGAATGCAAATGAATTTTTGAGACAGCTTAACAACATGTCCTTGAGTGATCCTTTAGAAAGTATGTATCAACCTGCTCAGGCGCTTCCACCGACAAAACGATACCATAATTTCCATAAATGGGGTTTGAAATTTGATGGGAAGAGGATGACCGTTGATGACTTCCTTTTTAGACTGAATAGGGTGAGGTGTAGTTACAACGTTTGTTGGGAAGAGATAGTTCAGAACTTTCATCACTTTGTGGCAGAGCCAGTTGAAAGTTGGTTTTGGGTTTATATTAACGCAAACCCAACTGCAGATTGGAACGCGCTTCAAACTGCTTTAATAGAGCAGTATCGTAGTTTAGAAACGGACTCAGAGCTTTCTCGAAAACTTTTCGATCGAAGACAACAGTCTTCGGAATCTTTCGATGATTTCTATACTGCGATACAACAACTGAACCATAGATTACGAGTACCGAAACAACCTAAAGAGATTGTAGAGTTATTAAAACTAAATGTCAAACGACGTATAGGCGAATTGCTAATAACTTTTCATACAAATAGTTTACCTGAAATGGTCTACGTTTGTAGAAAAATTGAAAAGTACTTAAATAATTCTCAAGACTCAAGTTCATCTCGAGTTTTCAAACCGCAGTTCCAGCAACCCTTAACAAACCGAAGGAACGTTTCCGAAATAGAGGCAGACGAAGTTAGTTTGATTGATCCAAATATAGAAGCCTTCAATTCAAGTAGGGATGTTCGAAACCTCGTATGTTTCAATTGCAAAGAAAAAGGACACACTTACTTCGATTGCCAAGTGCCGCAAAGAAATCTCTTTTGTTATAAGTGTGGATATGAAAACACTACCGTACCGCAATGCCCGCGTTGTTCGGGAAACGAGGTGAAGAACAGTCCCATGTCCAAGGGAAACTGTTCGAAAGATTAGAACCTGGACATAAAATTGACATTGTAAACCCAATAAATTCTTATGAATCACAGATTCAAACAAAAACTACAAATGAACCAACACATCCAATTTTAATTCTAAAACCCGAACATAGACCAAAGACAATAGAAACAGACAAAATTCAAAAACCTGACGAACCTCGAAAAACGTTACACGAGAGATTAAAAAACTATTATAGAGTTAGGAATAGAATTTTTGACAATCCTGAAGCGAAGACACCAGTCTCTGAAAAGGTGACGAAACTAAGACAAAAATTCAAAATAAAGAAACAAGAGTTCAAAGCGATAGAAACTTCGGTATTGTATAATGCGGAAGATCCTAGACCATATGCTACAGTGAAAATTTTTGACGAAGAGATGCAAGGTTTGCTTGATAGTGGAGCAAGTATTAGTTGCTTGGGAGCAGGGGGTGTTGATATGTTACGCAAGAAAAATATAGAGTACAGCAAAATATCTCAAAACATAAGAACCGCTGATGGTAAGAATCAGGCTATAGTAGGCAAAGTCTTGGCCAAGATTTCTTACAAAGGTATCGAGAAAGAATTGTACTTATATATTGTACCATCTCTTCAACAGAATTTATACCTTGGTATAAATTTCTGGAAAGATTTTAATATAGCCCCTGGCCTCATCTCAGAGCTTTCGTTGAACACAACGACGTCAAAAGAGTTAGATCCGAACGCCCATGAATTGACGGATGTGCAGTCAGAAACATTAAGGAAAACCATCAACATGTTTCCATCTTCTGCTATTTTAGGCCTTGGGAAAACTTCACTGACGGAACACAAAATTGATACGGGAGATGCAGAGCCAATCAAACAACGTTTTTACCCGATTTCTCCAGCAGTGCAAAAACTGATGTATGAGGAGTTGGATCGTATGCTAGAGTTAGGTATTATAGAAGAGAGTTCTAGTGCATGGAGTTCTCCAGTAGTTCTGGTTCGGAAGCCAGGAAAGAATCGACTTTGCCTCGACTACAGGAAAGTTAATGCGAAGACGAAGGGAAATGCGTATCCAATGACTCATATAGAGGGTTTGCTATCTCGTCTTCCAGATACTCGTTGGATTTCAAGCATCGATTTGAAGGACGCGTTTTGGCAAATCCCTCTGGAGAAGTCATCAAGGGAAAAAAACAGCGTTTACGGTTCCAGGTAGACCATTAATGCAATTTAAGGTCATGCCATTTGGCCTTAAAAACGCGTGTCAGACAATGTGTGAAGTTATAGATAAAGTTGTACCGGTTGAACTGCGAGAACAAATATTCCCATATGTAGACGATTTGCTGGTAGTGTCAAGCTCATTCGAAGACCATATAAAACTCTTGAAAGTGTTAGCAGATAGACTTAGGCAAGCAGGTTTAACTATTAACGTTCAAAAGTCCAAATTTTGTTTCAAGGAAGTGAAATTTTTAGGTTACGTAGTAGGTCATGGTTGTATTAAAACGAATCAGGAAAAAATTTCGGCAATAGTTGACTTTCCAGTTCCTAAGACACCAAGACAGGTCAGACGATTTTTAGGAATGGCAGGCTGGTACCGAAGATTCGTCAAAGACTTTTCCACTTTGGCCAGTCCGCTTACAGATTGTTTGAAGAAAGGAAAGAAATTCGAATTTACAGAAGAAGCTGTTAAATCTTTCGAAAACTTAAAAGCGACATTGACTTCTGATCCTGTTTTAATCAACCCAGATTTTAGTAAGGAATTTATAATCCTATGCGACGCTTCAAACACAGGCATTGGCTGTGTTCTCTGTCAACTTGACAATGAAGGTAACGAAAAACCTATATATTACCATTCACAGAAACTGAATAAGGCACAACGCAATTATAGCGTAACAGAACGCGAGTGTTTAGCAGCAGTGGTCGGAGTTAAAAAGTTTCGAGCATACGTGGAAGGTCAAGCGTTTAAGATAATAACCGATCATGCAAGTTTAAAGTGGCTGATGAGTCAAAAGGACTTAAGCGGTCGTTTGGCAAGATGGAGCCTGAAGCTTCAAGGGTTTGACTTCAAAATCGAACATCGGAAAGGTTCACAGAACATTGTCCCTGATGCTCTATCGAGGGCATTTGAAATAGAAGCACTGGACCACGATGTTTCGGTTGTGAACGAAGACTTTGACGCGCTGCACATAGATCTTGAAGACCCCAGTTTTCAATGTGAGGAATACTTAAAGATCATCGACACAGTCAGAAACCAAAAGAACCAGCTACCGGATCTTCAAGTATCGAACAATTTCGTTTATAAGAAGGTCCAACATTGCACAGGTAATCCGTTGGAGGATGACCTTATTTGGAAGCTCTGGGTTCCGGAAGCCTTGACCGATCGTTTGATAGGATTGGCTCATCGGCCGCCGAGAGCATCGCATGGCGGTATATCGAAAACCTTGTACCGATTACGTACTCGTTTCTTTTGGCCTGGCATGGCTACACAGGTGAAAGCATACATTGCACGGTGTGATGTTTGTAAATCATGTAAAGCACCGAACAGTTCCCTTAGACCACCAATGGGAAAAGCCTTTACAGCAGAGAGGCCATTTCAAATGCTATACATTGATTTCTTAGGTCCTTACCCTCGCTCGAAAACCGGAAACACACATATTGTTATTGCTTTAGATCAACTAACGAAATTTGTCTTAATTCAGCCTTTGAGAAAAGCTACTTCGGAAACGGTAATAAAGTTTCTTACTGAAAATGTTTTATGTCTGTTTGGCGTACCGGAAACAATTCTTTCCGATAACGGAAAACAGTTTACAAGCAAGGAATTTGAAAAGCTTATGGTTACGTTTGGAATTAATCATGTTAAAACCGCAGCTTACTCCCCTCAAGCTAACGCAAGCGAGAGAGTAAATCGGTCAATTTTAGCAGCAGTTAGAGCTTACATCGATCAAGACCAACGTAATTGGGATTTACATCTCCCCTCAATCGCGTGCGCTCTCCGCACAACAATACATTCAGCTACAAGTGTATCGCCATACGAGGCATTATTTGGCCAACCAATGGTTGAACATGGTGCTGATTACAAACTTCTGAAAGATCTCAACGCTCTAAATAATTCCGAAATTAAAACATTGTCAAAGGCATCACAAATGAACATTTTACACTCGCATATTAAAGAATCCTTAGCGAATGCTCACACCAAATATGAGAACGCGTATAATACTCGCAGTAAAGCTATCAAATTTTCCGTGGGTGAAGTAGTTTTTAGAAGGAATTTTATATTGAGTGACGCATCCAAGAAAATCAGCGCTAAGTTATCTCCGAAATTTCTGAAAATGAGAATAAAAAAGGTTATAGGAAACAACCTGTACGAACTAGAAGACATGAATGGAAAACGTGTAGGAATATACCACTGTAAGGACATACGAAGATAAAGGTCATATCTCATATGCCCGGCAGTCAGTCTGTGCATGAGTCTCTTTTCTTTTTCTGTTTTCTTTCCTGTTCCTTTTACCTCATTAGCTTTCGGAAAAGTAAGCAGGTTTGTGAGAAATGACATTTTTTAAACAGAAATATAGTACATAGATAATTAAAAATTAAAATTGCGAATACGCAAGCGTGTCCCAATATTATTTGTTGTTTAATTTGGTATGATGAAACAATGTATGAGAGTGTATAACAGTTTGGAAATTGGAATGAAAAGGTTTTTGTAGGAGCTAGTAGGTTGATGCATACTTTCAGGGTGACATCTTTTCGGACTTATTTTGTTTTTTGAATGCATTCATGTAATTTAGTTAAAGATCGACGTATAACGATAATGATCATGACGAACACAATTCACAATAAAAAAAAAAAGGAAAGAATTTTACGTGAAGGATGAGGAGTGGGTTTAAGAATTGTTAAAAGAAAAAATGTAAAAATGGAAGAAGTGGGATTTGAACCCGAGGATTCCGATGGTAATGATGAGATCCAGCGTCGAGACCACTAGACCATGGTCAAGGACATCGAAAGGAAATCAAAAATGAAAGTATAAGGCAAAACACTTGAAGGAGCAACCTTAAGGATGTAGAAAATAAAAGAAAAACAAAAGAGAAAATGTAAAAAGGAATCGTGATCGGTAACTAATACAGAGAAAATCATTAGTATTGGTTACGTATGGTCTTGCGTGTTTTCTTAAATTTCAAGAATTTTGACTAAAATTACTAAATTATATCACACGTATGTGAAGAAAAATCCATTATTCAATCTTAAAATGCAATTGGATTTTTCTAAATAAAATATCGGTTTCAAAAAGCAGAAAAACAAAGACCGGATCCACTTCCATCTTTAAATGCCCAGTTTCGTCAAATAATTTCGACAATGGAAAAGCCAAAAAAGGCCAGGACAAATCTTTCATTTGGTTCCTGGTGCGCGACGAGATAATAACACAGTATAAGCTTTAAGAAAGAAAGTAGTAAAAAGTTTTAAAGTGAAGTTTTACCTGCAACTGCAGAAAAATTAAGAGTAAAGCTAATAACATCATTAACATCACATTTAAAAAAAAGAAAAGTCATCAACAAGACTCATAGTCTAGTCACCACGAGGGACCAGGAATTTTAAGGTCTGACGGGATTCGAGCTAAAGAAACGCCACTGAACTATTTGGTCAAAGAAAGCCTGTACAAGCCAACAAAATCATCGTAGAAACTACGTCGACCATCTACCATCACTCGACACCAACAACAACCAAGAGGTCAAAATAACCACCCATCAATCCATCCATCCGCAACAACAAGAACATCCAACCAGGTATCACCAAAAACAACACTATATCCATCATCCGCATCCAAAAATCCGCATACACACCAAAACCAGCAAAATCATACAACCATCCACACATTCCATTCATCCACATAAGCAAAATCATACGACCACATCAGCAAAAGTGCACAACAGAAACAGCAAAATTATACGACCATCCACATTCACTCCATTTGTAACAGCAGCAATATACAACCTTCCACACTCGCACAAAATCTAACAGCAAGTATATACGACCATCTATACCATACTTCATTTACCAACAAAGTCCAGAATTTAATCAAAACCACTCAAAAAGCTAAGTACCAGGTTATCTTATTTTATGTTATCTATTTTTATCTTATTATTGCATTTTTTTTGTGTTTATGTCATTACATAATATGTAAGAATTAGAGAAACTAAAGTAACAAAAAAAAAAAAATTAAAATTTTAAAACAAAATATCAAACTTAAATATAAAAAAAAAATCAATTAAACTAAAGTAATTAAATCAAATTAAAAAGAAAATTAAAGCAATTTTTCAATATATTAAATTCAATCAAATTTAAATCTCATTGAAAATAGGTACACTTTTATCGTTCAACGATCATTACTTTGGATTATATGCTTATCCTCGAAGCGGTGCACCACCTCGACGGCTGAAACAACAAAAACAAAATCCATTGATCGCCACAATAACAACAAGGTTACATTTTTTATAATTCCATAAGTTTGAAAAGCTCGGTAAGTGATTTTTGCTTATTTAAATTTGATCGTGAATTTTATTGTTGGAAATTGCTTTGAAACATATACACTCAATACATACATAGTTTGAAAACAAAACAGAAAAAAACTGAAATTACAAGAAAGTTTGCCTGAAAGTAGGCAATAAGAAAATAAAAGAAAAAATATATTGTCTAAAAGTAGGCTTTTTGTTATCAAAATAGAAATAAATGTGCTTAATTAATTCACCTAAAATAATCCTAAAAATTAAACGAATAAACGAGTACAAAGAGACAGCGAAATAAAAAAAAAAAGAAAAAAATTAAAAACGAATACAAAAACAATACATTGATATTAATAGTTTTATAAAACACATACAATAACATAAAATTTAGACATAGACTTTTCATCCTAATTGCATATTATTATTTTTAGCTCATTTTTTGTTCTTTAGACTAGTTTTTTTTCTCCTTTATGTAGGCATATTCTATTTATTGTTTTTTTTGGTAAAATAAAATGAAATTTATAACGTTTTAAAAAAAAATTAATGAATTTCGATTTTAAATTGATAAACAGATGAATTTTACTAGTTAGTAATTTTCATGGATTGCTAAAATATTATTCTTAGGGTAAATGTGACCATTTCAGATAACCTTCGGTAAGTCACCACATATGAAGTTAGGGGGTTACTGCAAACGACATCGAGGTAGCAGTAGCCAAGGTCGTACCACATTATAGTGATGCGTGGGTGGGATATATATACCTCATATTGACATAACATCGAGTCCTTCCTTCTTGTTACTTGAAATTTCTTTCTCTATCAATCCTTTCAATTTGTCAAAATTCGAATAGTAATTCTTTTGTTTTTCTTAAGGATGAATTTAGGGTCCTAAAATTTTTTTTAGATCCAAATTATTTTGTATAATCTGTGTTTTTATACCTACAACTCGGCATGATTTTACGTAACACACGTTTTGGTATCCCTTGGCAAGAACCCAGCCATTTCCGACGAGCTAAGCCCATTGCAAGCATGCCAGCCAAAGAGATACCGGAACACCCTTCATTCCTGCTTACAGGACTGGACTATAGCTTCCTGTAGACTATAGTTCATATTGTGAATTTAAAGGATGAAGGGTGAAATCTATAGGATTCGTTACAAACGTGCAGCCGATACCTTTTGAAGCACCTGAAGAAACTAATCCCCGAATTCGCACTGCACCTCCCAGTAAAGATGAGATAGTTCTCGCAGAGCTTTTATAAGCAGCGCCAATGCCATCCAGCGAACTGCTTCATCCGCTCATAAGAGAAGCCTGGACCACCGAAAGCTTACCTCATGAGTGGAAGAAGGGAATTATCGTAAAGCTCCCAAAAAAGGAGATCTTACAAAGTGCGAAAACTGGACATGAATTTGCATTCTACCTGCCGTTGCCAAGATAGTAGCAAAAGTCATACTGGAACTCATCAGTCAGCAGGACAGTCGAGGCTGAGCTGAAACACATCTCCGGAAACCGTACACCATGGCGTGTAGGCGCAGTAGTAGTTTCCCAACAGGTCTGAGGACCTAAGTAAGTAAGTAATAAAATAAATCAATATAAATACGCTTTCTCTCTCCGTGAGACTATGGAACTAAAATGTCTTTAAAAACCTAAAAGGGATATAGACATACACGTGTACGTTAAATAAATAGTGCTTATGGAAGTGGACTTGGTTGGATACAATAATTAATATTATCTCCCCCATTCAGTTGTGGTGTGCGAATTAGACTAATTCATTGAATTTTCTTATTCAGTGCTTATCTTTAAGTGCATTGCCATTTAATCACTAGAATCCTTGAATAGCCTAAGATAACTTCCAGGATATTAACTTACACAACAACAAAAAGAAACCACCCCACAGAAACAGCTTCCTCCCCTGCATAAACAGAAGCAGAAACACACATGATGCATATACATATGAGTATAAATGAATATTGTTAACAGTGATTTCACTTATAGCTGCGTGAAGGACTCCCCAAATCGCGTTAAAAGGCCATTCTTCATTTTGTTTATTCAAGGATAAAGAATACAGGAGGTCGGGATACTGTTCAACAACACTCAATATAGGTAGAAGCAGGAGTTATATGAGGTGTGTGTGAAAACATATACGGCGAGAGTTTGTGTCCTCTTTGTGATGCTTTATGCTCTATTTTCTGATTTGCAATTCAAGTGTGTAATGTGAATAAGGATATGCATGGGGGGATGTTAGCTTCACTCACTTGTCTATTTCCTATATATTCCATTCCATCGCCATGCCATCAAGCGTTTGTTGTTGTTCGGGAGAAGTGAAAGGAACGTTTACCATCCGAAGGATTGATGTGATACAATACAACAGAAATAAAAATAAAGAATAAAAACAACAACAACACAAAAACACGCAGAAAAACCTTTGGAATGCGACAGGATATATTTTTTTTTTAGAACTAAAGCTAAAGGATTCAGAAGGGAAATCAACGGATGCGAACGAATGCGAGCAGAAGATTGCAGATGAAAGATTATTGCAATGGATTTCAAGAAACTAGGTGATGCGGGGAGAATTTTCTTCGGATGACAGAAGAGCGAAGCGACTATCAAACTCAAGTACCTATGAAGCTTCAAGGATTCAAGAAGTGAGTATATTGGTATATGTATGTATTAAGTATATTGAATAGTTGTACGACTCGAACAGATGGTAAGCGTACTAAGTACAATTATTGTTATCCTTATGCGATTTGAAAGAAGGTAAGAGAGAAAGGTGGACGCAAAACGATGATAAAGGGAATGAGCTGTTGGTGTTGCAATAAAAATGGGTGAAATTTGTTTCCTTGCAACAGAATAGGGAGAGAGCAGGATAAGAGGACTATACACCAGGACTATTAGGAAATTGAATCGAGTGTGGAAATAAACTGAGAAGTGTGTGTTCCTAACAAGATCGAAAGTCCTTAAAATCGAGAAGTTGCTTGCATTTGCTTTAGTTGTAGTGGAAGGAAAATATTGTACTTTGTACCTTCATAGAGAGTTTAGTTTTTCAAACTAAGTATTTGACTTTATTTTAGATAACATATTCTACAAATTTAGGGTTTTCAAAGTATTTTGGAGGGATATTAGATAAGATATTAAACTATACAAAAATTGTATCAATTCATGAATTTTAAGGGAAAACAATTGTTTTCCTAAACCCAACTACAACGTTTAAAGCATCATCAAGTTTTATATTTGTTCGATTAGTTTTGATCGCCATCGTGTCCGGTTTTCAGATATAAATTTAAGTTCCCTCCCAATCCTGCCTATTGACGCTATTCTATGAAGGACCTCATTGGATATTCGGTTTCGCCAGAAAATCCTTAGGATGTTGCGAAGACATCTATTCACGAAGGTTTGTAGATTCCAAGTGCTGAAGCCATAAAGAAGCACATATTCGACATTTGAGCGAAGCAGTTCCTCCAAATTTCAACGGCATACCAAACGCCGCTCTTGCTTTGCCAATGCAGCAAATGACGTTTATTCGGTTCCGCCTTCCATGGACACGATACTTCCAAGTTATTAAAAGTTCTTTACTTTCTCCACCGGTGATGGTCGGGTTTCGAGGCTGCTCATTTTTGTTTTGCGGGAATACATTTTCAGCCCCACGAATTCTGCTTCTCTCTCCACAAAATATGAATACCTAACTTCGAGAAGCATTAAAATGGAGTTGAACTCAAAAGATGAGTGGGTCGGTGAAGTACCCCCTCAAGTCAAATATTATCATGAAGTAATTTAAAGCAGTAAGACTTATATATCATGCAAGAGGCCTTAGGTTCAATCTCTGCCTGTGCCACTGTGGCAAAAAGTTCTTCCTTTGAAAGGTTCCAATAAATGCACGGATTTTAACGTTATTGATATCTCTATATGAAGCACTGAATATCGCAGTCTCATTTCCAGTTTCTTTTTCCATCCGTTTGAGAGACATTTCTATGTTTGTCCATTTTATTATTTCACTTAGTGTCACTATGGACCTCTTCTTCTAAATCCGATAATAAGATTTCTTCAACTTTCATTAACAAATTCTTAATTTTGACTATGTATATTCAACACTCCTCGGTTCGGCAAGGCGATAAAATAAAAAAGAGGCTGGGATACGACCCACACTGATAACTTCCCACCCGTCTGTCAATTTGTCTTGCTTAAAAGTTTTTAGGTTATCTTACTTACTTACTTAAGGTGGCACTATAGTCCGGGGCGGACCTGGGCCTCAACCAACATGCGTCTCCAGCCAGCTCGGTTCCTAGCTACCTCTCTCCAGTTTCGCACGACAAGTTGGTTGAGATCATCTCCCACCTGGGTGCACCACTTGAGTCGCGGTCTTCCTCTACTGCACCTTCACTCGGAATTGGATTCGAAGACCTTCGGTGCTATAGCGTTGATGTCCATTTGCTCTACATGACCCAGCCATCTAAGTCTTTGGACTTTAATTCTGTTAACCAGGTCAGTGTCGCTGTACAGTTCGTCGACATATCTTCTCTTCCATTCTCCATCTATGCGTACGGGACCGATAATCACCCGAAGAATTTTTCTCTCGAAGAATCCTAAGACGCTCTCATCTTTCTTTGACAGGATCCAGGCCTCAGCGCCATAAATGAGAACCGGAATGATGAGTGTCTTAAAGATGGTGATTTTAGATGCTCGAGAGAGGACTTTACTTCTCAATTGCCTTCTAAGTCCAAAGATTTTAGCGATTTCCAAGAGTTATTCTTCTTTTGATTTCAGCGATGGTGTCGTTGTCTGTGTTCATAGCGGTCCCTAGATAGACAAAGTCCTTAACTACCTCGAAGTTATAGCTGTCCATGGTGACGTTTTGTCGAAGACGTCGTCGTTCAATGTCCTTTTTTGATGACAGAATATACTTGGTCTTGCCCTCATTGACCACTAAACCCATCTTCTTCGCATCCGTCGCAATGCTCAAAACGCTCAATTGACATCACACTTTGATCTTCCAATTATGTCAATATCATCTGCGTTTCCGAGAGATTTGATGGACCTTTGGAAGATTGTATCTCTAGTGTTGACAGTTGAGTTTTGCACAATTCTTTCCAGAACGATGTTGAAGAAGTCGCATGACAGTGCATCGCCTTGTCTAAGACCATTTTTGACATCAAATGCATCGGTAAGATTTTTTCCGACCTTGATAGAGCAGCGTGCATTCTCCATCGTCATTCTGCACAAACGGATAATTTTGACAGGGAAGCCAAAACTAGACATTGCTCTGTAGAGCTCTTTCCTATAGAAGCGATGGTGGGTATCGATTAAAAGTTTATCGGTTTTTCCCAAGATCTGTCGTAGTGTGAATATTTGGTCGATAGTGGACTTCCCTGGTCTGAAGCCAAAAGTATCTTATATGCAATTTTAGGGAGAATGATGCTTCTCTAGTTACCGCAATTTAGAGGGTCTCCTTTTTATGTATCGGGCAAATTATGCCGAGACTCCACTCATCGGGCATGCTTTCTTCCGATCATATTTTGCAGATGAGTTGGTGCATGCTCCCTACCAAGTCATCGCCTGGTGCTTTGAATACAGCGGTAGCGATGCCGTCAGCTCCAGCAGCTTTGTTTGACTTAAGTTTAGATAAAGTAGCTATCTTCACTTCGTCGAGGACGGGAAGGCGGAATTATTGATCAGCATCACCTAGGTTGAGTTGTTCTATCTCCCCTACAGCGGAATGCGGTTCTTCATCGCCGTTATGTAATTTGAAGAAGTGATCTTTCCATATTCTGAGCATCGACTGCGGTTCTACTACGATGTTCCCCTGATTGTCTTTACAGGCTTCGGTTCGTGGCTGGTACCCTTGGGAGTTTTTTTTTACTTATTGGTAAAATTTACGAACCTCATTCCTGTTGTGACATCCCTCTATCTCCTCGATCGCGCGCTTCTCATGCTCTCTTTTTTTCCATCTAGGAAGCCGGTGTTTCTCCCTCCTTTTCTGCTCGTAGAGCTCGCGAGCAGCTCTAGTCCTTTTGTGCAGCGTCTTTTTGTATGCCTACATTCGTCGACCAACAAGGTATTTTGCTGTGGTGGCCGTGTGAAACCAATCACTTCAGAGGCGGCATCTCTGATGGCTGCTAGGCAATGTTGCCATTGGTTTTCAATGCTTAATGCAGGTAGCATAGGACTCCTTAAGATGTTATTAGAGACTCGTTCGGAAAAGGACATGGCCGTCTCTTGTGATCTTCTTCCAGTACTTCCTTGTTTTTTCTTGGATCGGGATATTTGTAGCCGTACCTTGGCTACAACGAGGTAGTGGTAGAAGTCAATGTTGGCCTCTCGGAATGTTCGGATATCCTGTATACTGGAGAAGTGTCGTGCGTCGATCGCAATGTGGTCAATCTGGTTGACGGTTGATTGCTCAGGAGATTTCCATGTGCCCTTGTGGATATTGAGATTTGTGAACTGCGTACTAGCTACCAGAACGTCTCGCCCCGCAGCGAAATCGACCAGCCTGAATCCGTTGTCGGAGGTGGTGTCGTGCAGGCTGTATCTCCCGATTATGCCACCAAAGATGTCTTTTCTTCCTAGCTTGGCATTAAAATCTCCTAAGACAATTTTAATGTCACAGCCAGGGCATTGCTCATATGTCTTGTCCAAGAGCTCGTAGAATATGTCTTTGGTGTCTTCATCTTTCTCCTCTGTTGGGGCATGCGCGCATATTAGGCTTATTTTGGCGAATTTAGCCTTGATGCAGATTGTCGTGATGCGCTCGCTCAAACTGTGGAAACTCAACACTTTTTGCCTGAGTCTAGTTCCAACAACAAATCCACACCCAAATAGACGCTGCCTTTGTTCTAGGTAGCAGTCGCCGTAGTATAAATTGCAGTCTTTTAGTTTTCGTTTGCCTGGTCCATCCCATCGCACTTCTTGGATGGTGGTAATATCTGCCTTGCAGCAGTTTAGGGATTCCGCTAATTGTTCGGCCGCACGTAGTCTGTTAAGGACCTAATATTCCACGTACATATCCGAAGTTCGTCGTTCTTATTTCGTTTGCGAGGGTTGTCAACAGTGAATCCGTCCGTATCCGAGGCTTGTTTTTGCTTCGCAACTAAAGGTATTTTTTACGTGGCCAGGAAGTCACCCCGACGGCACAACCCCCAACCTGGAGTGCCAGATCCTTAGTATAACTCCAAGGAAGGGGAGCCGCATAAACCGCTCCTTACAGGCCTGGGCTCCGAATATATCGAAGAAGCCTTATAAGGTGTTCACGAAGTAGTACATCCTTACTGGAACTGTAGACGCCACCGTTGATTTCATCTCGAGAATTCATCCGCTGCCGCCTGTATAAGGAGATGTGCCTTAGTGAAAACACCTCTCCCCCCTCTCTCGTTTGCTGCCCCCAACAACTTTCCACTGGGGACACAAACAAATATCTAGGTTGCATCTGTTTTCATTCGGTCTTATCGTTCCTTTAACTGGTTCAGCACTTTGGAGACAAACTGGGTTTCAGGTACCGATGATATTTACTCGTAAATAGAAACTTTTAAATCAATGAGTGCATCATCTTAAAATTCTAAAAGACTTTGATATATTCTTACATAACCCTTAATCTTACAAGATAAAATAAAAATTTTCAGTATTGCGCATAATGAAATTGAAAAAGAAAAAGAATTTACAACATACATACATACATATCCCGATGGTCCTTGCCAATATAATAAACTTCAGTTTAATATCAATTTCAATTTCCTTTAATTTTATCGTCTTATGACCTCAAATCCTGCCTGAGCGTATCGTCTTATATTGAAAATGTATTTACTCTAAATAGCACGACTATCGCGACCTCTAGGTATAAACGTACATATATATTTACTATCTATCTAAACTGATGTTGAATATTAAGGGTTCGTTTAAATTTGCATTTTATATTTATTTACTTATTTTGTATTTTCTGTTCTTTTCTCAAAACAAAAAAGAAAAGAGTCTTTTGTTTATGCTTTTGTAAGCTCATTAAATTTTAAATCTCAGCTCTGGTTCTTCTTTATTTAGGTATACTTTAGTACGTACGTTTTTCCTTTCAATTTTGTCGTCTTTGGTGGTGGAAGATATTATTCTTTTCTTATAAGAGAAGGTATCTAAAAATATATAAACTTAGTCTCCTGCGAGGTCGGTCGGCTTTTGGGTACAAAGCCAATTTAAAAGAACCAACAAAAAGAAAAAAAAAATACGGTAAGTTGGTGCGATAGGAAAATTTGCTCAAATAAATTAGTGTTTTCGTTGGTCCTAAGTGGGTAAATGTTAAGCCGGACTAAAGTAAAAGACTATAGAACAGGGTTGCCACATAAACGTGCGAGTGTACGGGTATGGAATTTACTTATAAGGGAAGTATTAAAATCATCCTTAGTTTGTTGTCATAAATTAATTTAAAACTCTTGCTAGGCGGCAAGAGTTTGAGTATGGGATAAAGGACTTTTGTGGGAAGATCCTTTTTAACATTGGTTGATATAGTTGAGGAGACAGAAGGAAATGTTTGTGTCCACCTTTATCTTGTTCCAGGAAAATTTGTTTTTAATTTTTAAAATTTTGCGTGAAGCTTAAATTTGATTGAAATAATGTACATATTTTGTTAAAGCTTTATGACCAAACATTTTTTTGCTGAACTGTGCCTTAACCAACAGACGTTTGCCAGGCTTTTTAATTTCTAGTTTTATCTGCATACACTTTAAAGCAAACTCCTTTTGGTTAAGGTTCACTTGTATCTGAAGGAAATACTTAAAGAACGATGCATTTTCTTTCCGCACACCATTCCTTGGGGACATGCACTTCTTCTTCTTGACTAGCTCGATGTTGGCATAAAGTTCCTTCCTGAAGTTGACCTACTTTCTAGATCAGTAATTTAAAATAGTAACTTTCTATTAAAACATTAGGTTAGATTGAAGGGGCTGTAAGCTGAAAAAAGCCAAAAGACTTAGAACAATAGTAAGTTCGTTGTTATAACAAATGAATCGAAGCTTCTTCCTTGCTCGTTTAAGCATTAATTCCATTTGGAACTTAGAAATGAAGCGTTTAAAAAAGGAAGTTTCGGAATTTTTTAAAACAATGTACCCGTAGCATGATGGTTAGTACGATGGACTGTCATGCGAGAGGTCTTGGGATCGATCCCTGCCTATGCCACCTTTTTTCACGGGTACTGCCTCTTGCGAGGAATTGACAAATTCTCCAAGAGTAAGTCTTGTCAAGAGTGCTTTCTCAAAGTTGCCGTTCGGATTCGGCTTAAAACTTTAGGTCCCTTCCATCCCTGACAACAGTACTCGCACACAGAAATGGTTGAGAGTTGTCAGTCACTAGGCCCTTGTTCTCAAACGGACTGTGGCACCACCCAATTTATTAACTTCCCATAGGAAGTTATTGTAATAGGTCCGATTTGTCAAATTGAAAATTTTGACATTTCTCGACGTTTCAAGGTCAATAGAGTCTAAATAAAAGATTTTTAGAAAGATGTCTGTGCGTGCGTGTGTACGTACGTTCGTACGTCCGTACATCCGTACGTCCGAACGTTCGCGACGTTTTTTTGTTGTCCATAGCTCAAGAACCAGAAGAGATATCGACTTCAAATAAATTTTGTTATACAGATAATAGGGCAGAAAGATGCAGAAAGGGCTCTCAAGAAAATTGCGTGGGTGGTTTTTTTACCATAGCAGTTTGAAAAAAAGGTGAACATTTTGGTTAACCCTAAATATCTTACGAACCAAAAACGCTAGAGACTTGAATTAAATTTTATATAATATATTGTAACATGATACCAAACAGGAATATTTTTTTAAAAAAAAATAAATATAACGGCTTTATTTTAAAATCAATAAAACTGAAAAAAAAAATTTGTCACCTCCAAAATTTTACGACTGAAATACGATTTCATCTTTAAAACAATTTTGTGCAACGAAGAATAATGACATCTGATAAAAATTTGAGAAAAATCTTATTGACAGTTTTTTTATAAAAAATAAAAATCTAAAAAAAAACATTACTCAAAGTTGGTAAAAATTGAATATCGATTTAAATATCTTTTCAAAAACTTGAAATTTAGGCTTCAAGCTTATTTTATCTTATAAGAAATATTGTTTTCAACATTTTGAAAAATGTTGAGAAAAATCGAATCGACAGTTTTTTTTACAAAAAATAAAAACCTAAATAAAAAATTTATAAAAGTTAGTAAAAATTGATTTTCGACTCGAATATCTATTCAAAACTTTGAGATATTGGCTTTAGTTTACTTTTATCTTTCAAAAACTCTTGTTGTCAACATACAATTAAAGTTTGAAAAAAATCAAATTGACAGTTTTTTTACAAAAAATAAAAACCTAAAAAAAAAAATTATAAAAGTTGGTAAAAATTGATTTCCGACTCAAATATCTTTTCAAAACTTTGAGACATTGGCTTTAATTTACTTCTATTTTCAAAAAATCTTGTTGTCAACATTCAGTTAAAGTTTGAAAAAAATCGAATTGACATTTTTTTTACAAAAAATAAAAACCTAAAAAAAAATGTATAAAAGTTGGTAAAAATTGATTTTCGACTCAAATATCTTTTCAAAAATTTTAAATATTGGCTTCAAAGTAATTTTATCTCATAAGAAATATTTTGGTAAAATTTTTAAAAAATCGAATTGACAGTTTTTTTTACAAAAAATAATATTCTAAAAAAAAAACAATATTAAAACTTCGTAAAAATTTACTTTCGTCTCAAATAGCTTTTCAAAACTTAAAAATATTGGCTTGAAACTTATTTTATTTCACAGAAAATATTGATTTCGATATTCAGTAATTTTTATATAAAAATCCAACTGTCCGTTTTTTCATAAAAAATAAAATCTACAAAAAATAGTACGAAAATTTGGTAAAAATTGATACGAGTACATATAGACAAACTTTTAAGCAAGACAAATGGACAGACGGGATGGGAAGTTATCAGTGTGGGTCGCATCCCAGCCTCTTTTTTACTTTTGATTCTTACAGCTTCTGTAGGAGCTCCAAAACAAAGATCATGGACACGTATCGGAAGTAATGTGCAATCTCACTAGATAAATGAATTGCTTTGATAGTTTATCATCAAGGTTTGTCAAAATCTGTTTTGTTAAGAGGCAAGTTATGGAGTTAGTCTATCTATGATGCCATGCTTAAGCTTAACCTTACAAGGACCGAAGGGTATACCGATTTTATATTTGCTATTTAACAAAGATATATTGGTTTCAATTCAATTTTTGAATATTTGTCAACTCTGACCTTTCCTGGAATGTATTCAAAGCCCGGTAAATTTTCAACTGTTTTACACTCTCCTCACTAGACCCTAGAAACTCCAATGACTAATGACATGTTTTTCTTCAGCCAAGAGAGGACTTCTTTAATGTTTGAGATTTTTGCCTTGAACACGCTACACTGGCTGGCTGAATGAAACACCTAATTACTTACTTAAGGTGGCGCTACAATCTTGGTGTGAACTGGAGCTTCACACAACAAACATCTCCATTTAGTTCGGTCCCTAGCTAAATCTCTCCAGCTTCGCACTCCTAGTTGGAGGTCAATTTCCACTTTACGCGATACCTGATCCGCGGTCTTCTCCTACTGCGCGGTCATGTGGCCCTGTGGGTATAGATAAGACGACTTTTGGGCCGGAATATTAGTTTTGACGAGCTCTGCGTGTCCCAGCCATTTCAGTCGTTATACTTTTACCCTTCTGGCTAAGTCTACGTCGCCGTCCATCTTGTCGTTCCATCTTCTCCCCTATTCCCCTTTTATGTATATGAGACCGTTGATTACGAGAAGTATTTTTTCCCTCTATACAACCGAAGGTGCCTGCACGTCTGTTGTTGGTTCTTTCTTAATGCGAGCATGTACTTTATTTTGCTCTCATTAACAAAATCCATTTTTGCCACATCTGCCTCAATACTCACAAAATTCTTGACCCTAGTATCACCCTGAGTTCTTAAGACTATGTCAATGTCATCAGCATATGCTAGTAATTCAAAAAACTAGTAAGATAAGCTTTATTGACAAGTTAGGGTTGAGTTTTTAAAGAGATGCTTTAGTATAATTTCTAGACATCACTGGGGGAATCAGTCCTTACCCATAACTCCATAATTTTTTAGGATCATGAGTAGTTTTGATTCAACTACTAAATTCTAGTTGAGAGGAAAAAGGATAACGACTCTCGGAATACCAGTTCTTCGAGCAGTAACATTGTCCAATTTTGACTGGATAATTCAGAACAATGATCTATCAACTTACTGATCAATTTGTCAACCTTCAAAGATAAAAGCTCATATGCATTTGCAAATGTGTCGATATTGTTTAGTACTTCTTTTATATCTAGGAGAGCAATTTAAGTGAACTTCTTGTGATGGAGCGAATTTTCGATCGTTGTATGTATGTAGAGCAGTTTTTACAGCTTGATTAGTTGAGTAGATATCAATCAAACGTTGGAAGGTCTTAAGAAGAAATTATGATAGGCTTATAGTTAATTAAATACTTAGGGTAGCGTTACAGTTCGGGGCAGACTTTGGCCCCAACCAACATGCGTCTCCAGCTAGCTGGGTTCTTCCTCTACTGCGCCATCACTCGGAATTGAATTCGAAGACCTTCCGGGCTGGAGCAATGATGTCCATTCGCTCTACATGACAAAGCCATCTAAGTCCTTGGACTTTAATTCTGTTAACCAGGTCAGTGTCACTGTACCCGAAGAATTTTTTTCTCCAAGCATCCTAGCACTCTCTCATCTTCAGCGTCAAAAATTGGAACCGGGATGATGAGTGTCTTATCACTGCACTCTTGATGATGTCATATGCGACTTTAAATCGATAAAGTGATGGTGGTTATCGATTTGAAGTTCCTGTTTTTTTTCCTAGATCTACCGTAGTGTTAATATTTTATCGATGGTAGACTTTTCTTTTCTAAAGCCGCACTGATAAGGGCCTTTCAGGTTGTTGACGTACGGCTTCATACGTTCACATATTACGTCAGAAAGGATTTTACGCAATGTTAAGGAGATTGATGTCTGTAGTTGGCGTAATTTAGATTGTCTCCGTTTTTATGTATTGGGCAAACTATGCTGAGATTCCACTCATCGGGCATGCTTTCTTCCGACCATATTTTGCAAATAAGTTCGTACATGCTCGCTACCAAGTCATCGGCTGCTGCTTTGAATAGTTCGGAAGCGATGCCGTCAGCCCCAGCAGCTTTGTTTGACTTCAGTTAAGATATCGCTATCTTCACTTCGTCTAGGTCTAGGTCGGGTAGGCGGAATTGTTTATCTGCGTCGTCTAGGTTGAGTGGTTCTATCTCCTTTACAGCGGAATTCGGTTCGTCATCGCCGTTATATAATTTGAAGAACTGGTGTTTCCATATTCTTAACATAGACTGCGGTTCTACTACGATGTTCCCCTGATCGTCCTTACAGGCTTCGGTTCGTAGCTGGTACCCTTTTGATGTTTTTTTTACCTTTTGTGTTGTGGCTTCCCTCTGTCTCCTCGGTGTCGAGCTTTTCATACTTCCTAGTTTTCCATCAGAAGCCGGTGTTATTCTCTCCTTGTCTTCTCGTAGAGCTCACGAGCAACTCTGGCAGTGGTCCGAGTCGATGTTGACCCCTCGGAAAGTTCGGACATCTTGTATACTGGAGAAGTGTCGTGCATCGATCGCAATGTGGTCAACCTGGTTGATAGTTGATTGATCAGCAGATTTCCATGTCCCCTTCTCTGTATTAAGATGTGTGAACTGCGTACTAGCTACCAGAACACCTAGCCCCGCAGTGAAATCGATCAAATTAAATCCGTTGTCGGATGTGGTGTCATGCAGGCTGTATCTTCCGATTGTGCCACAAAAGATGTCTTCTCTTCGGAATTTCGATCCGAAATTCGTTGTACTTGGATTGTTAAGAGTAAATCCGTCCATATTCTAGGTTTGTTGGTGCTTCGCAACTAGGATATTTTTACGTAGTCAGGAAGTCACTACGAACGGCACAACCCCCAACCTGGTGGGCTAGATCCTTAATATAACACCAAGGACGGGAAGCCGGATAAACCGCTCCTTATAGGCTTGGGCTCCGAAAAAATAGTAGGAAGTAGTTCAACCTTACTGGAACTATGGACGCTAGCGTTTATTCCATCTCGGGAATTCCTCCTCTGCCGTGTGGATAAGGAGAAGTGCCTTAGCTGAACACCTCGCCCCATCTCTCGTTTGACAGGCTAATAACTCTAAAATATTTTGGGTTAACGTGGTAGGGCTTCTTCACTTTGGGAATGAATATAACTTGAACTTCTCTTCACAACAATAGAATGTGAACTAGACTATTTTAGCTGTCTATGATGTTTTTCATAATATGTAATAAAATATTGAAACTATTCCTTAATTCTGCTAGTATTTTTCCAGCGGTTAATAAGAATTTCTAGAGGAGTTAAATTACTGGCGAGATCGTTCAGATTAGTGTTGTTAACATAGAGAACTGCATAATATGTGGACATTTAGGAACAGAGTGAGTAGTCACTTTAGTTTGTCCAGAAGCCGCCTGTGTCTCATAGACAGATTAGCAAGATTAGATTTTTGAAGAGGATTCTACGAAACTTGGATGTTTTAGATATGCCTTCTAAATTGGTGCTGCCGACATCGTTTCTCAAATATTGTTCAATATATCTTCTATGACTCTCAGTCATCAATTTCAACACCAAACCATTTCGCATGAGTTTTTTTAAAAAAAGAAACATAAAAAACTAAATTTTTGGATCCATTGTGAAAACCCTTTTCTAATCCTTTTCCCACAAAAGCCACATCCTGTCAAAACATTATTATACAGACACTACCCCCAATCTACTGTCCTATTGAATGTTGGTGTGCTCTTAAATTTTCCACACATATGCTTAGCTCTACTTTTCGCAGTCCAATCCAAACGACAATGAACCACTTCATTATTCTATGGACATTTAGTCATATACTCTTCGTACTACACTCTACACATAGTTTATAAGTAGTTGGCTGTTTGTAATATTGCCGAAACCCTAAAGGACACTTTGCTCTACACACAGAATTTACACCAAAGGTGATTTGCGCATTATCTGCTTCAACAAACTACGAACTATATGTACTATAAGCTATACTATACTCTGTTCCAGGACTCAAACTTGTATGTAATATCCTTCCACAATCCCACATACACCATTCACATCATCATCAAACTGTATGAAGGTATATCGTCCTTCTATAATGTTTCACATTGCCATATAATCATCAGGATATGAGAACTGAGAACTATAAGTATACCATTCGGTTCTATGATCATCACATCCTACATATCGCCTACATAAAAGTGACCTAAGGGCTTAAGGACTTTGCATTAGCTTTTCATTGTCATTCTTGTCGGTTTTTAAGGTTTTTTTTTTTTTTTTTTGGATGGATGTTTTATTTTATTCGTTGCTATCTTTCATAACTATGGACTATTTCAACTTCATAACACTTTTTGTATTGGCCTTTGTGGCAAATCATTCCCATGTTTCTTAAATGACGGTCTGTAAAACTCGCTTAATTAAAACCACTTATCCTAAAAAGGCAAACTTATTACTCAGCTTTTAACATGACTTCAATTACAAAACTTGAGCTCAAAACGCGTATATGCATGTTAATAACAATAATAAAGAAAATATATATATTAAAATAATAAAATAAACATTGTTGTTAATTTTGGCGTTACCCAGGGCAGCCATTTAGGTCCAATTCTTTTGTATTATTGACTGTGAAAAACTTCAAATTTATTTAACTTATGTATATACGATCGGAGTGTACGAAAGTCATGTTTTGTTTTTGGAGTATAAATTCTTGGTATCTGCTTGATAAACATCTCGAATTCCAGCCGGGCTGGCACAACCTCTTAAGTCTTTCCTTTAGAAGTCCTCCAAAACTAATAGATCTTCTTTCACTTGAAAGAAGACTTTACTATCGCTAAACTAAAATTTGCGAATCAATACCCCTTGAATGTAAATTCGTATAGTGTTGCTTAGGAAAGATTCTCTTTATACTAAGGTACCTCTCCTTATCCAGACTTCAGTGGATTAATTAACGAGATGGAATCAACAGTGGCGTCCACAGTTCTAGTAAGGCTAAACTACTTAGTGAACGCCTTTTGCGGTTTCTACGACTTATAAGGATCGCTTTATCCACCTCCCAGTCCCTTGAGTTATAGAAATGATCTGGCCCTTCAGGTTGGGATTTGTGCCGTCGGGGTGATCTCTTGACCACATAAATATCTCCTAGTTGCGAAGCACCAAAACACCTCGGATACGGACGGATTTACTATTGACAACATACGCAAACAAATTAAGAACAACGAACCTCGGATATGCAGGTGGAATGTTATGTCCCATACCAGACCACGTACAGCCGAAGAATTCGTGGAGGCCCTAGACAGACAGACTAGACTGAAATACAATGGGATGGGTCGGACAAAAACAAGTCTTAAGCTATAGGTACACCAACGAGCTAATAATGGCTATCCGCTAAATTCGGGAACATTAGCCTAATGTGCGCGCACGCACCCACAGAAGAGAAAGATGCCAGCACCAAAGCTATTTTCGTCCAGCTCTTAGACAAAACATATGAGCAGTGTCCTAGCTACGATATTAAAACTGTCCTGGCGATTTTAATGCCAAGCTAGGAAGGGAAGACATATTTGGTGAAATAATCGGGAAAAACATCCTGCACGACAACACTTATGACGGATTCAGGCTCATAGATTTTGTTGCGGGGCGAAACGTCATGGTTGCCAGTGTTTTCCACACCTCAACATCCACAAAGGAACTTGGACTTCTCCAGATCAATCTACCGTCAACCAGATTGACCATATTGCGATTGAGGCCATACTTGCTTCCAGCATCATGGATGTCCGAATTTTCCGATGAGCTAACATCGACTAGAACCACTTCCTCGTTGTAGCCAAGGTTGCACTTCAATTTTCTAGACCCAAGGCAAAACAGGGAGATGTCAAATCCTTTTCTGACCGAGTTACAAGTAACCTCTCTCGAAGTTCTTTGCCGCCAACTCAATGTATCGAAAACCAGTGGCAACATTGCCAAGATGCCGTCAGAGAAGCCGCTTCTGATGGCTTTCAAGAAACCACCAACAAGGAACCCTTGGTTTGATGAGGAATATCGGCAGGCAAATGCAGCCAAACAACAGGCACGCAAAGCGGCGCTGCATATAAGGACGAGAGCTGCTCATGATCTCTATCAATAGAAAAGACAAAAAGAGCACCGACTTCTCAGAAGGAAATAGAGAGAGCATGATAAGCATGCGGTTGAAGATGTTGAGAGGTTTAAAAGCAGAAATGAAGTTCGAAAGTTTTATGAACAGGTAAAACGAAATTCACAACTATGTACATAAACCTAGAATCGAAAGCTGCAATGACGAAAGTGGAAACATCATAGTGGAACCGCAGTCAATGCTGAGAACAGGAAGGATCACTTCTCCAGACTGTATAACGGTGACGATGAACCGAATTCCGCTGTCAGGTAGGATGATCCATTCAACATAGACGACGAAAGCCAACAATTCAGTCGTCCCGACTTAGGTAGGTAGGTAGAAATGTCGATATCAAGGCAACCTAGCCTGAGATCCAATTAGCGCTGTAGTGCTCCGTTTTGATGCCAAAAACTCGTTTGACCTGTGATAGAAGGGGAAAGATTTATAGAGAAGCTTTATAGTGATTATGTTATGATGATGATTATATTTTGTCGCATTGAGAAAAAAGATAAGGTCTCTAATCTTTGTCTCAGATAGCTCATTAATTTCGAGAAAGAATGCTTTTCCAAAGTATTTCATTCTAGTGTTTGCCAAAGCAGGAAATTTGCAGAGGAAATGGATTATCGTTTTACTTTCTCTTTGGTCACTACAACTACGGCAATAGGTGTTGTACGAGATACCCAACTTCTCTGTATGAACTCCTATAGGCCAATGTCCGGTACAAACCGCAACAACAATGCCTTGGCCTGCATAGAAGATCGTTTGTGAGGGTTTTATTATAGGTGGGCCATGTCTTCTTAGATATAATGCAGTTGGGTAAATTGCTCTACCTTCGGTTTTATTCAGTTTGGTAGATAAAAAAGATTTTACTCTTCATAGCACCAAGAGGAATGTTAACCATTTCCGCAAGTCAGCTATGAAGGGCCGATCCTTGCCTGGCTTGCTCGTCAGCCCGTTCATTTCCCACTATACCACTATGGCCCGGAACCCAGATCAGGGTGACACCGAAGTTAATATTCAGGCTCGCAAGGTCATCGCGATATTGCTGGACCAATTTAGATGAAGATGTGGCCGAGTTAATGGCTTTGACAGCTGCCTGACTGTCTGTGAAGATAGCTACATTTCGGTTTTGGTTTGGGCTTTGTTTAAGTATCTTACATGCCCTTCTTATTGCAAGCAGTTCACCCTGAAAAACGCTAGCAAAGTCAGGAAGCCTAAAGGATTTTTCTACATTTAGGGACTCAGAAAAGATCCCAGAACCATTTCCGCACTCCATCTTTGAGCCGTCAGTAAAGGTGGTTGTGTCGAAACCTATCGACACGATGTTATCCTCCCAATTTTCTCTGGATGGGAAAATAACCTTAACCCGCAGCCTAACAGCGATGCAGGAAACTATGTATGTATTTAATAAAAAGGTTGATTGGTAGAAGATCCGAAATAACGTTTAAGGCGTTCGTTGGGCAAGTACGCATGGCCCCTGTGGTGCTCTGAACCTTCTTTAGCTTATCAATATTATAGGCTTTGCTAAGAGCAGGCCACCACACAATCGAACCATATGTTTAGATTGGGCGTACTACTGAAGTCCATACTTTTTGCCGAAAGTTTTGCTGCAGGCGTAGAAGGCAACACAGGCCTTCTTAGCCCGTACTTCAATATTTAGTTTCCACTTTAGTTTAGGGTCGAGTATAACTCCCAAATATTTTGCACTGGAAGACAATGATAGGATAGGACCGTTGAGTCGAGGTAGCGTGAAGGGCGGTACTTTAGTTTTGGTGGTAAAGAGCAACAGTTCAGTTTTACTTTGGTTAACTTCTAGTCCACAACTCGTGGCCCAGTTGCTAACTTTCACGTGTTTTGTTGCGAATGTTTTGCCAAAAGTGGCTCGATACTTCCTACCACTGAGAGGCTGTCCAGGTTCCATCAGTTTTTTTTAGAAATGAATGATTACAATGTTCCTTCGATAAAACTTTGCTAAGCCTTGCGGAGTCCTTTATGTCTTCGATTGATTGACAGTATTCTCTCTAGCCTTGTCTTTTGGCTGATGACAGGGCTTGCTTGTAAATTTTAAGTAAATTTGTATACGATTGGTAAAATTTATGTTTGTGGCAGATATTGAAAATTGTCCTCGTCATTTTCCTAAGACTGGACAGTTCTTCATTCCACCAAGAAGGAAGGGTTTAGGGCTATATTTAACTGGGCAAGAGACTCTAAAAGCTTTAATTATAGAAGTTTCAAAGGTTTTCACCTTTCATTCAAGGTCTCCTATCGAATCAGTGAGATTCGGTAAGTTGCTTAGTTTGGAATTAGCATTTTGACTGAATTTCGTCCAGTCAGTTCTTTTGGGATTTCTGTAAGGCGGAGGGTTTTTCGACTCGAAATTAATTTGAAAAAGAATCCACTTGTGATCCGAAAACGAATTCAAAGGGGAAACTGTCCAATTCCCCACTAATAAATTACGGTTGTTTACTAAAGTAACATCAAGCACATCCTCCCATCCATCTTAATTTTCCGAGCTCGGAAAGACGAAAGTGAGAGTATTGCCTCTGTTACAAATGGACATATTATTTTCAATAATAAAATAAAAAAAAAGTGATTCACCTTGTTCATTGATCACAGAACTTCCCCAAAGGGAATGGCGAGCATTTGCATCGCCTCCGATCAGAAGGTTTGCCTTTTTGATCTTAGCTTCGGTTATGATTTTGCACACCTCCTCAGGAGGTGATGGTGCATTATGGGCAGAGTAAAAAGAGGCCAACTGTCAGATCGGGAGTGCTTAAATTTGAACATAAAAAACCTTTTCAATGTTTCTTAGCAAAAATAAAAGTTCTGGGATAACCTTGGTTTTGATCTGCGTTTTTATAAAAGAGGTCGTATTGGTTGTATTGGAGGCCTCGCACCTTGAGGCCGTTTATCCACGGTTCTTGGATAACGCGAATGTCGAAGTTTTCCTAACTAACTTCGAGTGCTTCAGATTAACCGGATGATCTTCAGCGCGTTTCTAATTATTTTTAGCTGCAGAGCTGGGGCCCGGCAACTTGCTGGGGACCTCGACTCCGCTAACAACATCGTCAACCTCGAAGTTGTCATCAGATTTGTCGGTGTCTGTTCCTCGACACTGCAGAATTTTAATTTTGTAAGGATCTTATAAGTGCGTTTGGATGATGTCCAGTGCGGAATTATATATTTTGTAATCTTCATAAGTTATCTTATTTGCGAAATATTTTGTATTCGCTCTTCAAAATTTTCCACAGCAAAATCTCAACTTTTTCGCTCAAATCGTTCAAGCTCTTTAGCTATCGCAGGTGAAATAGTATATCAGTTTTTAATGCTTTATATACCAAAAGTTTTGTTTTTTTGGGTTTTAATCTCACAGTAACAAATTTGGCCTTACTTTCGGGCGTGTTCATTGAAAAGGAATCTGTTATGTAAGTGAATATCTAAGTAATTAATTTTGGTTCGTTATGGAATAGGTACGTTGTTTATGTTTAGGGAGACAGTTTTCTTTTTTTAACTGCCATGCGATGGCCTTTTCCACTTGTGTTCCAACGCATGTTAAGCTACATTTTCCCGTAGTTATATCCCACTTTTTGTAATAGCCTTAAAGTAAGGGTTGTTTTTGTTCTATTTTAAAAAGAGCTTTTTCTGGGTCGTACATCACTAGCTACTATGATGATATCGTCTGCAAATAAGATTCCATTAGGTTCTTCAATCGAAAAACCGAATGGGAAACCATATAAGTATATATTAAACAAAATAGGACTCAATATTGATCCCCGCGGAATTCCTGATAATATTCTGAAAGGATCTGCGTTCAGTTTTAAGAAATATTGATGCGAATCGGCTTTCAAGAAAACTTTGAATAATGTGCCATGTGGGAAAATCAAGTGTTAACAATTTATAAATCACCCCTTTGTGCCGAAGATTATCAAATGACTTTTCAATATATATGTTTAATGAAATCGTGCGTCTTTTATATCTCAGGTTTTGAATAATTGTATTGCAAAGTAGGAGAGTGGCATATTCAGTTTAATGTTGTTTTAAAAACCCAAATTGAATTTGAGGAATAATGTTATTATCCTCACAGAGAATATTGACAGTTTTAACTATCAATTTTTCGAAGAGCTTTCCAATGTTGGAAAGCAAGGAAATAGGTCGAAAGTCTTTTAATTCTGTTGTAGATCTAGATTTAACTATTGGTAACAATTTTGCTCTTTTCCAAGCTGAAGGAAGGTAGATTTATTAATGCATTGATTAAACAGTGATGCCAGTATTTTATCGAGTGAATGGGGCCTTTTTTGCAGGATAAAGTTGGGTATTCCATTCATTGCAGAGGATATTTTATTTTTCAAACCTATTTTTTAAATATAAACATGTTGGAGTGATGTGAACGGTGGAGTTGCTGGGTTATATGATGGCCTGGATGGTGCAAAGGTAATAAGTTTTGAATTATTTTCAGGTGAAGAAAATTCGAAAACCTTAAGAAGGACGTCGTTGGTTAGGTCTTAATCGTAAGTAGGCTGTTTTTCACTATAGGCTGCAGAAACAAATTAAAACTGCAGATAACTCTAACCCATTATGTGTAAGAGCATCTTTTGAGATATCTGTATCAAAAACTGGTCTTTCAGTAATGTTTCTTTGAAAGCTTTTAATCTTTTCTTAAAAGTGTTGCTAATCAATATTTAGACTTTATTTGATAAGCCTATTAAGACATTTAATTCTGGCGGATAGTTGTTGATATTCAATATTAGTTCTGTTAAGGTGTTTATGAAATAGTCGTTTTAACATTTTAAGCCAAGGGTTCCGAGTTTTTATAAGTTTCATCGTGAGTTCAGACACATACTTATATTTGCTACTCCTAGTTACAATTATTTTTGACTTAGCTTCAACTAAAACAGTTGATTTCATTACACAACATTTAATCAAATGAATTAAAAGCTCCATAATCCTAAGTTCTATGTGAAAGTATCTCAAAACGACGTTGCATGAATAATTCATTTATTAAATGGCGAATCTTGAAAAGACTTATGCAAATAAGTTTCCTTTAAGTTTTACATAAATCCTATATGAAGCAACATTAAATTAACTATCATTTGGTTTTTCTTTAATTTATTTAACCTTTATTTCAATAGACTACCATAAATAAAAATTGTACATACAAATTATTTATTTATAAGTTACAATGTTTCAGTCAATTTTTTTCCCTAAGTTGAGTATAGGTTAATGAATTGTTTCTATAGGTCTATACTCATTACGCCAATTGAAAATAACTATCCATAAAATTATGGTTTACAATTAGGACATTATAATTACATACCTTCCTTTCCTATGCTGTAGTATGTTGCAGGTGTAGAATTGTAGATATATTAAATCGCGTGACAATATTCCGTTGCATGTTTAATTGCACTTAAAAACAATATTCAATCCATAGGTTAATTGAAAGGACATGATAAAATCAAAACACCTAATAATAGTACAAATTGATTAGTATTTTATGCCGTTGTCGTTTATAGTGTTGACATCGTTTTGAAATACATAATTTTTCAACATAAAAATAGAATTTTGAAATTCTTGTTCTATAAAGAATAATAACGTTTAATGTATTGGAATGTAAATTTATGAAAGAAAACACACTTATTTTTCAAATATATCAAAATTCAACATGTAATACGTTTTATCACTTTAAATAATACAGAGTGATGTTCATGTAAAAGCTCTTTCTTCCAATCCATTTATTTTACTTCACTCGAAGGCATAACATCATCATTGTTAATTGGTGTAACATCGCTTAATGTCTCCAGCACACACCTTCACACACGGTAGATGAGGCATGTATCCTCTAGCAAAATAACACCTGCTTTCATTCACCTTTGAGATAATTAGGTCTTTAGCTTTCTTTAAATTACCAACGTAGCTATTCACTAGTATATCTCTGTTCGCGATTAAAAGCAAACACATAATCAAATAGAAAATGTGTTCGAAAAACACTTTTATTTCTATTATAACATTTCAATTTATTTTTATATTGATATTACAAATATTAAGAACATCTTAACAACTTATTTCCTTGATAAGGCAAGTTAGACGAAAAAGTAATTTATTCTCAAAGAAAATAGCAAAATTGTTAACATTTAGTAAGAAAAAAAGAAAAGCCTTTAAGAATGTCTTATTCTAACACAACTTCTATACGAGTATATTTATTTATTTGCTTTAATCTTAATTTAGAGTACTCGTACTGTGGCGAGAGTCCTAAAAGATCGCAACATACATAAATCTGCTGGTCTGGGGAAACCCCGCTATTGTTCTGAAGAGGTGTTCTTCAACGCTCTCAAAACCACTCAGGAAACTTTTTCATCTATCCTACTCCTCTGGTCTCGTTCCGAGAGGATGGAAAACTGCATTTGTCCAACCTATTCAAGAAATGTCTCGAAGATCGAAAGCTTCTTATTGACCGGCTGTACGGCTTTCGGAAGAATATGTCTACTGGTGATTTCATGGTTCATCTCACCGAACAGTGGAGAAATCCTTACATTGCTTTGGAGAAAGTAAGATTATTGATTATTCAAAAGCATTTGATATGGTTTGGCATCAGGCTCTCTTAACGAAAATGCGTGCTTTCAGTTTTCATGAATCCCTGCTTTATTGGATTAGTAATTAGTAAAGTCTGAAAACCATAAATAAATGCTGGTGTGCCCCAGGGCTCTGTTCTATCCCCAACACTCTTTCTTATTTTTGTTAAAGATCTCCTGTCTGTAAAATCTAATTCAATACGTTGTTTCGCTGACGATAATACTCTTAATTTTTCATAATCGTTTTCAGACTCACATCACTCTTCTTCGGATGTGGAACTGCAACGACAAAATATGATAAGCTCAATGAATTCCGAGATTACAAAACAAGTGGAATTTAGTGCTCCGAAAACCTAATGCTGTCTTGTATCGTTAAAGCGAGATATACTCCCCTTGTCATTATTCATAGATGGAACTTGCATCGAGGAGACTGAACACCTCGATATTCTTGGTATGCGTATCAACAACCACCTTTTGTGGAACGATCACATACGCGATGTTACCGCCAAAAATGATTCAAGTGTTTCTCCCCCTCTGATCTGGCTGTTATCTACAAAACTTATATACGTCCAAAGTTTGAGTCTCACATCTGGGCTGGTGCTCCTGCAACTTACTTAAGCCTCTTGGACAGTATTGAACATGAGGGTTTAAATTAATTGGTGATAACACTATTATAGGATCATTTACGTCGGGTGAACATCGTCCTAAACATATATCTTACATTACTTTCGTTTACTTTAGTTGGCGCTACAGCGCATTGTGCTACTGGGCCTCAAGTAATAACTTTCGCCAGCTTACTCGATCTCTACATTGCTGCCTCCAGTTTTGAATACCAAGTTGGCGTGCGTCGGAGATGAGGCGATAGGCCAAAGAAACAGCGATTAACAAGGGTAATTCTGCATTTGATCTCCGCGCTTGTCATTTGCAGAATCAACAGCAGTGCCCAGATAAACAAATTCGTTTACGACCTCAAAGTTTTACCTGTCAATTGTCAAATTTTGACCAAGTCTACGGTGTGAATCGACTCTATTTGCCTAGAGTAAATACTTCGTTTTGTCCTCGTTAAAGCCAAGACCCATTTTCTTCCCCTCAGACGCGACTGTTCGTTTGGCTCTTCCCATAATGTCGATGTCATCTGCATATCTAAGATATTGTGTGGATTTTTGAAAGATGGTGCCACTAGTATTGACGCTGGTGTTGCGCACCACTCTTTCAAGAACAATATTAAGCAGCTACATGACAGCGCATCGCCTTGTCGAAGTTCTCTGGTGGTTTTGAAAGTTTCGGTTGGTTCTCTTCCAATTTCAACGGAGCAACGAGCGTCCGAACGTCATCCTGATAAGTCGTACCAATTTGTTGGGATACCAAAACTCAACATGGCACGGTATAGTTGCTTCATGTTTGTCATAAGCTGCTTTAAAATCGACGAAAAGATGATGTATTTCGATGTTATGTTCTTGGATATTTTCCAGGATTTGGTGGTAGGTTTTCCAGGACTAGACCTTACCAGTCCAATTAGTTCGTCAGTAAATGTCTTCAGGCGTTCACATAATACGAATGACAAGATCTTGTATGCAATGTTTAAAAGTGCTACTCGTCGGCCATGCTTTCTTTTGACCAAATTTCAGTAACTAGCTGGTTATGCTCCTTACCAGATCTGCTGCAGCGTACTTATAAAGCTCTGCCTGCAGACCGTCATCACCTGCGGTTTTTTTCGACTTCAGCCTGGTGATGGCTAGTTTCATCTTACTCTAGTCGGGTGATCGTCAACCAAAAAATTTGACGTGGCTGCTCGCTGGTGAAATCGTTGACTTCATCACCATTAAGCAGCTGGTTGAAATGATCTCTCCAGATTTTTAGCATTGACTGCGTCTTGACTACGGTATTCGCCTCCTTATCTTGGAAGGCTCCAGGGCGGCTAGGGAATCCCGTTGTTTTCCTTTTGACTCTTTTATACAAGTTCCGCACCTGTTTCATATTAACAAATCCTTGGATATCCTCGACTTCACGCTACTCATGGGCTTTCTTCTTTCTTCTGATTCAGCTGTTCTTATCCCTTCTCTTGTCGACAATTCGTATGCTTCAGTTTTGGCTTTTTTGCCTGAGCACATTCGAAGTCAAACCAGAGGTTCCTTGGTGGTGGCTGTGAAAAACCTAGCACCTCTACTGCAGCTTTCCTGATGGTTTATTTCCAAAGCTGGCAGCGGGTTTCTTGGCACATCACTGTTGTAGGGTTGTAGGGTTTCTAGCAGCAAAGGCATTGGCGGTATCCACCTGCTGCAATCTTCCAACGTTGAATCTTCTCCGCGTGATTGTTGTTTGCCTAAGAGCTTCCATGGATATTCACACGCGCAGTGGTCATATGCTAGAGGAGTGTCTTCCGTCAATAGAAACATGATTGATTTGGTTGCACCTTTGTAGATATCAGGGCACGGGAATCTAGTGCTACTCAACATCATGTTTTTCTCAGCTAGGAAGTCGATCTCTCCGATTGAGCTACCAAAGATGCCTTATTTATCAATTTTGGCGTTAAAACCTCAGAGGGGGAATTTTATCGTCGTTTTTGAAACATAGATCATATGTATTGGGAAAGGGCTCGTGGAATTCTTCTTTGGTATTGTCATCTTTCTGTTCCATCGGGGCATGTGCGCTAATAAGGCTCAGGTAGTGGAATTTGGCCTTAATGCGGATTGTCGTCACTCTTTCGCATACTTCCCGAAAGCTTAAAACTCTTTGCCATAGTTTCCCTCAGACAGCAAAACCAAATAAACGCTTCCATCGAGTAGCCCTTCGAGTAGCCACTACCCATAGTAGAAATCATCTTTCTTCTGCCTGGCCCATTCCATCGCATTTCCTGGAGGGCTGTTACAGCAGCTTTGAGTTCGACTCTGCTTTGCGTGGCCGGTTGTGTGTACGCACATTCCATGTATATAAATATGTACGTAAATCGTTGTCCATTTTTCTGCTGTCAACATTTTTATCACATTTTGAAATTTTCTTTCATGGCCGGCTTGTGAAGCCCGCGCATGACTGAGTTGGTTCTTCAGAGCGATAACTGGTCTTTTGCTCCTACTTCCTGAGAAGGTAACTCAGGTGTCACAGCTCTGGATCTCATGGATTCAACGTTCATCGTTAGTTCACCTTTCGGCTATCCAGCGGGCACCACTAGGAGGTGACGATAGGATTGCCCTCAAATCGTTCATTCAAAATGTCAATCATTACGTTTGCTGTGTGGCACGTAGCGCCGTCCAGCTGGAACCACATGTCCTCTAGGTTCATTTGGTTCAATTTATACCTCCTCACTAACGTCGTGTTAACCAATTACCCCGCCGGCCCAATATCCACACCAAACCGTAACTTCTTGAGGATGCATTATCACCAGGTGAACCTCGCCTGGGTTGGTGTCGCCCCATATACGGCAATTTTGGTTGTTATAACAACCATTCATCCAAAAATGCGTCTGGTCACGTAAGATGATTCTTCCGGTCACTTTAGATGATTTTTCCTCTCACTTTAGATGATTTTTCGGTGTTGTCCAAGTCCCGACACAAAATTGGGCAAGTCTGCGCAAGGCCAAGTCCTTATACACTTTCACTGAACGCGGCGATGTTTTCAGCCGATCCTTCGTTCCTTGAATGTTCGGGTGTTGGCTGATTGTTTACTGAACCGGTTGTCTCAAATTGGGCCACCAAACATTGAAGATTTCACTGTGAACGTGCTGTTCAATCGTGTATTTTGCCATGATGATTTCGTATTAACAACTAAAAAATATACAAAAGATTTGACATTATGCAACCAAAACAAAACGCCGCCATGGGCGCGAAAATCTACTCACGATAATTGATAAACCCTTTGTTAATCGGAAATCCAGCCCTATTACAATAGCGCACCACAAATTCATTAATTATTGCACAATTTAGACCCGAAAGAAGGGGGGGGGGTGTATTTGAGATACAATTCGTCAAACACAACTAAAATCTATGTCTTCACACAATATAGAATCTGGAAAATCTTTAGTATTGCTTTAAATAATTTTCATATACGATCTTTTCTGAGAGAAAGAGCTAATATTCAGAATCTTAAGAAGAACCTTGCTACTTTAAGTCTTAGTTGAAACGAATTGATTACACGCCCATACTTTCAATGCACACAGACAAAGCCACAACGTCAGAAATAATATCGCAATGGAAGAGTCTTTCAATACAGCAAATATCTATCAAGTATTGATTCAATGGACTTAAAATCCTCTTTTAATAAAACGAACCATATGGAAACTCTTTAAATTCAACATCAAATGGTTTAAAAATATGTTTTGCAAACAACGTACAAGACTTTATTTACAAATCAGAGAATACACGAATTATAGATGCCGTCAACTTCAGTCAACATGTTCGACTTATGCTCCAAATAGAAGTTAAAGTAAAGCTGAAATTTACTCAACATCAACTAACTACAATATTGTAGTTCAAAAGTTGTTTGTTTTTATACCGAATTAAAGAACTCAATTTTCTGAATTGAGAACACAAAATAACCCCCTAAGAACATAATTATAAGCACTCTTCATTATGGCAGACACAGACGGAAACAAGAAACTCCTTTCTAATTTATTATCAAAAACCACACTCTTCGTTGAGTTTATATTAATTTTTTTTTTTTTTTTCAAAAAAGTAAAAACCCAAAAAAGGAAACAGAAGGGAAGTGAAAACCGAGAATATTCCTTATAGCTAGAGTTATAGAACCTTTTTTTAAAGCTCTATAGGTATAATTCGTTTAACGTCAATAGAGTTTCGCAGAAAACTCCATAGTTTTATATGCAACTTTCAGTGAAGTAGTGATGTGTGTGTGTATGAAAAGTTTATTTTTTATATTATTACTATTTTTTGGCTACAGCTTCTTTTTGTGTAGTTTCTAGGTACCTTATAGGCAAATATAGATATATACTATATAAAGATACAAACGAATGAAAACTGCACCAACAAGCGCACCATGTATACTAACTAAACCACTGTACTAGTACTGAAGGGTATATATACTCGTAACTCTTCCCTGGTTGGGTTCTTTTGAAAAATCTTTTTGACTAGAAAAGTTTTCACCCTTAATTACTTTTTGAGAGTCGAAGCTCTATCAGATGTCGAGTTATACAAATTGTCATGTTTAGAAATACATACAAACCTACTTTTAAAGTATAACGAAATAAAGTCAACGACTTAGTCACACAAACCTGCTTCCTTAACTTGTAGTTCAAAAAATTAGTACAAAAATGGCATCGCCTGAGAAAATTTTCGACAAAGCTGAACTTTGGAAGAAAGCTAAACGCATTTTCAAAATGACCCTATATTTTGTGTGGATGAATGGGATTTTTGTTTGGATATTGATTGGACTTTCGGAAATCAGGTTTGCGAGTGGGAAATGTTGCCATCTTAGTAAAAATAATGTTTGTCAACATTTTGTTGGGAGTGGCCTTTTTTATTTAATTTTTTCTTAAGTTATTCCAATGCAAAGCTAATTTTAAGTCAAAATGATGGTTGGAAGACTTAGCTCTCAAATATCTGTTTTTGGATAATGCTATTCTTGAGGTTATTTAAATTCTTTAACTTTTTAACTTCCATATTAAGAGTATAACTTGATTAGCGTCAAAGTTTAAAATATCTTCCCTTTCCTTTAAATTGCACAAGGAGCATTTAACTGGTAAGTCACCTCAATAAAATTCAGCTCCATAACTTTATCTCTCAATTTAACTATCATTGAAAAGCTATTATCGTTCTTAAAATAATTCCTCTCTTCCAAGTAGTGATTTACTTGACAGTAAAGCTGCCTGTATAGTGTGTATAGATCCTGTGGCGTCATTCAAGTATTTCTCTCGTTGTTTTATGTCCACAGCGGAAAAGAGCTCGTATAAAGAAGCTTTTCAATTATCCTGGTTATTACACAAAACGTTAAGTTGTATTCCACATTCTCTTGCCAAATTTAACTAAATTGTTTTGGTTCGTATTACTTAAAGCGCTGCCTTCATAACTCTCAAGATGTAGTCGACTTGCATGTTTAAATTTGGTATGAACATAGGTGATATTCCTGATTCCAACATAATAACAGAAATGGGTGTACTTAATGAAAGTCTAAAATTCACTTAATAAAGTATCGGAGAAGTTTCTCAACTATTTCGTATTGTTTCGTTCCCCAAAATTGTGCCGCGTAAAACATGACAGACTCAGATACCGCTTTAAATGTCTTGAACTTACTGCTATGTGCCATACTTTTGTTAGAAAAACATCTTTTAAAAGTTGCACTAATTGCACCTTTGTCCTTAACTATAGTTACTCTCTTAGATGAA
Source organism: Eupeodes corollae (assembly GCF_945859685.1). Taxonomy (NCBI): domain Eukaryota; kingdom Metazoa; phylum Arthropoda; class Insecta; order Diptera; family Syrphidae; genus Eupeodes; species Eupeodes corollae. Next base: position 79,324,644 of record NC_079147.1, on the reverse strand, counting down.
TTTTTCATGCTCAAATGGTTCGTTTAGTGAACTCCAAGGTATTTAAATTCCGTGACAACTTCAGTGCCCTCTCCATTATAGAACCATTTTTCTTTCCCGAATTGCGGACACCTCATCGCAAATTTTCGAATTATTAAGATTAACCATCAAACTCCAAACCTAACAATATTGATACAGGCGGTTTATCATTAACTGCAATATGATCCAAGTGATCCTGCCAAAAAAACAATGTCGTCTGCAAACAGCGATGCTTTTATTATTTGTCTAGCGAAGTCTGTGCCACCTGGTAAGAAGTCTGTAAGATCTTCAATAAACAAGGCGAACAGACTCAGACGCAATGTACCTGCTGACTCCCGATTGTGTTTTAAACCCACTCGACAACTCTTCTCCATTCTATACCTTAGCAAATGCAGCTTTTTTGTTTAATAATAAACGGGCACTCAAGGGGTTATTAACAAATTTTTAAAGTTTAAACACAGTGCAAGCGTTAGGAAAATAGGGAAGGATTAAAGAGGAGATACCGATGCATGTTGGTCTTAAAGTTTTGAATATCAAAATGATAGCGAAAAACAGAGCTGGGTAAAGCATTCCACTTTCTTGATGTGAGGTTAAAAAAAGAATCTCTATACTGATGGGCATTCCTAAAAGAACGAGTATTACGGTTGAATTGTTTGAGAGGAGGAATGCAACTGGCTATTTCATTAGAGCATTGCTTATGGAAGTAGCGATAAAATAATGAGAGACATGAAGCCTTACGACGGTGTCCGAGAGATGCAAAATTTTCAGTAAGACAATGGTCACCTATCATTTTTAGAGCTGTCTTTTGAATTCTGTCCAAGAGACTCAAGTGGGTTACTTGTACTCAAGTTTTGGACGAATATAGGCTTTATAAATTATAGCCAGATCAGAAGGGGTAAAAAACTTCTTGCATCGTCGGAGAAAACCTAAACACTTAGCAGCATTTTTGGCGATGTCAAATATGTGATCACTCCATAACAAGTGGTTTGTAATGCACATACCTAGGACTGATAGCTGTTCAGTCTCCTCGATGCAAGTACCACTCATGGATAGTGGCATTGGGGAAGGGTTACGCTTTTGCGACAGTAGACAACATTGAGTTTTCGAAGCATTAAATTCTACACGGTTTTTGATTTCCCATTGTACAATGCTGTCGAGATCAGAATTTAATGAGCTTATCATACGCTGCCGTTGAAGTTCCACATCCGAAGGACAAGGATGAGAATCTAAAAAGGAATATGAAAATCTAAGGGTAATGTCACCCGCGAAACAATTAAGTGGGTTAGAACTTTCAGACAAAAGATCATTTATAAAAATAAGGAAGAGCGTCGGGGATAAAATGGAGCACTGTGGCACTCCAGCGTTTATTTTGTGAATATCAGATCTGAACCCATCCAACACTACTAGAATTTACCGCTCCGAAAGGTAATTTCTAACCCAACGAAGAAGGGATTCATCAATACCAAAAGTACGGATTTTCGATAGGAGAGCTTGGTGCCAAACTCTATCAAATGCTTTTGAAATATCAAGTGCAATAATCTTACTTTCCTCAAAACGATGTAAAGATTTGTCCCACTGTTCGGTGAGATAAACCATGAGATCACCAGTGGACCTATTGCTACGAAAGCCATACTGCCGGTCATTAGGAAGCTTCCATTCTTCAAGATATTACCTAAGCTGATAGTTAATCAGCGTTTCCATGACCTTGGAAAGAAGGAACGTGAGTGCTATTGAACAATAGTTAGAGGGGGAGGACGATTCGCCTTTTGTAGGGTCAGGCTGTACAAATGCTGTTTTCCATCCACTCGGAAAGAGACCTGTAGAGTAGAAAAGATGGAAAATTTTACGCAGTGGTTTTGCCAGCGTTGAAGAACACTTTTTCAGAACAATAGGGGAATACTATCCGGGCCAGCGAATTTGTGTAAAGTGCGAAAGAAGATTCGTCCCATAGAATCGTTTATGCTCTTAAGAACAGGAGAACTCATGACACGCTATGGTAGCGTCGAATTAACAGCAAACTGTGCTGCAAGCAAATTGGCTTTATCGATCAAGCTCACATAGGGAGTGTCATTGTGGACAAGAATTGGAATCGAGGGTGTCGTAGTGTTTTACAAATGACCAGCAATTTTTACTACCTTTGGGACATTGTAGTATTTTTTGCCATGCAAAAATTTGGTCATGCAAAAATTTGGTTCGTCGAATGTGGCCGTTACAAGTCTTTCTAGCTTGTTTGAACTTATTCCGGTTTTCCTCAGAGGGGTTGGCTTTATAAATCCATAAACTTACATTTTTCATCCTAATTACCTCTTTACAGCTCGAATCCATGAGTTCTCTTTAGGTTTTAGAAATTTTACCCTATTCGGGATACAATTTCTCATTCAACAAAGAATTACATTTGTAACCATATCTGCGCTGGAGTCCACGTCACTATCGAGGAAGCATAGTGACCAGTTAAAGTTCCTGAAGAATTCATTGAGACCGTCTCAGTTCGCTTTCTCATATTGCCAAACGGTTCTCATAGGAGTTTTGAAATCGCCTGCAATTACGATTTCAGTGTGAGGATAATGGGCAACAATTCTTTGAATGGAGTCGGACAGAGCATCAAATTCGTTAAAAGTTGAATTTCTGCCCAGATTTTGATTTCGATATATAGAAAACATGCGTGGATGAAGTGCTTATGTACCGTAAATTTTAACCACATGAAGTTAAAGTTTGTGCTAGAGCACAAACCATATTGTGGCTGAAGTTAGTACTCAACATCATTTCTTATATATACGGCTAATCCGTGGTAGAAAAAGAATAATGGAACTAAGCTATACCCATTTAGATTAAATTCCAAATGATCGGAATCTTCATCTATCTGAGCTTAATGCCAAAACAGCTGGACTGTTTGTAGCAGAGTGAACATATGCGGCACATAAATTCTTTCTAAGCCCACGAATGTTGGTAAAATCAACTCTGAATTCATCTAGCATTATAATATTCAAAGACTAATAAAAACACAATTCTGCATATAGATTCTGAATAACTCTTCCGAACTTCCATGACATTCCTTTACTATACAGCTTGTAGATAAGCGCATGTCTATCGATCATATCCAATGCAGATTTAAAGTGAACGATAAACTTATATTGCATCTTGTCTTTATTCAGGAATGTTTCTGCTATAATTTTAGGGGTAAAACTTGAAACTTCTTCAATAGCTTGTTGTCTTCTATCAATTTATTGAAACGTTACCAGCGTGAATATTTTATAGAAAGGATATTCTTCTATAATTAGACACCTTGGCCAAGCTCCCTTTTTAATAAATCGGGAAAATGATGGACTCCTTGAATTCTAGTAGTATGATTCCAGTTTCCATGACATTGTTATATTTAGTTGCCAGTCGGTTGATTACCTGCGCTGTGTCATTTTGATAAAATTCTGCTGGTAAGCGTATGCCATTCAGTCCGCATGCTTTCCCATCTATATGTTCTATTACAGCCGAAATCACTTATTAGTGCCTTATTGTAGCATCAAGAGTTTTTTTTTAAAACCTTGAGTAGCGTATTGAAAAACAAGTTTTCCTTCCGTTGTATTCAACGAACTCTGAAAGTGATCTGCTCGCTGATCAGAACCTATACTAAAATGGATTGAAAACTTTTGTCCGTTCAGCTGTTTTCCCAGGATCCAAAACTCCTTTCCGCTTTTACAAGAAGCTAATCTCTTGGATTCAGCGGCTTCAAAGAATCCTGCCTTTTTTAGCTTAAATATTGCCTTGAAAGATATATTAGCGAACAAGTATTGATTTTTCAAGTAGACATCATTCGAATATCTGTATGCTCTAAGCCAGCTAAACGATCATTCTCGTGCCTTTCTACAGCCTACATCGAACGATGGCTCTATGAAGTTCTCCCAATCTTTGCTGTTGGCAGCTACAGTTGGATAGGACTCCTTGATTATTTTATCCAGCTTGGATAGATCACAATTTCTTTGACTCAGCAGTGACATATCAAGCCTTGCTTGATATTTAATCTCGTTTCTCTCCGGAATACATCTTCTCTGTTGGACATTTCAACTAAGACATTTGCGATCTTTCTTCCAGTGCTTATTTGACGTGCAGTAGTTATTTAAGATGTGTTAAATGTCTGCAAGAGATCTAGATAAATTTCTTTAGCTTTCTCCACTGCGTCCTGGGTATTAGCCATCGGAGATTGCAGATGCACTATGACATTCCTCTCATATGCCTTTTTCAAGTAATTCTACTCTAATTAAGAGTAGAAATCTCTATGCTGATTCTTTAAATATCAAATTTGGTTGCAACGTCTTTTAACTTGACATCTAACAAATTAACCATCGAATTCTGTCAAATTTTCTCCAGTTCACAAACTGCTAAGTGCTCAACTGATGTTTTATTTATGAATGAAGTACTCGATGAATTCGATTTTGGGGAAGACTTTTCGGTAAACGGTCTTTGTGATTCGTTTTGTTCGTTCATATTCGGTGATCGAGTCAGAAACATATTGGTAATGTTTTTAATATGTAACTCTATATAATCAATACTAAAATTTGTCTATTTCATCAAATTTTTCGCAATCCAATACATTTCCTCTGTTTAGCTTAAAAATATAAAATTATTTAGCAACTTATCCCTAAATACAATAAACACACAAAAACAAATGTGTTTTTAAATCAAATTGACTGAAAACTAAGTTAAGTTTCAATATTCGACGAAAAAAAAAAATAATTTAAAACCCCGAAGGAAAATAATTATCCAAATAAATGTTTGTCAAAGTTAAGCTTTAAATTAATGTAAAAACTTTTGAATAATCGCATATATTCTACATGCTATGTGTGTAGAATTTGACCGAAAATGTAATTAAATAATATTTAACCCAATTGTATATGAATCGATACAGAAAAAATATGTAATTTCATACACATATGTATGTATAAGTATGTATGTAGATTGGGCAGCACTTCCAAATATTTTTTAATACAAGTAGATGTTATTTAAAAATGTACAATGTTTTTAAAGAAACAAGCAACACTGGAAAGTTTGTAATGGGCAAGTATTTCTCAAATTTCTAAGATCGAAATACTTCATACCAAAATACAGGATACTTGCTCTTGGCGGCTGGTATGCGGCCAAAACTTAAATAAAATTGTGTTTTAATACGTCTCGTTCGATGTTTAATCATGTTGCCTAGCAATACAGAAAAAATCTGTAAAGTTGCTAAATTGCACGGTCTTTGTCGTCAGCTGACATCGCCCAAATCTTAAACCATTACCAATTTACCATATCAAACCAACTTGAATCTAACGATAAAATCGGATCATCCACACTTGCGTTTATATCAGTAACATTTTCGACTGACAGTTCATAACGATGATTTGATTTACAGACCTAACAGCATCGTTACCCTGTCTTTCTTTTCAAAGTCCTTCACAATTTTTACTTTATGGCTTGCGTATAGTCGGTCGGATATAATGATCTTAATCACCACGTTGTTAATTTTTAGTTAAAAATCCGTTATCGTAAATGTTTACCATTTTATATTATGACACTTCAAATGACAGCTGAGTCTTAAAGCTGTCAAATATCAGGGAAATAAATCACCCTTTACTTAAGAGGACTATAGCTCTTAAAAAATTTGAAATTTCATAGTTTTAATTAGACAACTTTCGAAAGTATCAATATTCTGATATAAGTTTGATCTTTTTGAAGTACAAGATCTCGAGTGAACATAGTTACAAACAGAACGCTTTCAGTGCAATGATTATATTTTCCGAAATGTGAAATCAACACTAAGATACGAGAGCTGCTCATGAGCTCTATTAGCAGAATAGGCGAAAGGAACGCCGCCGTCTTCTCAGAAGGAAAACGAGAGGGCATGAGAAGCGTGCTGTCGAAGATGTTGAGAGGTTTAAAAGCAGGAATGAAGTTTGAAGTTTTATGAACAGGTACATAAACCTAGAACCAAAGGCTGCAAAGATGAAAGTGGAACCATCATAGTGGAACCTCAGTCAATGCTGAGGATATGGAAGGACCACTTCTGCAGACTGTATAACGGTAACCAAGAACTGACTTCCGCTGTCAGGCAGGATGATCCATTCAACATAGACGACGAAAGCCAACAATCCCGTCCTCCCGACTTAAACAAGGTAAAGATTGCCTTATCTAAGCTGAAGTTTAATAAAGACGCTGGAGCGGATGGCTTGAATGCAGAGCTCTTTAAAGCAGCTGGAGAAAAGTTGGTTAGGAGCATGCAACAACTTATCTGTAAGATATGGTCGGAAGAAAGCATGCCCAATGAATGTAACCTCAGTATTGTTTGCCCGATCCTGAAAAAAGAAGACCCTCTAAACTGCACCAACTAAAGAGGAATCAGTGTACTTAACATCGCCTATAAAATCTTCTCTCCCGTAATATGTGAAAGTCTAAAGCCCATCGTCAACAACCTGATAGGTCCTTATCAGTGTGGTTTACGACCAGGAAAGTCCACAGTTGCTCAAATATTCACATTATGGCAGATCCAGGGAAAAACCCAAGAACACCAAATCGACACCCACCATCTTTTCATCGATTTCAAGGCCGCATATGACAGCAACTGCAGGGACGAACTGTATAGAGCCATGTCTAGTTTGGCATCCCTGCCAAACTAGTCCGTTTGTGCGACCATGGAGAATTCACGCTGCTCCATGAAAGTTGGAAAAAACATAACAGAACCTTTTGATGTCAAGAAAGGTTTTAGACAAGCTAATGCGCTGTCATGTGACTTTTTTAACATCGTGCTTAAAGGAATAGTGCAGAGCTCACACGTCAACACTAGAGGCATTATCTTTCAAAAGTCTGTCCAATTACTGGCATATGCTGATGACATTGGCATAATCGGAAGAACTCAGCGTGATGTCAATGGGGCTTTTGTGAGTATTGAGGCAGAGCCGGCAAAAACGGGTTTAACGGTTAATGTTTGCAAAACAAAGTACATGCTGTCGTCAAGAAAGGACATACAACACCAACGTCTTGGTCAAATGTCACAATCGACAGACATAACTTTGAGGTAGTCAAGGACTTCGTCTACCTAGGCTCCGCTGTAAACGCAGAAAACAATACCATCGCTGAGATCAAACGCAGAATAACTCTTGTTAACCGCTTTTTCTTTAAACTAAGAAATCAATTGAGTGGTAAAGTCCTCTCTCGAGGGACCAAAATGTTGCTATATAACACCCTTATCATCCTCGTCTTGCTATACGGTGCAGAAGCATGGACCATGACAAAAGCGGATTAAAGCACCTTGGGTCGCTTCGAGAGAAAAGTTCTTCGTGTGATCTACGGTCCCGTATGCATCGAAGGTTAGTGGTGGAGAAGATGCAACGACGAGCTGTACGGGCTGTACAGCTATGTAGACTTAGCCAGAAGGGTAAAAGTCCAACGACTAAGATGGCTGGGTCACGTAGAGCGCATGGAAACCAATGCTCGGGCCCGGAAAGTCTTTGAATCCACACCCACAGGAAAGCGCAGTACAGGAAAACCGCGGATCAGGTGGCGCGCACAAGAGGAAGGTGACCTCACCCAACTTGGATCGCGAAACTGCAGACATCTAGCTAGGGACCGAGCTAGATGGAAAAGTTTGTTGGGTGAGGATCTAGTTCACACAGGACTGTAGCGCCACCTTTAGTAAGTAAGTAATAACCCCCTTTAGTGCCTGTAAATTATGAAAAATATATAAGAAATACAAAATTTAGAAGAATCGCAACAAAAACTGGTAGAAATTAATTTTCGAGTAAAAATTTAGTTAAAAGAAACTGTTAATAATGTTAGTAATTTTTAATACCCTTTAATGCTATTTGTATTTTATTTCCTTCATAATTTAGAATGGTCTAAAGTATCATAAATGTTTTCTTCAAAATTAAAGATATATTTCAAATATTTTGTGCTGATAATACAGGGAACTTGTAATACTTTAATAACCTTTGAAATAAGACCTGTATCATTAATTTAAGAGAAAGTATCGCCAATTGATAAACGAATTTAATATATCTAAATTTTCTAACTTTGAACTTTCTAAAGGATAGCAGTTTAGGTACATTATGTAAATCTATTAAATAAATTAAATTTAAATAAATCAAAAGAAATATCGTCTGCCCTGATCTAAAACTTGAAACAATGGTGTAACATTGTACACTTGTTATGTAAGGAAGGGGTGTGAAATTGATAAAACATTCCCAGGACATGATAAAACATTTCCTCTACAAATACCTTGATTAATTACTCGAAAAACTTTTATGTAAACATTGAACACTTTCTATAACAAAAAAAATGTACAAAATAAATACAAATTAGATACATTTGAATTGATATTCTCTTAGGCATGTTTTAACTATATTCATTTAATTTTTAAATCCACTTCCTTCCTTTGCAATTTAGTTTATCATTGATTTTAATGTTAAAACTATTCTCTGCATCATGGATACAATCAGCCTTTGTATCTAACAAATTCATGGAATACTAAGTATCCTCTAGCAAAATAGTTTTTATATCTATTTATATACTCGTACTTAGGTACAACAATGTATGAATACGAGTATGTTGATTTGTACATAGATAAAATGAATTTATTTTTGATTTTACATTTGCAATCACTGCAACAGCATTTATTTTGTTTTGTATTTTTGGTATTAATTCCACGAAACGAAGTTTTTCGTGGTATTGAAATTGGCAAATGGAATTTCTATTACAAACATTTTCAAGTGCACCTTGACCTACCATAACATAATATTATTTATTCAATTTTCCATTTTACAGTTCAAAAAGTTAGGTAGTTGCTACTTATGTGTCGGAAATTAATTTTAATTGCAATGAATAGAATATGCATACTCCGCGATCTATAGTGAAAAATTAATTAGAACATTTTCAATAGTTTGACTTATTTTACATTTGAAAAGTTTGTCTGTAAGCTAGACGCATTGTTTCATTATAATATTAAAACTTGAACGCATATTTATTTTTGGTTCTGATTTTTTGACAATTATGAAAACAGCGATGCCCTGAAACTATGGGTCAACACTGTTTTACAGCTGTTATCAAAACCAAGTGGACACAATTTTGTTTCAAAATAGTTGACTTCGTATACACTATAAGTCACAAGAATAGAAGCAAATAATGTGGACAAGTAAAACTGATATTTTCGCCGTATAATCATATTTTTTCATCTTAGTCTAGAATGTAATTATTTTAAGGGACAATGTTGGTTTGGCTTGCATCTCACCCCAGCCTTTTTTCTTTAGTTTGTTTTAATACAACAAGAACTGATAAAAACCGGTAATATTCTTAAAAATTAGTAAGGATTTTTATTGGACCTTATACTCGCACAACACCTACAAACATAAGAAATTTGAAATGCTTTAAAAAAATAGACAGAAAAATAAAAATTAGAAAAGAGGCTGGGATGCGACTCACATACTGATAACTTCTCAACCTGTCTGTCGATTTGACTTGCTTAAAAGTTTGTAGGTTTTCGTGTTCTGTTAAAAAAGTTGTCAGTTTTTAATTTTAAAATTACCAACATTTCATATTATGAAATAGTTTGATTTCAAAATCTATTTTTAAAAAATTTTAGTAGCATTTCCTAAAAATTTGTATTTATTATATAAACAAATACAAATCAGATGAATGAAATTAATTTTAAGTCAATACCTTTTGTTGTTCACGTAACATCGAGAACCAAACATCATTTTACCAATTGTTCGTACTGTCTTGTCTTATTTTATGAAAAAACGGACTGACGGATTTTTATAAAAAATTAACTGAATGTCAAAAACTAGATTTTATGTGAGAAAAAATAAGTTTGAAACCAATGTTTTTAATTTTTGAAAAGACATTTGAGTCGAAAATCTATTTTTCCGAACTTTTATTAATTTTTTTTTAGGTTTTATTTTTGGTAAAACAAATAATACGATTTTTCACAAAATTTTACCAGATGTTAAAAACGTTTTTTTTCGTTGAACAAAATGGTTTTGGAGATATGATCATTTTTTATTCGTAAAATTTTCTAGGTGAACACTTTTTTCTTTTTTTTTTTTAACTTCCCATATAATGGGTCCGATTTGTCAAATTGAAAATTTTGACATTTCTCGACGTTTCAAGGTCCCTAGAGTCGAAATAAAAGATTTTTAGAAAGATGTCTGTGCGTGCGTGTGTACGTACGTTCGCGACGTTTTTCTCGTCGTTAATAGCTCAAGAACCAGAAGAGATATCAACTTCAAATAAATTTTGTTATACAGATAAAAAGGCAGGCAGGCAAAGGGCTCTCAAGGAAATTGCTAGGGTGGTATTTTTACCATTGCAGTTTGAAAAAAAGGTGAACATTTTGGTTGACCCTAAATATCTTACGAACCAAAAACGCTAGAGACTTGAATTAAATTTTATATAATATATTGTAACGTGATACTAAACAGGTACATTTTTTGAAAAAAATCAATAAAACGTTTTTTTTTTTATAAATCAATAAAACTGAAAAAAAAATTTTCACCTCCAAAATTGTACGACCTAAATATGATATCATTTCTAAAACAATTTTGTGCAATGAAAATTAATGTTTTTGACATCTGGTAAAATTTTGAGAAAAATCGAATTGACAGTTTTTTTACAAAAAATAAAAACCTATACAAAAAAATTAATAAAACTTTGTAAAAATTTACTTTCGACTCAAATAGCTTTTCAAAAATTAAAAATATTGACTTCAAACTTATTTCATTTCACAGAAAATATTGTATTCGATATTCGTAATTTTTATATAAAAGTCCAACATTCCGTTTCTTCATAAAAAATAAAATCTACAAAAAATAGTACGCAAATTTGGTAAAAATTGATACGAGTACATATAGACAAACTTTTAAGCAAGAGACATAGACAGACGGGATGGGAGGTTATCAGTGTGGATACCAAATCAAAAAAAGAGGCTGGGATACGGCCTCTTTTTTTGATTTGGTATCACGTTACAAAATATAATATAAAATTTAATTCAAGTCTCTTGGGTTTTTTGGTTCGTTAGATATTAACGGTTAACCAAAATGTTCACCTTTTTTTTAAACTGCTTTGAAGTCGATATATCTTCTGGTTTTTGAGTTCGGGACGACGCTAAAAGTGTCTCGAACGTACGGACGTAACGTACGTACACACGCACGCACAGACATATTTCCATAAATCTTTTATTTCGACTCTAGGGACCTTGAAATGTCGAGAAATGTCAAAATTTTCAATTCGACAAATCGGACCCATTACAATAACTTCCTATGGGAAGTTAAAAAACAAGAAACTTTAACTCAATTTTTCAAGCATTTTCGATAGTTTTATAACAACTATGTCTAGCGGTACTTTTTAAGGATACCAAATAAATACCGATAGGCTTCATTTGCGTGATGGTTAATGAGTAGGACTCCCATGCCAGAATTCTGGGTTCTAAACCCTGCCTGGGGCACCTAAAGTTTTTTGTTCATGAATACTGCGAAAAATTGAGAAATCCTCCTAGGGTAATCTTGTCATAAAAATTTCTTTCTCTAATTAGTCGTTGGAATTTGACATATAAACTGTTGGTCTAAAAGCTGAGTGCAAATTTTTGTCGTAAAAGGAAACCAGTTGATATTAAAGTTGTTGAATGCCTTAGTAATGGTGATAAGAGAAATGTTCGTCTGAAGGCACTTAGTGTCCACGTTTCTGAAAAAAGGTGCATCAAAAGTACAACTTTTCCAAAAATTGAAATAGTGAAGGAAACCACAAATGCATTGCATCTTGACGCCTACGACTCGCTGATTTCAAATATGGTTTATACAGACGTTTAGGTGGCCGCATTTATCCTGCAGATTTCTCCAAAAACGCGTATTTTTTAATGCTCTTAGACTTTTGGGAAACCACTTGAAATCGATATCACCCGGAAGCTCCCCACTCTCTGGCTGCGAATATGTACATGACAGACTTGTCAATGGCTGTGTTCCTCAGTCATTTCAAAATTGAAAAAGTGCCAACTTTCTTTTACTTCTAAGATTATACAATTAAATTTACACGACAAAAGTGTGTCAATATCAGTTGACATTTCTTCTTAAGGAGCATATTCTACCCTTTCAAACAAACTCGAAGAAGGCTACGAAATGGATGTTATTTATACTGATTTTGCGAAACTGTTTTGATTGAAAAACTGAAACTATTTGGTTTTTATCAATTATTGTAAAATGGTTAGAGTCCTATCCTATAGGGGTCGTGTACAATTTGTTTGTATTGATCAAATGCTCTCTTGTCCAATTATAGTTACCTCTTATGAAGCCATCTTTATCCCCCTCTTTTTTCACATTTTTCAACACTTGGCTGATTACTTCCTAAATTCTAGTAGACTTTTATTTGCAGGTGATTTAAAGTTTTCCAGATGCATAAAATCATTAATTGATTGTATTCTTTTGCAAAATTATGTCCAAAAGTTAACACAATGGCTTACAACTAACCAATTAAGTATTCTTGAACGTTAATAAAAGTAAATTTGTTTACTTTTTTTGCAATTTTTCAAAAATTTGATTAGATAGTTAATAACTTTGATTTTGAAAGAGTTGGTGTATTGTTTGATTAAAAACTAAACTTTAGCAAGCATATAGGATACATTTTAGCAAGATCCAATTCAATGCTTGGTTTTATTAGACGGAAATCAAAACACTTCAAGGACCCCTTTGCCCTTAAATCTCTATTTAACTCATAACTTAGATCAAAGTTAGAATACTTTTGTGTGACTTGGAATCCTTACTACAATATTTATTTTAATAGAATTGAAATGATTCAAAAAAAAGCACAAGGTTTATAATTCCGAAATTAAGTTGGGACATCGAAATCCCGTCGTACTTGACTAGATGTAAACTTCTTGGAACTCAGTCACTTGAAAATAGAAGGAAAATGTTTTCACTATTGTTAATAAATGACATTTTTTCGCATAGTCGCCGATAAACAAAAAAAAAACAAGTGACAACGACAAAATTGTCATGACAAATTTGAGTTGCGTTTTTCTGAAAAAAAAAAAAAAAATGTCTAATTTATTTATTGATACAGTCATTTTAACACTATTTTATATAAGTTTTATATTCTTGCTTCTGTGTTTGCATTCGGTTACTTTTAACTTTAAAGGTATGCTTGTTAAGGACCAATTAAAAAAACAATAATTTGATAAGTTCATCTAGTCTTGTAATAAAAACATTGAAGATGGCGCGTATCAAAATGGCTACCATACGAATTTGAGAAATCAAGTAACTTGGAGTTGATATTTCGTAAATTTGGTCAGTTTATGTATGTTTTTTTTAGAGATTTCTATGTACATTCTAAAATATAAAAAAAATGTTCACACACATTTCTTGTTAGGTTAGATTAGGTTAATGTGGCTGCGGATTAAAAATCCACACACTTAGGCCAAGAGAAAGGCCCGTTGTGATACCACTTGAATCTAGAGAATTACTTCTAACTAGTCGAACCATTTTGAGCTTTTTATAAAGCAAAGAAGATATTTGATATCCTTTTTAGCTAGTTCACTGGGATTATCAAAAGAGTAGTCCCCCATATGAAGTTTGCATCTGAGTGAAAGAGCAGGGCAAGTGCATAGGAGATGAGAGATTGTTTGCTCTTCTTCTTCGTCCTACAGAAGTCAATTGAGGCTACCCCAAGTCGTGTTGCGTGTCTGCCTATAAGACAGTGTCCCGTAAGGACACCTATTAGGGAGCTGATATCAAGTCTGCTTTGAGATAACAAGTCTTTAGAGCGTTTTAGGTATATGAGTTTTGTGGCTGCGCATTTTGGTAAGTTGTGCCACCTAGAATTTGCTATCGCAAAAGCTGTTTCTTTTAGCATAAGTTTACATGTAGCTATCGGTATACCTATATTCTCCCTTTCAGGTGAAATAGGTATGACGGTTCCATTTTTAGCGAGTTCATCGGCTCTACAATTACCTGTGAAGTCTCTGTAGCCCATCACCCAACAGAGGTATATGTTAAATTGCTGCGACATCTCCATAAGAGACGATCGACAATCGAGGGCCGTTAAAGATTTGGTTGAGACACCGTCAAGGGATTTGATAGCAGCTTGACTGTCAGAGAAGATGTGGTTATCAGAAGTTGATATCACGTTTTCTCTTAGCCAGGAGAGAACCTCTTTGATCGATAAAATTTCCGCTTGAAAGACGCTACAATGAGTACACACCATTACCAACTCCCTCATTTGTCTTGGATCCATCTGTATAAAAATGAATACTTTTGCTATCCAGGAGTTTTTTGTCTTCCCATTCATCTCTGGATGGAATGGATACCTAGAAGTTTTTTCCAAATAGGGGTTTAGGAATAGTGTAGTCTATGTACTTTGGTATATAGAACCAAAGAGGTTCAAAATGATGGAGTGTTTACTGAAGATGTCGAGGGGTGTCAGATGGATTAGAGTGTCTAACGCTGCTGAGGGTGTGGTTCTCAATGCCCCGCTTATGCAGAGACATGCAGTGCGCTGGACTCTGCTGAGTTTGTCGCAGTATGTGACTTTCTCTAGTGCAGTCCACCATACTGCAACCCCGTACATAAGTATTGGTTAGATGAACGATGTGTATAGCCAGTAGGTTATGCGAGGTCGAAAACCCCATTTGCTTCTTGGGATCTTGTATTTCCGTGTGAAAAGGACGAGGTCTGTTTTTTGAGGATTAATACTAAGTCCGCAGTGATCAGCCCATCTAGTAAGCATATTGAGTGCATTTTGGAGGAGGTCTCTCAGTGTATTAGGATGTGCCCCTATGACGGCGATAACAACATCATCGGCATACGCAACCACTCTGTAGCCTTCCCTCTCAAGGGATATTAGTAGTTGGTTAACCACTATGTTCCACAGGAGAGGGGACAGAACACCACCTTGCGGAGTGCCTCTACTGACAGACCTTTTTGTGCAAAAATGTCCCAAACTAGAGTTGATGATCCTGCTTTTTAGCATTAGATTAATCAACTCACAGATTGAGTATTCGACGTTTAAGGTCGTCATAGCAGAAGTGATAGCGGATGTGTCAACGTTGTTGAAAGCGCCCTCAATATCTAAGAAGGCCACCATAGTGTATTCCTTTTTCTCTAGGGAGTATTCAATAGTTCTTACCAGAGTGTGCAAGGCTTTTTCTACCGATTTCCCTTTGCAGTAAGCATGCTGAGACATCGATAGTCTCTTCTCAATGTTGTTACGTATATCGATCGTATCGATCAATCATTCCAGAGTTTTGAGAATGAAAGATGATAGGCTAATAGGTCTTAGGTCCTTAGGGTTGACATGCCCGCCTTGGGAATGAAAACTACCTTTACATCCCTCCATCGCTGAGGTATATAGACCAGATTTATACAACTTTCGAAGATCATCTCAATGATGGGCGAAGTTATATCAATGGTATAAGGTAGCTCAGCTGGTACGATTTGATATGGACCTGGAGATTTGTAAGGTTTGAGACTATTCAGAGCCCATGTCAATTTTTCTTTTGTAACCAGACCTTGAGGAAAAATTAAGTTAATACCCGACCCAGGACTGTTTGTTGTATTAACGGATTGGGAGCTATCCGGGAAATGGGTGTCTAATAGCAGGTTTAGCGTTTCTTCGCAAGAGTTAGTCCATGTACCATCTGAGTTTTTAAGACAACTAGGCATGGTTGGATTTGTCGAGAGAATCTTCCTTATCCTTGATGCCTCCGAGGATTCTTCTATGGAGTTACAGAAGGATCTCCATGAGGATCTTTTGGCTATTCTCAATTCTAGTTTATACTTTTTGAGGGATTCTTTATAGGAGTCCTAATCTTGGATGTTAACCTTGTCAAAATTCTGAGAATACATTTTTTTATGATTTTATGATATATTTGTATAAGTTTTTTTTTTTAATTTTCACCATTACAGGAAATAATAATTATGCTTTCCAGGTATTCATTTAGTGAAAAAAAAATTACCAATTTACACTTCGTAAATTAAAAATATATATTAACGTTTATCAATTTAAGTTCAAAATGGAAGTTTATTTTAAACTTTAACCTTTTTGTAGCAACAAACAATTTTAATTAACAAGGTAATTACCACTAATAGTTACAAAACAATTTTCCAATTATCACACCTAAATTATCTCGTACATTTCCTTCCTACTTCTATCTATTAAAGTAAAGCTTTTATAGTATTTTCAGTATTTCTGATGCAGTCAATAATAATAATATCATGCGGGAAACCATAATAATGACCCGCTGCTGTGGGTAACTGCGAGTCCATAATATGAATGGTTTTGCCTTAAGCTCTCTTTACCATTAGCTTAATAAATCTAATAGAGAGTAGTTGGTCCAACTCAATAAACTAATTGCATTAATTTCCGTATAGTTCAAAGCCAATTAGCAAACAAATATACAATACATCCTGCCTCATATACCTATATCAAGGCCTTAGGGACCGGCATCAGGAACGTCATAATCTGAAATAACTGTAAAAAAAATGTCTGTCTTAATATGGGTAGTGAAATACTGATGATGAATGGTACATAGAAATAATACGGCCTTGGCACGTGTTTGACAATGATGGATCACTATCCTGGTCAAGTGAATATTGATTTAATCCTCATTAACTGAAAATTATTTTTTATTTAAGTCCTTCTTCTAGGTACCGAGAATCAAAACAAATAAAATAAAGTATCGAAGTGTATAGGCAGCTACGGGTTGCTTGAAAACAGGACCTTTAAAACAAGAAAGGGCTTAAATGGAAATAGATTCCAAATTAATTTATTATACGATACCTTACCGTAGTCGTCTCTCGTATATGGGAAGGTGTACCGGTCATTCCCATAGGTAAGCCTTTTCAAAGTAGAAATTCAGGATATTCGATTTCCTGCTAGCGATGATGATGATGATGGTCAAAGCAATTGAAATTTTATACCCCGAGTAAATGGAATTATAAGCAAAGGATTATTAGTATATGACAGGCAATTAAAAGGGATGCCATTTGCATAATTGAAGGTCCTTTATTCGAAAAGAACAGGCGATTTGAGAATCTATGTTTCGTCGGTTGGAATAGGTACCTATACTTACTTGTGGCAGTGGGAGTAGAATTTTGCATAAGATTACTTCTGTGACTCGAAATACGATCGGATAATACAAATGTGGGCTACTATTTACAGTAAAACCAATATTCTTGGAATTCGAAGATAATACATTTTAGAGGTACTTACATTTTATTTCAAAAACAGTAATTGGATTTCTCTAAAATCAGTTATTATTTTCATCATTGATATGGTTCCTTTATGAGAAATTTTTAATCGGCTCTAAATGAATAAGAAATTCAAATCGTTGGGTAAAGTTTTAAGCAAAAATCGTTGCTGAAAAACAAACTTTTTTTATTTAAGTCAAAAAGAGGTTGTAGACAATCGAACATGGTGCAAGTATAGATTTGATTTGATTTAACCGAAGCTGGTTGAAGTTAGTTTGTTGATGGCTTCGCTGCTAGCTCACGGAATGCTTGAACATAACTAAAATTGCATCATTTATTAACTTCCCATAGGAAGTTATTGTAATGGATCCGATTTGTCAATTAAAAATTTTAACATTTCTAGACGTTTCAAGGTCCCTAAATTCGAAATAAAAGGTTTTTGGAAAGATGTCTGTGCGTGCGTGTGTACGTATGTGCATTCACTCACTTTCCTGGTAGGTTTCTTACCAAAACTTGCAACAATTATATACGTTCAAGTCCCAATACAACATACCCACAAGGTCTGATCACAAGGGACAAGATGCAATGGGCTCTTGAAGGACCAGTTGAAATAATTGCAGCCTAGCTACAAGAAACTTCTGAAATAATTGCACCACTCCTTGAGACAATTTTTACCACCTGTCTTTACCTTATCCATACATCCTTGGCATGGAGAGAAATTAAAGTTGTGTTTATATCGAAAGCAGGTAAATGCTCACAAGTGACGACCTATAAGTCTATCTTCATTCCTTCTTAGGACCTTGGAAAGATGGATCGATATCCATTTAAGGGCAAGTATTGATACAAGACTTCTGTCTTCGTCTCAACATGCCTACTGTAAAAATAAATCTGTGGAAACAGCGTTACACACCTTAGTACGCACCGTCGAATATTCCATCCATCATAAAGAGTACACTATGGTTGCTTTCCTTGCCATCGAAGGTGCCTTCTGCATCTGCAATCACATCTGCACTAACATCTCTAAATGTAGAGAGTTCGCTTCGGGAGTTAATTCATTTAATGCTGACTAGCAGAATAATTAACTCGAAACTGGGCAATTCTTCTGACAAGGTGGTTTTCTATCCTGTCCTCTGGAACCAAGTCGTAAATGAAATAAAATATAGCAGTTTCAGGAAAACATCTTTACACCTTAAAATAACTCTTACATAATGCCTTAGAGAGACTAATTTTTTGGGCTGATCGGTGTGGAGTGGGAGTTAACCCACACAAAACCGATTTAGTCTTATTTTCAAGGAGATACAAAATTCCATTTGTTAACCCTTCCTTTATTAAAGAAATCCAATCTTGTTATAGATAACAAACTAAATTGGAAACACAATGAACACGAAAGAGTCAGGCTACTGTTAGCTTTATTTTCTTACACAAAAGCTATTGGTAATAAATAGGGCATACAACCCAGAATCACGCATTGGCTATACACATCGGTAGTCAGACCGATCTTAATGTACGGTGTGGCATCGTCGTGGACTACTTCAAAGAAAGCTATAAACCGGGAAAAATTAAATAAAGTCCAACGTTCAGCTTGCCTACGTATAAGCGGATCGCTTCGCACGAACCCATGTGCGGCACTGGACACCTTACTCTAACTAAGACCTCTTGACATATGTAGCAAACAAATAGCTGGAAGCTCTGCTATTCGCCTCAAAGCTTCGTTGCAGTATATAAACAACAACATTGGCCACTCCGTAATTCTTAGGTATTTAAAATCTATTCCAAAGCACACAGACTAAACCATCCCCCAAATGCAATTCGACAAATACTTCCAGATTTCTATACCTCCCAGATCTTTTTGGAAGGATAGGAAATTCTTGGAGGATGAGTCAATCAATTAAGTCTGTCATTCCGCTTTCCCAATCATTGTAGGATATCTTGTCCTGGCTTAAAGAAAACGTGATATTAACATCTGATATCCGTATTTTCTCAGATAGTCAGGCAGCTATCAAATCTCTTGACTCTGTCTCTACAAACTCTAAAACAGTCCATAGCTGTCGATCATTTTTAATGGATATGGCACAGCAGTTTAATATTCACCCTTGCTGGGTATCCGTGCCATGATGGTTAGTGCGTTGGACTGTTAAGCGACTGGTCTTGGGTTCGATCCCTGCCTATGCCATCTAAAGTTTTTTACGGGTACTGCCTCTTGCGAGGAATTGACAAATTCTCCAAAAGTAATTCTTGTCATGAAAAGTGCTTTCTCACATTTGCTTAAAAGCTGTAGGTCCCCAGCATCCTTCCAATTACTTGCACACAAGAATGGTTGAGAGTTGTAAGTCACCAGGCCCTGGTTCTCTACGGACTGTTGCGCCACCTGATTTATTTATTTATTTGCTGGGTGCCGGGCCATAGAGGTATTCCAGGTAACTGTAAGGCAGATGAACTCATCAAGAACGGTACAGTGCAGCCCATCCTACCACGTGTGGCACACCAATCGCTACATGTAAATTTTTGCTTTGCATTAGCGTCAAATTAGACGCTATGAAGAAGGCAAACACCAGGTGGCACAACATCACCACGTGTCAGGTCACCAAAAACATCTGGCTAACACAGGATATAAAACGTTCAGTATTCAAATCGCATATAAGCTCGATAATAGGTATCATAACCAGACTCTGTCTAAAAGGAAAGCACGCCACGTGGTTAGGCGTATTCTCAGCAGCTGTATGGACGAGGAAGAGGAGGAAACAGTTCTTCACCTTCTCTGTTCATGCCGTGCTCCAGCTCAAAAACGCCAGAATTACCTAGGAGAATTTTTCTTTAACGATCTAAACGATCTAAATCATATCAGCATAATCAGCCACTCACGTTTCTTAAGCTGCTCAGAATGGTTCCATTGAGCTTAGGAGGAAGCCTCAAGATTCATGTGGTATTACAAGGGCCATTCAACTTTTCGTAGCAATAGGTCAACTATAGATCTCATGGTTCATCTCACCGAACAGTGGAGCAAATCTATACATCGTTTTGGAGAAAGTAAGATTATTGCACTTGATATTTCAAAAGCGTTTGATAGGCTTTGGCATCAGGCACTCTTATCGTCTGAAAACCATAAAATAAATGCTGGTGTGCCCCAGAGCTCTGTTTTATCTCCAACACTCTTTCTCATTTTTATTAATGATCTCCTGTCTGCAACATCTAATCCAATATATTGTTTTGCTGACGATAGTACTCTTAGCTTTTCATATTTGTTTTCAGATTCACATCCCTCTTCTTCGGATGTGGAACTGCAACGACAAAATATGATAAGCTCATTAAATTCCGATCTAAACAGCATTGTTCAATGGGGATTAAAAAACCGCGAGGAATTAAATGCTTCGAAAACCTAATGCTGTCTAATATCGTTAAAGCGAGATATACCCCCTTTACCATTATCCATGGATGGCACTTGCTTCAATGAGACTGAACACCTCGATATTCTCGATATGTGTGTCACCAACCACCTCTTGTGGAATGATCACATACGCGATGTCGCCAAAAATGCGGCAAGGTGTTTTTGGTTTCCTTAGGTGAAGCAAGAAATATTTCACCCCTTCTGATCTGGCTGTTATCTACAAGATTTACATACGTCCAAAGCTTGAGTATAACTCCCATCTCTGAGCTGGTGCTCCTGAAACTTACTTAAGCCTCTTGGATAGTATTGAACGTAGAACATTTAAATTGATAGATGATAATATCATCATAAGTTCATTTACTTCGCTTAAACATCGTCGTAAGGTCTCTTGTCTGACCCTTTCTTACCGTTATTTTAACGGCTTATGCTCTAGTGAAATAGCCAGTTGCTTTCCTCCCCTTAAACAGTTCAACCGTAATACTCGCGCTTCTAGGAATGCTGGAGACCAACTTCGGCCGTCCTGTCAAATACAGATATTTCTTCTTTTCGTTCTTTAGCCGTACTACGCGAATGTAGAATGCCTTACCACACTCTCTCTTTCCTAGTCATTGCAATATTCAGGAATTCAAAACCAATGTGCACCGACATCTCCTTTTAAACCCTCTCTCCTCTTCCTAGTGCTCACACTGTGCCTCTGCATAATAAGGGTAGTAATATCCCCTTGAGTGTGTGTTTATTATAAAAAAAAGCCACATTAACCTAACCTAACCGCAGCCCACTTAGTCAGAGCTCTATTGATGATCTTCTTGAAAACTTTGCTGATGCTCAGAAGAAGACTACCGAAAATTTGACGGGTTTGAGTTGTCCTTTCCCTTTTTCGGAAGAGGATGAAACAGAGCACAGTCCATCACGTCACGGGTACTAATAAAAAACAACGAAGCCACAATGCAGAAATTGACATATTTGAAATGAAGAACAATCTAAAAAGTAAGTTATGAGGTATTCAAATTTTTACCTTAGGTCAAACACGATATTTTTTTTAAACTTCTACCTTTTCCACCGTCTCGAGTGTAAACGTGAAGTTTCGTAAGTAAATAAAACCTTAGGAGGAAATTCGTGCGACCCAATATCGTACGATTCATTTATTCTGACTCTAAAAACTTTGGCCTAGATTTGACAAAATATGTACCTACATTTTATTTGTGTTAATAAAATTATTCAATAAAAACAAAAAAGTTTTCTATTGAAGAGGAAGACTATACACATTGCAAGGATCTCACGACACCCTTTTTGTGTTCTCATAAAGCTTTTGAGTTATGATTTTCAGAATATTTTCGAATATACTTAAGGCACACCCAATACTGTTGTTATTAGTATGAACGCGCTGAAACCCAAAAACTTCCTTTATTATGCCTTCATCGTGTCGAGACAAAACGTAGAGTGGAAAATATAGAATCACTTTTGCTAAGGTGGATAGGTATTTTAAGGTATACTCGTACCTTACCTACTCAAGCCCAACCTACAAAGTGGCACAAACGACGAAATATTTTGCAAATTGAATTTATGTGTACTTAGAATAGGAAAACATCTCCTTGTTACAAAAAAGGATATCTCGTCTATGGCTCTAAGGTACATAAAACGTAAAAGGTATAGGTACCTATATGAGCTACATAGAACTGTATGGCACTAAAAAGAGGTAAAATTCCTGATTTTATTTAACATATTTAAATTAAAACGTGTTTCACGTTGGAGGACGTTTCGTGTTTTGTTGTAGGTCCCTATCTTAGAGGATGTAGGTTGCATCATATCCTATTGCTATTACTATGTTTAGGTATACCTACGAGTATAGTTGCAGAATGTCCTTTTTATTTGTTTATTTTTCTACCCAACAGCTCACTTAACATTTAAAAAAGGATCTTCTGCAATGCATTCGTGCATTTAGATGAAGGATGATAGAACATTTTCTTTTAGTTCTATTTTTACAATTTAATTCCTTTTTATTTTATTTAGTTTTCTTTTTTTTTGTTTGTTATTTCTTATACTTGACAAACTTGGAGATCCTGAAAATAGATTTCCGTAAGTGGAAGAGAACTGTTCAGGAAGTGGAGTTGTTTTTCATTTTTAAGCTGTTTCTTTTTTCAATTCAAATACCTACAGATAAAGAAACCTTACTCTGATGGATGCAGAGAAGAAGAAGAAGGACGTATTTTATTCAGTAATTTTAATTAACAATTAATAAAAGAAAATTATGAGAGAAAAAAGCAGCCAGACAATTTTGTTCAGGTTTTGACCTGGTTTATCTATTGAAAAGATTTCTTATGAATTTAGGAAAGGTTTTGGTTGCGTAGTTTAGATTTATTTACATAATTTTTAGCAGCTTTTTCCTGAGGAAAATGAAAATTCAAATGAATTTATGTACCTGAGTAAAATTTAAAATGTTCAACTTAATTTTACTGTTGTTGCTGAAGCGAAAGATATTTCTTTAGACAAGAACTTGAAAACCTGTAAACATTTTAATTCAGAAGGGAATAAGGACAAAAGTAAAAATGAGATATATGTGCTTATATTCCTGCCTGGTGACATAAGGAATTTTTAACAGCTAGATATTTTGTTCAGATGTTAAGCTGTCAAATACTTAAGTTAGTTAAAAGTAAGCCTTTAATAAAAATAAAACAATGGGCATGTTCAGACAACATAAACGACTTCATTGGCAGTCAACTGCGCTCTTCCAACGTACATTTTAACCAAGGCAACTAGTTACTTTTTTAAGTGTCATAAGCTTCAAACTCAGAACTTTACTTAACTATAACACCTACCTTCAATTGATCGTAAAAAAACTTCGAGAAAGTGTTGTAAATTTGGAAATTTACTTCAATAACCTCTAACTAGTAAAACATTGTTTTCTACAAAAAACTCTTCCGTCCATCACAATTTGTATTTTAAAGAAGTATTATTAACAAGTTTGACGAAAAATTTTGACAGTTCTCGACGTTTCAAGGTCTCTAGAGTCAAAACAGGTAAAAGATTTTTAGAAAGATGTCTGAGCGTGCGTGTGTACGTACGTTCGTACTACCGTATACGTTCGCGACGTTTTTTCGTTGTCCATAGCTGAAGAACCAGTACTGATATCGACTTCAAATAAATTTTGTTACACAGATAAAAAGGCAGAAAGATGCAGAAAGGGCTCTCCAAAAAATTGCGTGGGAGGTTTTTTAAGCAGTTTAAAAAAAAGATGAAACATTTTGGTTGACCCTTAATATCTTACGAACCAAAAAGGCTAGAGACTTGAATTAAATTTGATATTATAGATTGTAAGTTGATACTCGATAAATAAAATAAATACAAATTTGTCAAGGTTACGAATACAAAATGATTTTATCTAGAAAACAATTTTGTGCAACAAAAAAAAACTTTTTAACATCTTATACAATTTGTAGAAAAATCAAATGGACAGTTTTTGTATAAAAAATAAAAACCTAAAAAAACTTTACTCAAAGTTGGTAAAAATTGATTTTCGACTCAAATATCTTTAAACTTTTAGATATTGGCCTTAAAATACTTTTATCTTTTATTGTTGTCAACATTTAGTAAAATGTGGAGAAAAATATAATTGACAGTTTTTTTGCAAAAAATAAAAACCTTAAAGAACAAATAATACTAAAACTTGGTCAAAATTTACTAAAAACAGTGTCTTCAAATTTTTTTATTTTACAGAAAATATTGTTTTGTACAGAAAATGGATAAATAAATAAGAATACAAAACATGATCAACTGTCATTTTGACAAAAGTAGTAGTAGTAGTAGAGATTTTTAGTGACTAACTTTTCAGTCAACTTTCCAATAAAGATAGTTAATTGGAACTCAATTTTTTTGCAGCTGGCTAATTAAGTCCCATTTTTGGTCTAAGCCTGCATAATGGAATCTTTAAAATTTGCATTGCGATTGTAAACTTTCATGGCAAAAACAGTTAATGTTTTGAAGTTACATACATGTCATAGTTCCCTGTTCGTGTTATTTCTAGAAGAAATGTTCACTATTGGCCATTGATTTCTTGCGATTTAACACCTTAAGATCTTTTTCGTTTTCCACTGATGATGGCAGACTTTGGGTTTAAATTATTTGAAAAATAAGGACAGCTGTAGAAAATTGTATAACAAAACTTTATTTCTTTGTAGTAGTAGCCTATGTAGTGTAGTAGCGGGTAAAACACCCCAACAAAATTACCTTTGCCAAAAATAAGTTTTACCACCACATTACCATAGAAATGTAAAAATAAATAAAAAATTCATGCGGTGGCCGAGGGTACCTCTGCAACACATTTGTTATTAGTTTATCATAGGAAAATCGCTCACCCATACATATGTGGCACCTGATCAAAAAATTGTTCATTGCGGCCTGAAGTTTTAAAGTTGGGATAGCCTCAATTATTGTCATTATGGGCTGCATCTTGCTGAACAAAAATGCTGTTCAATGCAGTACGTCTTCGGCGCAGTTCTGTGTAAAAATACTCATTGAACATCTTTAAATAAAGGTCACCAATGATAGTTAGTGTTACACCGTTTTCTCTAAAGAAGTATGGCCTGAAAATACACAATACACCTTGATGATATTGCATAACAAGTTATTGGTTTAGGTCAAAATGGGCCTCATGAGACATGAACAAACAATCAATAAATGTGTAGGCTTTTTCGGCAATTCCAATCATTTTTCGGAAAAATTCCTCTCAAACAGGAAAATCCTGTAGGTTTAACTTGATTTAAATTAGGACTTTCAACGGAAATAAGTTTAAATCATCTTGAAGTATTCGTTGTAATGACCGTCGGCTAACTCCAATTTGCTCCTACAAGTTTCGAGTCGGAACGCTTGGATTTGCCTGTATTGACGATAGGCTAACAAATTAAAGCATACCAAGCTGCTGTTAATGTCATCGATCATCTGCTTGAACAAGTGCAACCTAATGATTTGATCATCGTTCTTGGCGACCTTAATCTTTCCCATCTCAATTGGTCCACCTTAGATGATCAGACACCCTTCTTTCCAATTAACACCTCCTCTGAATCTAAATCGCTGTTTATTGATCGTCTGTCTGACTGTGGAGTAGCAAACTTTATGGGGAGACCACTTGATCTCATCTTCTCATCTGATTGCGATAACAGTGTTGTTTTCGTGAGCCCTCACCTTCTCTCAGATCGCTATCACCCCCTCCCCTAATATTTCCTTCCCCATTGAATTTGAAAACAACTTTTTTGAAATGAAGAATTACTGTTATGATTATTTCTAGGGCTTATTTCTCCAAACTCAACAATCTTCTTAGCTCAGTCGACTTTCCCTTAACTCCTTCACAATAGAGTCCTTTACAAATTGGTTTTATTTAATTCTCTCATACGGTATTGAAGAATCAGTACCATTCTCACGCAAAAAAGATTTCACCTCTTCTTCTTCGTGGTACATCAGAAAGCTCCGTAGCCTAAGAAATAACCGTAACAAGCGTTGAAACATCTTTTTACAGTCCAAATCTTTCTCTAAATTAAGGGAATGCCTTTATAACCAATACCTTAAATGGAAAATAAGCTTCTTTCTGATGCAAGCGCATTTTCAAGTTTATAAATGACAAACGAAAAACTGGTGGGTTTCCACTTTCAATGAGTTTCTCCAACATAATCTCCTCAGATCCAACAACTATTACAAGTCGATTTGCTAAATACTTTAGTAAATCTTATAATGAACATCTCCATGATCCTGATCCTTACTACTTTAGTTGCTTAGATGGTTGCGCTCTAACCTAGTTTTCATATTTCACAATAACTGAAGAAATGATACTTGCCAAAATCGTAAGCCTCAAAGAAAACTTTAGCCCTGGTGCTGATGGCGTCCCATTAGTTGTTTTAAAAAAATGAATGCAATCTCTATCAAAGCCTCTAACTACACTCTCTCTTTCCCAAGGTGTGTTTCCTCATATATGGAAGTATTCATTTATATTTCTGATTCATACAGAAGGCAATAAAACCGAAATAAACAATAGTAGACCTATTGCGAAACTTTCAAGCATCCCAAATCTTTTTGAAATCCTAGTTTATGATTCCGTTTATTTCCATTGCAATCCCTTATTCTCCCCCGCTGAACATGGTTTTTTTTATAGATAGATCCACTTCAACTAACTTAATTGTATTTACATCCAAATTTTTGTCTACCCTTGAGATGATAATGAAGTTGATGTTGTACACACTGATTACAGCAAAGCCTTTGATAAAATATCCCATACGATAATTTATATCAAACTTAGAGTCCTAGCCTTTCCATCTGTATTTATGAACTGGGCTCCTACCTTGCGAAGAGAACTTATACAGTCCTTTTCCGTAACTCAGTCTTCAGTCCCATACATGCAACTTATGAAGTCCCACAAGGTAGTCACGTTGGCCCCCTTCTCTTCGTCTTATCTCTCAACGATGTCTGTTTTAAATAAAAAAAACTCAGATATCCTAATGTTTGCGGATGATAAGAACATTTTTAAGATTATCTCATTTTATTTTTTGTTTGGTGCATGCATAATTCCTAGAGTGAAATGTAGGTAAATGTAAACAAATCACCTTTTCGCGCAAACAAACCCCATCTCATAGAGTTTACTACTTCCTTAATGACGTCATCAACTTAGTCGATTCTATAAGAGATCTTGATATTATGTGTGACAAACACTTGAATTTCCATTCCCATTTTAACCAAATTATCAATAAAGCTAATAGATCTCTCTTTCCAACCCCTATTTAACTAACGCGCTTTACATTTCCCTAGTCCGTTATCATCTTTAATATACCTGCCAAGTTTGGTCTCCCTTTTATGAAAACCATTTACTCAGAATTGATAGGTTTTCAACCCTTATATAATAGACGCAAAAACGCTGATATAATATTTGCTCAAAAATTACTAATGGTCAATACAGATTCCAAGGCACTCCTAAATAATATTCATCTTAACACCAACCCTCGAAATCTGGGATCTGTCTCCCTTTTGCATATCCTTCATCACCGCCCTAATTACGGGCACTTTGAACCAATGTGCAGAATTCTCCGTCAACGCAACGCTGCTATGCTAGTCTTCCAAATCCCATCTGAAAGATAACCTTTACTTTTTCTCTTTTTGATTCTGCATTCCTCGCATAAAGTTAGTATTATGTGAAGTTAAGTTATGTTAAGTTAAAAGTTAAGTTATAGCTTGTATTATAAATAAATAAATTGGGTGGCGCAACGGTCCTTTGCGAACTAGGGCCTAGTGACTTATAACTCTTAACCATTCCTGTGTGGGAGTAATGTTGTCAGGAATGGAGGGGACCTACAGTTTATATGCCGATTCCGAACAGATAATTTGAAAAAGCACTTTTCATGACAAGAGTTACTCTTGGAGAATTTGTCAATTCCTCGCAATAGACAGTAACTGTGAAAAGACTTTAAATGGCGTAGGCAGGGATCGAACCCAAGACCTCTGGCATGACAGTCCAAGGCACTAACCATCATGCCACGGGTACTACATAGCTTGTATTAAGCTGAATAAATAAATACTACAGAGGTGGCCGATGGTACGCTGAACATGAACATTGTGATCTCGATAGTACAATCTTGGTGTGATGCTTCCAGATTTTGCAAGCATGTCCACCAGCGGTTCGTGTGCCACCCCTTGGTAATCGCGCAAAAACAAATTAAGAAAAATCAAACAGAAAAAACTATTTTCAAAACAATGTTAAGTTTGTTTGGATATCTCATGTTTTTCTGAAAAGGTATTGTAGAATGTTTTATGTCTTTAAGCTAAATACTACGAAATTCGTGCAGATGCAAACTTTTTTGATATTTTTCCTTATCTTGTAAAAAATAACACAAAATACTATATCTTTTCCTCCGTTTTCTTCCATGTTCACAACATACAGAACATACACTTTCCCTTACTCTCAAAGACTCGCTTCCAAACACTCCAATCATAGAAAGTATTCGCAATTTAGTTTGATGATTTAAATTATAAACGGGTCAATATGATCTCCATAAGTTCTAAGTCTGTTTAATTTTTGTTTTAACCGATCAAGTGTAAGACTACACTAACAATAGGTTGTAAAAATAAAGGTTCTTTAACAGCTTAAAATAACTAATTTATATTATAAGTATTTTTCACGTTAGTTATTAACGAATTTAAATAAATAAAAATACACATGTGATTTGTCAAAATATAAAAGCCCGCATACATTTTGAATGATGAATAACATAAACCATGATGTCAATTCACCAACAACAAAATCATATTTTTCCAAAGAGGATTTTCCATTCTGTACCTCTATCCGTTTATTCAACGAAAAATAAGAAATATTCCAACCATATTGGACAAAGTTAAAATGAAAATAAATATTGGACATTTTTTGTGTATTTACGAGCAGTATTTTCAAACAAAATTCAAAACCTCGTAGATATCTGCAGCAATTTGAGATAGATGTGATTCTGGAAAAAAATAAATAAATATCAAACTAAATCTAAAAGTATAAGCAAACATCTGTGTACATTGGAGTTTATATCGCAGAGCGATCCATATGCGGACTGGATACAAAATCAAGTAAAACGGCTGAACTGAAAAAAAGATTAAGAACAAAATTTTAGCTTCGAGTAATAACATATTTGCACAAATATTATTGCATTGCATCATTTTTATTGAGAATTTCGATGAAAAGAGGATTTTATTTTTAGTTCCATGAGAGATAAATATAAAATCCGAATATAGGGACTAGTAAATGCAAGGACGTTGTAAAAAAAAATATAGCTTGAAGGGGCTATCAGTTTTGGTTATGTTGAAAATGAAAGTATATAACTCTAGACGCTCGAAGGATTGTAAATGCCCAGAGCACACATACGTAAGTGGGTGCGAATTCATATCATGGCTCTAACTGCTGAATAATCCATCATAACATCTGGAGTTTTAACTATGCTGATAAATTTATTTATGATCCTCATAATGGAATGTCTGTAGAAGTGTGTCTACACGAAAGAAACATTTTTGAAAAATTTCAGAAACATATAAAATACATTCCAGAAAAAACTGACAAACATTTCTGAAATGTTTCCTATTTGCAATGGAAAACTTTCTTTCTTTCTTCAGAATTTAAAAAGGTAAATATTGCGTGAATTGCTGTTCATTTAAATTTAAAACGGTCACGAAACTTTCTTTAACACTTATGCTCGATATGAAGCTTGTATTTTGTTTTACCAATAAAATTAACACTTACAATCCAGGAGAAATTTGCATTTCCACTTAATCTTTCCACTTTGTGTTTTTTTTTAATAACAGCGCTTATTTCTTGACAATCTCTTTTTATGTACAATTTTGGATAAATAGCTGGGAAATAAAGAAATCTTTCAAAAATGTTTCTCAAAGCATTCAAACCAAAAAACATCTTATCAGAAATATTTTTCAAACATCAAAACAGTTGGAAACATTTTCTAAGCAATGTTTCCTGAAATACTTCATTGGTATTCATTTACACACGCCAAGGTATCATCGAATGTTTTATTCCTGCTTCCGTGTCTTATGGTGTTCGTTATTAATTTTGTGGTCCCCATTTTCTAATTCCTCCATCATTTACGAGTAGGCACTACTACTTTGCACTAACTTCTTATATGGCACAACTTTTAAAATACATTATTGAGAGTCCCCCAAATAAAGTTTCATATTCAAACTGCAATACAATAATTTTTGTCCATGCAAGTAAAGTTCAAAATTATCAAATCGCAGCTTTGAGTAGGGTAATGCCTCTTCCGAAGAATTGACAAATCCTCACAAGTCACAACTAATTCTTGTCATGAAAAATGCTTTAGCCGTTCTGATTTGGTTCAAAACTGTAGGTCCCGTCACTGGCACACAGGAATGGTTCAGAGTCTCTAGTCACCAGGCCTAGTTCTCAACAGACTGTTGCGCCACCTAATTTATTTATTAACTTCCCATGTGAAGTTATCGTAATTGGTCCAATTTGTCACTTTAAAATTTTTGACTTTTCTCGATGTTTCAAGATCCGTTCGTACGTCCGTTCGTCTGTATGTCTATATGTCTGTGCGTTCGTCACGTTTTTTTCCGTTATCGAACGAACTATGTTATACAGATAATAATACAGAAAGTGCTCTCAAAAAAATTGAATGGGTGGCTGTTTTACCATAGAAATATAAAAAAAAAGGAAAAGATGTGCAAATTTCAAATTCCGTCGGTCGTTTTTTCTTAAAAGGTTTGTAGGTTTTCGTGTTTTGTTAAAAAAAGTTGTCAGTTGAATTATTCTAAACAAAATTAAAACATAGCAACAATATTTTGCATATAATAAAATAGTTTGATTTGAAAATCTATTTTTGCTAACGAGATTTTTATTTGAAACCCAATTTTTACCAATTTTAGTAGCATTTCTTAAAAGTTTTTATATCTTTATACCCAAATACAAATTGGATGAATGAAATTCATTTGAAGTCAATACCTTCTATTGGTAAAGTGATATCGAGAACCGAACATTATTTTTACCAACTGTCCCGATGAATGGGACCTCAGTATTGTTTGCCCGATCCTGAAAAATGAAGACCCTCTAAACTGTTCCAACTATAGAGGAATCAGTCTACTTAACATCGCCTATAAAATCTTCTCTGCCGCAATATGTGAACGTCTAAAGACCATCGTCAACAACCTGATCAGTGTGGTTTTAGACCGGGAAAGTCCACAGTTGATCAAATATTCACATTACGGCAGATCCTTGAAAAAAACCAAGAACACCAAATCGACACCCACCATCTTTTTATCGATTTCAAGGCCCTATATGACAGCATCTAAAGAGACGAGCTGTATAGAGCCATGTCTAGTTTTGGCATCCCTGCCAAACTCGTCCGTTTGTGCAGGATGACCATGGAGAATTCACTCTGCTCCATAAAGGTTGGAAACAACTTAACAGAAACTTTCGATGTCAAAAACAGTTTTAGACAAGGTTATGAGCTGTCATGTGATTTTTTTAACATCGTACTTGAAAGAATAGTGCAGAGCTCACACGTCAACACTAGAGGCACTTTCTTTTAAAAGTCTGTCCAATTACTGGAATATGCTGATGATATTGACATTATTGGAAGAACTCAGCGTGATGTCAATAGGGCTTTTGTAAGTATTGAGGCAGAAGCGGTAAAAATCGGTTTAACGGTTAATGAGGGCAAAACTAAGTACATGCTGTCGTCAAGAAAGAACATTCAACACCGACGCCTTGGTGAAAAGGTCACCATCGACAGACGTAACTTTTAGGTAGTCAAGGACTTCGTCTACCTAGGCTACGCTATAAAAATAGAAAACAACACCAGCGCTGAGATCAAACGCAGAATAACTCTTGCTAACTGCTGTTTCTTTGGATTAAATAAGCAATTGAGCGGTAAAGTCCTCTCTCGAGGGACCGAAGTGTTGCTTTATAAGACCCTTATCATCCCCGTCTTGCTATACGGTGCAGAAGCATGGACTATGACAAAAGCGGATGAAAGCACCTTGGGTCGCTTCGAGAGAAAAGTTCTTTGTGTGATCTACGGTCCCGTATGCATCGAAGGGGAGTGGAGGCGAAGATGGAACGAAGAGCTGTACGGGCTGTACAGCAAGGTAGATTTAGCCAGAAGGGTAAAAGTCGAACGACTAAGATGGCTGGGTCACGTAGAGCGCATGGAAACCAATGCTCCGGCCCGGAAAGTCTTCGAATCCACACCCACAGGACAGCGCAGTAGAGGAAGACCGCGGAACAGGTGGCGCGCACAAGTGGAAGGTGACCTCACCCAAATTGAAACGAAACTGGAGACATCTAGCTAGAGTCCAAACTAGATGGAGAAGTTTGTTGGGTGAGGCCCTAGCTCACACAGGACTGTAGCGCCACCTTAAGTAAGTATAAGTAAGTTCGTACTGTTTTTTAAAGATTTTATTTTTTCTGAAAAAACGGTCTGTTAGATTTTCATCAAAAATTCACTGAATGTCGAAAACAATATTTTATGTGTGATAAAATAAGTCGAAACCATTATTTTCATTTTTGAAAAGACATGTGAGCCGAAAATCAATTTTTACGAACCTTAAGAAATGCTCATAACTTTTAATTACATTGAAGCCAAAATCTCAAAGTTTTGAAAAGATATTTCAGTCGATAGTTTTCTTTTTTTTTAAAGCTGTCAATTCGATTTTTCTCAAAATTTGTCTGAATCTTGAAAACAACCTTTCTTATAAGTGAAAATTAGTTGAAAGCCATAACCTCAAACTTTAAAAAAGATATTCGAGTCGAAAATCAATTTTACCAACTTTTATTAATTTTCTTGTTTATTTTTTTTTTTTATAAAAAACTGTCAATTCGATTTTTCTCAAAATTTCACCGAATGTTAAAATTAGTTTCAAGACATAATCTCAACTTTTTGAAAGATATTTGTGTCGCAAATCAATTGTTACCAAATTTTGATAAATTTTCTTTAAAGTTTTTATTTTTTGGATATTTTTTGTAAGAAAACCTGTCAAT
This sequence comes from Eupeodes corollae, assembly GCF_945859685.1. Classification (NCBI taxonomy): domain Eukaryota; kingdom Metazoa; phylum Arthropoda; class Insecta; order Diptera; family Syrphidae; genus Eupeodes; species Eupeodes corollae. The sequence continues at coordinate 79,291,529 of NC_079147.1, read as the reverse complement.
TCGATTTTTCTCAAAATTTCACCGAATGTTAAAAACAATATTTCTTATAAGTTAAAATCAGTTTAAGACATAATCTCAAATTTTTGAAAAGATAGATTTTTTTTCCCCTTAAACAATTTAGCCGTAATACCCAGTTCTTCTAGGAATGCCCATCGGTGTACCATTGAGCCCAACTTCGGAAGAACTGTTACGTATAGGGATTCTTTCTTTAGCCACACTACACGAATGTGGAACGCTTTACCAAGTTTAATATTTCCCACTCATTACAATGTGCAGATACCTACTCAAAACCAATGTCCAAAGGAGATGCCTTTCTAATCATTATAAGGGTATTCACCACACCTTCCTAATCTGCCCAAATAGTCGCTCACTGTGGATGCTTTGACTTTTCATAAATAACGTGTGGGGCTTCCAAAACTCCAGAATTGTTTGTTATCTAAGCCGCAGATATGTAAATGCGCCTCCTCAGAAAAGATAATTCTTTTCCAATGTGACATGATAAGTATTGAAAATAATGTCAAAGGAAATTCCAAACTTTTGACAGCTGAATGTCATCGGTAACTTTGATATAACAAAGCAATTGCCAATACTCTCATTTCTCTCTCTGGTCACCCTTTTAATTGATGAAATTAATTTGAACACACCAGAAGCTATTCTACCAAATTGGTTATACAATTATAATTATTATTTGAAAACTCCCTTTGCTATCATCATCATCAACATCACAACATACTATATCGTTTACAAAATAGAAGAATTTTAATATCGTATCGTTCAGGAAAAGGAAAAGAAAAATTCCATCACAGGAAACAGAAAATACTGTCGGTAGCACAAAAATTCCCATTAACAAATGCCATTCATCATTGTGCTCTTCTCTATACTCCCTCAACCAAGGAGTCTATTAAACATCTTCCTAACCCTATTTTGGGGGTAGTTATTGGTAAAAAGAAGACTTGAAAATATATATAAGAGCAATAGCAATCAAAGAAAAAGCTTTTGAAAGAATAAAAAGTTAAATACCTCAATATATATAACAATCTAAATACAATATACTTATGGGAACAATGAAGACAAAAAAACATTTAAAAAACAAGCCAAATCGAAGAAAACAAGTGAAAGCTGAATCTCAAGAATAAGGAAAAAAACCTCTTGAGAGTGACAAAAGGAAACCTCACCAGACAACCAGCATCAACATCAACTTCCACATCCAGTCCATTGACGAATGTGATTTAAAGTAGATCCTGCTTTTGCTATTGCTACTCACAAAACTCACAAAAATCAACAGAGAACAGAGGAAACGGTGGAAGTGGAAAATAGTGTGGAAGTAGGAGAGGCCATCCTCATTGAGTTGAAGGAAAAACACGCTTCCGCAATTTATTTTTCCACAAGATTTGCTATCCAATCAACTTGTCTATTACAGGAATATTGGAATTTTTCTAAGTTCTTTTAGTCTTTTTTTTCTGAACTCCCCTCCTTGGTCCTTATTATCACCTTCATACAAATATACAATTCCACATCAACTTCTTTCTTAAGCCATCTGGAAAGTGTGAACAAAAACCCGAGTCCGAGTCTTCACCAATCCGAAGTCCAAAGTTAAATGAAAATGAACTTAAAAGAACTCAAGTGAAGTGAACATAAATAAAAAAATAATAAGAAATGCGGATTCTATCAAAGATTGTAGTAAGGGTTTTGTGATATTTGTCTCTGGTCCTTAAGTGCCAAACCAAACTAACAAATTCGAACGTTTCCTTCAACTTTCGCATTTGACCAGAACCACCATCATCGGTATGGGAATGGGCAATGAGCATTGCCATCATCATTATCATGAGGCACAACTATACTTGGCTACTTCCACTCAACTCACTAACAACATCCAGAAGAATGCCTCCGTAGGAATCTCGTTCTTTTAACACGTCAATATCGAACAGAGTTCTTGAGATGCTTTTAACCAGAAGAACGCGCGTTGACATTGGAAGAAATGTGAATCAGGCCAACCTCCAATTTTACTCCCAACTTCAACTTAGCCACCCTCTTAAGTCTTTCATCAATTATTTATGGCTTTGCTTTTGCTGTGAGGAAATAAGAACGAGAATAAGAGAGAGCAGAAGGAATGTAGTATGTGTGTTCGTATCCTTAAACTCTTTAAGGACTAAGGAGTTTCTTTGAATTCTTCTATTTTTTCATTTGGCATTGCCTTCTTCTTCGGCATCCACTTCACTTCTTCATCGCCCTTCTTCAATTCAATAATGGTCCTTAATTTCTTTTTTTTTTTAATTCCCTCTTCATTTTTCTTGGTAAAATTTTTCTACAAGGACCGAGGACATATAAAGGACAAGGAGTAGGTTTTTCTTTTTTGTTTACAGGTTGAAAATTGTGTGGAATATTAGGAATTGATGTAGGACGAAGGTGCGGATGATTGTGCTTATAACGAAGGAGTTAAATAACATTAATTAATAGACAAGAGTTTCTATTATTAGCAGAGTTTCTTAAAGGGGTTCAATATGTTTGGTCTTGAAGTGGGCAATAAAACAAATATAGATATTATACAAAATACCTTTTCTGTTTTTATTAGTCATGTGAACAGCTAATTTTAAACAATGTTAATAATCTAAAGATGTACATATACCTACTCACATGTGTACTTATCATTTTTCAATAATTTTTAATTAAAACGATTAATATTTTGAACTCAGTCACCTTCAACCTTGTAAATTCTTTCCATCTCTTTTTTTTCACATTAATCATGTTCAGGAAGAAATGTTCTTCGCAATCTCATATTTATCAGTTTCTTACGGCAGCAAAAAGTATACATTTTTGCAATAAAATTATAGTAAACGTTTTTTGGTCCGGATTCAAATATTTAAATCAATTTACTTGCTAACTTTAGTTGGCGCTACAGCGCTCCTGGGCGTCAAGTAATTACTTTTCCCAGCTTACTCGATCTCTAGCTTGCTGCCTCCAGTTTCCAATACCAAGTTGACGTGCATCACTCTACCGGAGATGAGGCCTGCCTCTGCTTTTTGTTCCCTCAGGCTTGGCGTTGAATACCTAACGGGTTGGAGCTTCGATGTTTATTCGCTCTTCATGCCCTATCCATCTTAAGCGTTGAACACGCAGTTTTTATTACCACTAGTTACCACTGTCATTGTACAGCTCGTATAACTCGTGATTATATCTGTTCCGCCAGATGTTACTTTTCCTGACGACACAAACCGGACCATAGATCGTACGCAGAAATTTCCTCTAGAAGATATCAAAAGATCCTTCATCCGCCTGGGAGAGGGTCCATTCTTCTGCATCATACAGCAAGACTGGGATGATTAAGGTTTTGTACAATGTCTCTTTGGGCCTTAGAGCCTTATTTCTCAACTGCTTGCTTAGGCCAAAGAAACAGTGATTCACAGGGGTAATTCTACGTTTGATCCACGCGCTGATGTCATTTGCAGAATGAACAGCAGTGCACAGATAAACAAATTCGTTTACCACCTCGAAGCTACACCTGTTAATTGTCACACTTTGACGAAGTCTACGGTGTGAATCGACTGCAATTGATGACAGTAAATAAAGGGTGATTTTTTTGAGGTTAGGATTTTTATGCATTAGTATTTGACAGATCACGCGGGATTTCAGACATGGTGTCAAAGAGAAAGATGCTCAGTATGCTTTGACATTTCATAATTAATAGACTCACTAACGAGCAACGCTTGCAAATCATTGAATTTTATTACCAAAATCAGTGTTCGGTTCGAAATGTGTTTCGCGCTTTACGTCCGATTTATGGTCCACATAATCGATCAAGTGAGCAAACAATTAATGCGATTGTGACCAAGTTTCGCACTCAGTTTACTTTATTGGACAATAAACCAACCACACGAATGCGTACAGTGCGTACAGAAGAGAATATTGCGTCTGTTTCTGAGAGTGTTGCTGAAGACCGTGAAATGTCGATTCGTCGCCGTTCGCTGCAATTGGGTTTGTGTTATTCGACCACATGGAAGATTTTACGCAAAGATCTTGGTGTAAAACCGTATAAAATACAGCTCGTGCAAGAACTGAAGCCGAACGATCTGCCACAACGTCGAATTTTCAGTGAATGGGCCCTAGAAAAGTTGGCAGAAAATCCGCTTTTTTATCGACAAATTTTGTTCAGCGATGAGGCTCATTTCTGGTTGAATGGCTACGTAAATAAGCAAAATTGCCGCACTTGGAGTGCCCATGCATCCCGAAAAATGCACTGTTTGGTGTGGTTTGTACGCTGGTGGAATCATTGGACCGTATTTTTTCAAAGATGCTGTTGGACGCAACGTTACGGTGAATGGCGATCGCTATCGTTCAATGCTAACAAACTTTTTGTTGCCAAAAATGGAAGAACTGAACTTGGTTGACATGTGGTTTCAACAAGATGGCGCTACATGCCACACAGCTCGCGATTCTATGGCCATTTTGAGGGAAAACTTCGGAGAACAATTCATCTCAAGGAATGGACCGGTAAGTTGGCCACCAAGATCATGCGATTTGACGCCTTTAGACTATTTTTTGTGGGGCTACGTCAAGTCCAAAGTCTACATAAATAAGCCAGCAACTATTCCAGCTTTGGAAGACAAAATTTCCGAAGAAATTCGGGCTATTCCGGCCAAAATGCTCGAAAAAGTTACCCAAAATTGGACTTTCCGAATGGACCACCTAAGACGCAGCCGCGGTCAACATTTAAATGAAATAATCTTCAAAAAGTAAATGTCATGGACCAATCTAACGTTTCAAATAAAGAATCGATGAGATTTTGCAAATTTTATGCGTTCTTTTTTAAAAAAAGTTTTCAAGCTCTTAAAAAATCACAGTTTACTTCGTTTTGTTATCGTTGATGTCAAGGACCATTTTCTTCACCTCAGACCTGTCACTGCTCGTTTGGTTCTTCCCATAAAGTCGATGTTATCTGCATATCCAACATATTTGTTGATTTTTGAAAGACGGTGCCACTTGTATTGGCATTGGTGTTGCGCACCACTCTTTCAAGAACGCGCATCCCTTTGTCGAAGTCCTCTGGTGGTTTCGAAGGTTTCGGTTGAGTCTCTTCCAATTTTGTTGCAGCGATGAGAATTTTCTTTAACGTCATCCTGATAAGTCGTATCACTTTGGTAGAGATACCAAAGCTCAACATGGCACGGTATTGTTGCTTCATGTCTGTCACAAGATGCTTTAAAATCGATGAAAAGATGGAGTTCTTGGGTCTTTTAAAGGATTTGGTGGTAGGTTTGCCAGACCTGAAGCCAAACTAGTAAGTGCCAATTAGTTCTTCAGTAAATGGCTTCAGGCGTTCACATAATACGCTGGACAAGATCTTGTACGCGATGTTTAAAAGGCTATTGCCTCTATAGTTGACGCAGAGAAGGAGGTCCCCTTTTTATGGATCGGGCAGATGGTGCTTAAATTCCACTCGTCGGGCATGCTTTCTTACGACCGAATTTTAGTAACTAGCTGGTGCATGCTCCTTACCAGATCTGCTCCAGCGTACTTAAAAAGGCTCCACCTGCAGACCGTAATCACCTCCCGCTTTGTTCGAATTCAGCCTGGTGATGGCTAGTTGGATCTCACTCTGGTCAGGGATACTCTGTCGGCAAAGGCATTGGCGGTATCCTCCTGCTGCAGTCTTCCAACGTTTATTCTTCTTCTCGTGATTGTGGTTCGCCTAAGAGCTTCCATGGATATTCATACGCGCAGTTTAGCACCAAATAGGTAGTGGTCGGAATCTATGTTGGCTGATCTGTACTTACGAACGCCAGGTATGCGAGAGGAGTGTTTCCCGACAATAGCAACATAATCGATTTGGTTCCATGTTAGATCATCGCCATCGGGGACCGCCAAGTGCGGGAATCTAGATGTGGTGTCGTGTAGGGTATGTTTTCCGATTGACCTACCAAAAATGTCTTCTTTATCAATTTTGGTGTTAAGATCTCCCGATAGAATTTCAACATCGTTTTTTGGACATTGCTCATATTTTTAGTTGAGGACCTCGTAGAATTCTTCTTTGGTATTGTCATCCTTCTTTTCCTTCGTGGCATGCGCGCTGATAAGGCTCAGGTGATGAAATTTCTCCTTAATTCAGATTGTCGTCACTCTTTCACTTACTTCCTGAAAATTTAAAACTCTTTGCCTTAGTTTCCCTCTGTGAGAAAAACTACATCCAAATAAGCGGTTTCTCCCATCGAGTAGATACTTTCCATAGTAAAAATCAAAGCCTTTAATTTTCCTACTGCCTGGCCCATTCCATCACATTTCCTGGAGGGCTGTCACATCAGCTTTGAGTTCAACTAGGGCATCGACAAGCTGCTCTGCTTTGCGTGGCCGGTTGAGTGTTTGCACATTCCATGTACAAACACGTAAATCGTTGTCCGTTTTTCGTTTGCAGGGGGATGTCAACTTTATCAGTCCATTTATCCGGGGCTTTTACTTGTGTCTTCATCACACTTTAAAATTTCCTTTCATGGCCAGCTTGTGAGGCCTGCTCATGACTGAGATCGTTGGCGCTGGTTCTCCAGAACTTTATTTGGTCTTTTGCTCCTATTTCCTGAGAAGGTAACTCAGGTGTCACAGCTCTGGATCCGATGGATCCAACGTTTGTCGTTAGTTCACCACTAGGAGGTGCCGATACGATTTTGCACCACCTTATATCGTCACGACAAAAAATTACACCCAGGCCAGGAAATGTCTCTTGCAATAAAACCCCATTCAATTGAGTTGTGTGGCATGTGGCACAGTTTCGTTAATGCCACATATTCTCCGAGTCGTATGACCATGACGCTCAGAATTGACGGTGATACTCGTTCCATTGTCGTTTTCGAAGAAGTAAGGTCCAATCACATCTCCGGACCAAAGAGCGCATCAAAAACAATGACTTTTTGTGACACGTTGTGAATAGTCAGCTGGCTTCAGTTGTTGTGTGAATTGGACTTTGCATGTAATACGAGCGAAACGATGATGAACATGCCTTACAATATCTGTAACCAATACAGTCTCTTCAAATTCCTTCACAATTTTGCCAATTGCTTGCGGCCGGCGTAGTTGGACGATAATAATAAACCATAATCTACTCTTAAAGAACGATATGTGGTTGTGGCAGAATCGCCATTTTTGTAGTAGGTTTTAACAATTTGTATGGGTTGCGCGTTAGTTAAGTGATCCATTTCCACCCATTCAATTTTTTTAAACGTCCTTTTTCCACCTTTCTGCATTATTATATGATGTATAACAATATTTATTTAAAGTCGATATCTCTACTGGTTCTTGAGATATGCAAAAAAGATTCCCAAACGTGACGTACGAACGTACGGACGCATATACATATCTCTAAAAATCTTTTATTTACCTTTAAACGTCGAGAAATGTCAAAATTTGTATTTCGACGAATCGGACCGTTTACAATAACTTTATATATGATACTAATAAAAGGGAATTAGCAATTTAATAGTGAAAAAAGGAAAATATAGGTTTGAAATCATTACCAAATATATTTTTTTAAATTTAGATTTATATTTTTATTTCCAAGATCAAGAATATAACATTTCTAGTAATTAATTAAATAAATAAAAGTAAATCACACAATTTGTAAAATAAGTGTAGATTTAATAATTCTTTATACGAGTAAAGGGAAACATTATTGACAGAATTATTATACAAATTTATTAGTGGAAATATTAAAGGATGCATCTTGTAGTAGAAGGCTACTACTAAATTCCTACAAAAACGGATGCTGAGAACCTCAAGAGGTAGCTTGTTAAACATTCTGGGTGCTACTGAGGAGTATAAGTTTAGAAAGTAACGACTTTTGTGAGGTACTTAAGCAAGGAAAAATTCCTGACTTCGTAGGCTGTAAGAAGCTAAGTTCTGATTAGGAAGGTAACCATTTCTAAAGAAAAAATGTTTAAAGACTTTATAAAAATAAAGGTGCTCAAGGGGAAGAATCTCTGATCTTAAGAAAAGTTCAAAACTATGCTCACGGCTTTTTTGTTCCAGATATTCCTAAGAATATTTATCTGTACCTACAACCAATAAAGGTTGCATATTATAGTTAAACGAACCTTTCCAACAAATAAGCCGATATTGCAACTTCGATTGAACCCAGCTATAATAAACTGTTTCAAGGAGTTTTCGCGAAGCGAATTTTCTAAGATAGTACATAATATAAGTCCTAGACATAAGATACTTTTTCAATTTTGAAGTATGAACAAACCAATTCAATTTATTATCAATCAATAAACCGAGATACTTATACTCAGAAACATGTGTAAGGCATTTAGAAGAGCAGTTGAGGCTCACATTGAAACTCAGGTCTGTTGGATAAAGAGTGCATACATATTTACAATCCGGCTATGGAATACGAATTTAGGGGAGAAAAGAGAAAAATAGAACATTAGCTTAGTTTTATCATTTATGGCAAGCTAATGCATACCGAGCCAATGCCTATAAGAACCTCAAAATCGTAATTAATATCGGCTGTGTTGAGACCCATTTTCTTTATCAAAACAATTTCTTGAACAGAAACTTTCGGTTGAGGTCAGAGCCAGATTTAGGGGAGAGCAACCGGGTGAAAGCCCGACCCTCCACAAACGGGGGCCCCACAATAGACTCTTGGAAAAATTTTTGTTTCATAGTCCAACTAATAAACACTAGTAAACAATTTTTCATTTGATATCTTTTTTTGTTGGTCTTTTACCTTTACCTACAGCCTACAGTATTTTGTACAGAATTGGTGTTCTTAAATTCTTGGAAGAATCAATTATTTTTGTCTAATTGGTAATTTGTCCATCGTTTGTTCAATTCTTTGATCTCGTTCAGAATTTGTACACATTTTTCACAGCCAGTACAGAGCGGCATCGAATTCTGATTGAGAAATTATCGGAGAAGAAAAGCGGCGTTGGCCTAGTCGAGCTGAAGCTACGAAAGCCTTAGTCAATCCTATTCGGAAATCGAAAAAGCTCAAACCAGCATATCTTCCAATAAAGAGCAAAAAGACATCCCGAAGAATAAAGCAACGCACCTTCTACAGAAGATGAGTGGTCTCGAAACCGCTTTGTTTGCAATACTTTGGAACGATATCTTGGAGCGATTCAACGCTACAAACAAGATGTTGCAAGACCCGAAAATTATTCTTGAATCGGCAATGCGTACACTAGAATCATTGAAGTCATTCGTGGAATCTAAACGAAATGATTTTGATAAATACAAGGAAGAGCCAAAAAATATCCTATATTGATGAATATGTACAAAGGAAAAGGACCATGGAACAGATCATTCGCCGAAACTATTTTACTACCAAATTCTCGAAAATCTAAATTTCAGAACTACATTCTCAAACCTCGAAATTGCATTTAGAATGTATTTGGTTTTTATGGTAACAAATTGCATTGCAAAGCGCTCATTTTCAAAAATGAAAATTATAAATCAGCATAAATTAAATAAAAATAATCTCCGTCGGCGAAAAAAGCTCAAAAGGTTCCGTTCGTTAACCCTAAAATGTAATTTTAGACAATTCTTTTTTCCGTTTGTATTTATATATGTTTGTTTAATACTAAAGGAATCTACTTGTTTTCACAATAAATTATTTATTGAAAAACTCGATTGAAAAAAAGGTTTACTTTATTTTGAAAATAATTTGGGCAGAGGGGCCTCCGCTTCTATATTGGCCCGAGGCCTCTGGACCTCTAAATTCGGCCCTGGTTAAGGTTGTTAAGTCAGCAGTTTTAAACGTATCTAGGGCGACCCCTGTGAAGAAATTGTTAAATATGTTAGACATATCTAAAGAAGAGTGAATTGCTTTGGTCCATATAGTTAATAATAACGGGTGAATCAAAAGAAAGATTCTTTGAAAAAACTTTCATAAATGGTGCCCCAGTCTTTTTTGAGATTGTTCTTAGCTATTTTAAATTTTTGATAAAAGTAGTTTTCTTTACAAAAGGTTAACTGAGCAGCAACTTTCTTTGATAACTCTGAAAATTTTGTCTGCAGACAAAGATTATTAAGTTATTGTTTTCTAAATTTAGAGTGCAACTTGTTCTTCCTGTTTATTTTACCTAATACATTATCTGACATGCAAGGTTTCAATTTATGCAGTCTATGAACTTTTTCTGTATTTGATATTTTAACATGATCTTCTAAAACCTTAGAAAACGAATCAAATGCAATTTTCCTGACGGAATTGATTATTTAAAGATCCAAGATCAATTTGTTTCGATGTTTGATTATTAAGGCTACGAATATTTGTTTTCGGTTCCATTTAGCAATTCGTTACTAAGTAAAATGTTAAGACCTTAACAATATTATGTTTTTTAAATGTTGCGCCTTTAAAATGGAAGTGGTTAATTCACTGCTCCACAAAACAATTATTTGAAAATTTAAGTTTTAATTTGTTTCTTTTGTAGATGTCGTGTTAAAATAGTAAACGTTAATGGAAATCCATCTTTAAAAAAACCGGAAAGATCTGTAGTTTATCTTAAAGGACCGTTTTGAAATCAGATTTTTTGTAATATACTTTAAATAAGTGGCAGTTTAAACAGAAGGAAAGCTTATGTTGAGCCCTTTTTAAACCAAATTTCAAAGAGTTTTCCTGTAGATTGAGATGTTAGAAGATGATAAACGTTCCAAATATCGCAGCAAAAGTCAACTATAGCCTGTCTTTTGGTACATAAACAAACAAAAATATGTAGTTAAAAATATTAAGCGAAATTAACAATCAAAAAACTTCTCTCACACTTTTTCGTTTTCGTACAAAAAGCAAAAAAATTTCTCAAATTTCAAGGAAATGAAATACTGATGCAGATTGTTCAAATAAATTCCCCGCTCCCATTATTTTTCGTTTGTGCTAGTTTTTCCATAGAAATACAAACAAAAAACCTGCCATAATAAAATGTAACTCAGGAATAGTTTGTGATGCACAAAGCACAACCCTATACTTAGTTATAAAAATTCAAACTTTCCTCAAGTACCTTAAATTTTTGCCTTCATTGAAATGTTCTTCAATTTCTCAAACTTACGATGCACTTTGACTTTCGTCTTTCATTTTTAGGATTTTATAGTTTTTGTTGTTGTTGGTGAGGTTAAGTAGGTAATCGATAGAAATATAAAAAGAAAAAGAATATTGTACAAGCTTTTCAAAAATAAAAAAAAATAAGGGTACTTGTTCCCAATTCAAAGAGAGTTTTATTTGACTATACTTGAAAACCCAACTTGCATATTAAACACTTCATGACCAATGCCAAAGTTGTTTTCTTTTTGAGAAATGGAAAAAAAGTAAGAAAAAAGAAGTCAGAGATAATAATCTTTGCCAAATTGGGGTAATATTGTGAGAAAATTTATTTTTATTGGCGCTTGTTTGTTGGATCTTGAATCTCATTAGAGAACATTCTTTTTTTTTAATCCCAAAGTGACCCACCGAACCGAAATACAGCGACAGCCATGGATTTTCGTTAACCCGGTCAGGGTCAAATTTATTCACAGAAATGAACAAAACAATACCAATCCGAAAAAATAAGTTAATATAAATAAAAATGAATGTACTATCATTTCATTAAGAAAGCGATCCCGATCCAAAACCCCCTCAACCCAAAGAGGAAGAATATACCCGTCGTAAGTATAAGAGACAAATAGAACAATGTAAGGAAGGGCTTTAAAGAAATCCCGCAGGAATTGTCTGCAATAAATTCGAAACGCTAATTTGATCACGTTTTTTCTTAAGTCTTACTCACCATGCCAGACGACCGGCATGTCCAAAGGACTCCAGGCTCCAGGCAGAACAAAAAGACTCTATTTTAGATACAATTTGTGTTTAAATGTTTTAAATGAGAAATTATTGGAACTGTTAGGAGGAAGGGATAGCAGGAGAAGGTTGATATGGGAAGACGAAGGATTCAATTGGCTCAATATCGAAGCAATGGGAGGTCTTGTTTTAATGGGTTTGTGTATGGAAATCTACATTTCTACATCATGGTTCGGAGATCCTGAACCAGAGTGCAAATGCAGAAATAAGGAGGACGATGACGAAGCAGACAACGGACAAAACGTGCCAAAGTAATCATAGACTCGTATATTTTAAATTCTAGACCTTTGGTTCATGGGCAGGACAGAGGCAGGTCTATAGGCATCAGAGAGCCAAGAAGAAAAAAACATAAAATATTGTTCCAAAAGTAGACCTCAGATGCACACACATAACATAGATTCAATGTAGGACATCGTTAGCCATAGCCATAGTCATTATTGTAATTTAACTATGGGAAAGGAAGAATTCATTGCTCTGCTCCTGATGAAGCTGGGTTTTGAGATTTGTCATCAGTTTCAGTTGGTTAAGAGAAGTCAAGCATGTTGGGATTTATTGTTCGAAGACTCCTTATATATAAGGACATAAATAGAGAGGCTTTGCAGGTTTGATATATAGGAGGACTGGTTTCGAATGCGGATTATTTTGTGTGAGTCCTTAAATTGAGAATATTTGGAATGGCTCTGGTATAAGCTCATGGAATATATAAGGAGATTAAAAGTGATTCACATTCTTCTGGGAACTGTTGTGTGTGTTTTTTTTATTTTTTTTTATTTAATTTGGAGTATGCAAAAGTAGAACAATGCATCGATTTTATAGTCAAGTGCATTGAAAGCAGAACTTTTTTTGTAAATGTTATTGTAGGGTACCAAGCAAATTAAGGTTTTTTGCACACTCCTTACTTAAGATTTTAATACATATAGATACAAGGATTGCCAAGTCCTCCTATTTTATTCCGAAATATACTGATTCCTTATCTGAAAATTGAATAAAGTGTTTTGTTCCACTTATCATTACTTGATACAAAATTAAACGTAGTTATGTTCGAAGCGTTAAATGTCAGAACATTATATTCATAAGTAAAAAATTACAAAATTTCGAGCCAGAGCTTTAGTTTCAATGGGCTCTATGTGACTCAGACATCTTCGTCATTGGATTTTTATCCTTCTTGCTAAGGCTTCGTCGCTTTACAGCCCGTACAACTCGTCGCTCAGTTTTCGTCTCCACTCACCTTCTATGAATACGGGAAGAACTTTTCTCTTAAACTGGCCCAAGGTGCTTTCATCCACTGTTGTCATAGTCCATGCTTCTGCACCGTATAGCAGGACGGGGATGATAAGGGCCTTCTATAGCGACACTTTCGTCCTTCGAGAGATGACTTTGCCACTCAATTGCTTTCTTAGCCCGGTTAGTAAGAGTTATTCTTTGTTTGATCTCAGCGCTGGTGTTACTAGCATATATGCTAGTAATTGGACAGACTTTTGAAAGATAGTGCCTCTTGTTTTGACGTGTGAGCTCTGCACTATTCTTTTAAGTACGATGTTAAAAAAATCGCATTACAGCGCATCACCTTTTTTGACATCGAAAGGTTCTGTTCAGTTGTTTCCAATCTTTATGGAGCAGCGTGAATTCTCCGTGGTCATCCTGCACCAACGGACGTGTTTGGCAGGGATGCCGAAACAAGACATTGCTCTAAACAGCTCGTCCCTGTAGATGCTGTCATATGCGGCCTTGAAATCGATAAAAACATGGTGGATATCGATTTAATGTTCTTGGGTTTTTTTTTAAGAATCTGCTATAATGTGAATATATGATAGACTAAAGACTTTCCTGCTTTTAGACCACACTGATAAAGACCTATCAGGTTGTTGACCATGGGCTTTACACGTTCACATATTACGGCAGAGAAAATCTTGTAAGCAATGTTAAGTGTCTGATTCCTCATTAGTTGGTACAGTTCAGAGGATCTTTTTTTCAGTATCGGACAAACAATACTGAGGTTCCATTCATCGGGCATGCTTTCTTCCGACCATATCTTACAGATAAGTAGGTGCATGCTTCTAACCAAATTATCTCCAGCTGCTTTGAAAAGCTCGGTATAAAAGCCACTGCTCTAGCGGCTTGTTAGACTTCAAATTATATATGGAAATCCTTGCTTCGTCTAAGTCAGGAGGACGAGATGTTGGCTTTCGTCGTCTATGTTGAATGGATCATCCTGCCTGACAAAGGGAACTCAGTTCGTTATCACCGTTATACAGTCTGCAGAAGCGGTCCTTTCATGTCCTCAGCATTGACTTCAATGCAGTTAAAATATGATGTTTCCACTTTCGTCTTTGCAGACTTCGGTTGTTTGAACTTGTGAACTTGTTTCGTTTCACCTGCTTATAAAATTTTCGAACTTCATTTCTGATTTTCAACAAGCTTCCCATGCTCTCTTGATTGTGTAAATCTTTTTTTTTTGTAAGGGCATAGTTTTTGTTTGTCAAAAAATGATAGCTTCAAAAGTGACAGTTGTTCAAAAAGCGAAACTTCTGATTATGAAACCATATAGTTTATTTTGTTATTAACCAGCAGCACTGGAGTCCTCCCATTTGTATTTCTGCTATGTAATCGCTTTTCTGTTCAAAAATAATTCAAAAATCATTCGTCCTTCTTCGTTGCGACGGTTTTTCGCAAGTAATTAAATAATTGCGGATGCTTTTTGTTAATCTTGAAAATGTTTTTATTGCAGGATAGAATAAATAGCTTGTGGCCAATCTAAAAAGTTCTATAACAGTAAAACTTTTCTTAAATCCTTTTTCCAGCAGCAAGAACCAGTCTAGCTCCGATTTCCACCAGGCCTAATTAATATGAAACATGCTATTTTTTAAGCTTAAACCACGTAAAAATACTGAAATAAACTTTTAAACATTATAATCTTTTTTGAATTAACCGGAATTCTTAAGAAAAAAAAACCAAACAAATTATCTCCCAGGGGGGGTCCCTGCAACGTTCAGTGTCTGTCCCTGTGCCTTATTGATAGACATAGCAAAACAAAGCCTTATAGGAAATTGTACTTGTTTAAATTCGAACGGGTATTCGTTAGTAATCATCGGTATCCTGGGAATGAAAACCACTTAACCTTGGGCTGAGGCGGAAAGAACTTTAGCTTCAATCACGTTACTATCTGAAACTATACTCTTTTTTGCCACTCGATTGTATACATATAGCACCTTGTTTTACCCAATATTTTATCTATGGTTATTAAATCAATCAGTTTTTTTTACTTTTAAATTAAAAACTCATGATATAATATCATGCCGATTTGTCGCTTGTTGATTTGAAAAATAAGATTATTTAATTTCTGGCCATTGTGATAAACAAATCAGGGCGTCCAAAATTTCTTACATAAACCATAGCATCTTGTTTACGTTGCTGCATATATCAAGATAATATACTGACTCTATAATTTCCCGCAACGAAGTAAAATACTATTATTGTAATGTTCTCTCACTTGCCTGTAAGATTAAAAATCCATTGCTGATACAGTTTTTTGTTGAGGAACTCTTGTCATTGGATGAACTTGTAGTTTACGTTAGTTGAATAACCTTCTTCACCAAGACTAAATATCAAAGGGTACTGCAGTGCATCGTTAGACCGGTGTATTTCACTTACACGTTTTAGCTTTAAGAGTGTTATCTCGTGTTATTAAAACGATATTCCTTTTTTGTAAATTCTTGTCCAACAATTAATACGGCTACATCATCAACTTGAGGTGCATTATAACTACCTCTGTGTTCTGTCTGTGGCGCAGGGTCAGCTCTGATAATGACTTGAACATTTTTTATTTTTTATTGGATTTGTTTTAATAGCACTCTTGAAGCTGCGCACGTAAGGATTGTGACAACGTAACAAATATTGCAAGTCGTATAATAATTCTCTGTAAGTGTCTGGGGCTATCGACATTCTTCATTGTACCCATAAAATATAAACGGTGATTTTTTAAGAGCTTGAGAACTTTAAAAAAAAAAAAAAAAGCATAAAATTTGCAAAATCTCATCGATTCTTTATTTGAAACGTTAGATTGGTCCATGACATTTACTTTTTGAAGATAATTTCATTTAAATGTTGACCGCGGCTGCGTTTTTTGTGGTCCATTCGGAAAGTCCAATTTTGGGTAACTTTTTCGAGCATTTCTTCGGAAATGTTGTCTTCCGAAGCTGGAATAGTTGCTGGCTTATTTGTGTAGACTTTAGACTTGACGTAGCCCCACAAAAAATAGTCTAAAGGCGTCAAATCGCATGATCTTGGTGGCCAACTTACCAATCCATTCCTTGAGATGAATTGTTCTCCGAAGTTTTCCCTCAAAACGGCCATAGAATCGCGAGCTGTGTGGCATGTAGCGCCATCTTGTTGAAACCACATGTCAACCAAGTTTAGTTCTTCCATTTTTGGCAACAAAAAGTTAGTTACCATTGAACGATAGCAATCGCCATTCACCGTAACGTTGCGTCCAACAGCATCTTTGAAAAAATACGGTCCAATGATTCCACCAGCGTACAAACCACATCAAACAGTGCATTTTTCGGGATGCATGGGCAGTTCTTGAACGGCTTCTGGTTGCTCTTCACTCCAAATGCGGCAATTTTGCTTATTTACGTAGGCATTCAACCAGAAATGAGCCTCATCGCTGAACAAAATTTGTCGATAAAAAAGCGGATTTTCTGCCAACTTTTCTAGGGCCCATTCACTGAAAATTCGACGTTGTGGCAGATCGTTCGGCTTCAGCTCTTGCACGAGCTGTATTTAATACGGTTTTACAATAAGATCTTTGCGTAAAATCTTCCATGTGGTCGAATAACACAAACCCAATTGCTGCGAACGGCGACGAATCGACATTTCACGGTCTTCAGCAACACTCTCAGAAACAGACGCAATATTCTCTTCTGTACGCACTGTACGCATTCGTGTGGTTGGTTTATTGTCCAATAAAGTAAACTGAGTGCGAAACTTGGTCACAATCGCATTAATTGTTTGCTCACTTGGTCGATTATGTAGACCATAAATCGGACGTAAAGCGCGAAACACATTTCGAACCGAACACTGATTTTGGTAATAAAATTCAATGATTTGCAAGCGTTGCTCGTTAGTAAGTCTATTCATGATGAAATGTCAAAGCATACTGAGCATCTTTCTCTTTGACACCATGTCTGAAATCCCGCGTGATCTGTCAAATACTAATGCATGAAAATCCTAACCTCAAAAAAATCACCCTTTATTTGCAAAAATTTCGGTTCATAAGAGTTGTTTTTGTAAAAGATATGCAACTTAATGATAGAATTGACCCTGACTTTAAATGTAAGCATAAAATCTCCATGTCTGATTTCATTGGCTCCGAATGACGTCATTTGGAAAGCAGAATTGTAAACACGAATATCAAGAAAATGTATAGAGTCTCGATGAGATTCAAAACACTTTTTAATGGTCCCGGTGGATTAAATTTGTACTTGTAATCTACAATTACAAATTTTGTATTTAAATTTGCTTTGCACCAACTACAAATAAGTGGGATCACATATTTGTTATGAAAGTTACAAATTGTACAGTAAACTTACAATAAACCTTTGCACCATTTATCCTAGGAAGTTGTAAGATACAAATTTAAATCATAATTTTTTCAACGTTGCTGCTCGAACAACTAACATCAGTATTATCATGAATTTTCAAAACAAAAAATATATGGCTTCATTAATAAGGGAGAGGAAAGATGTCCTATTTGGAACATTTTCTGGTTAACATACCCACGAGAAGAAAATAAAGGAGTGGAAGGTTTTCAGATATTTTAAAATCACAGGGTATACTGAATAAAGAAAAAGATTGTAAACATTTCAGAAATGTTATTTGGCAAAACATGAAGCGCGGAACATCGGTATTACTTTTTGTTCTAGGTCAAGGGCGAAAATGCCAAAAAAACCTGTTCCGTTGGATGTTCAAACAGCAAATTGAATTGATATAATAAGTAAGGAATCACCAATTTTGCAAGGTATATTAGATGTGAATTCGACCCCTCTTCTCGTTCATTTAACATCTTAGATAAAGGCAACGAAGGAAGGAGAAAAAGAGTAGGTATTCTTTCAATGTTCGTAACGACACGGTACATTATTTTTTTCTTAATGTCTAGACAAATAAAATATTTAACAAGATGTCAAAAAAAAAAGAAAAAAATGATTACAAATGAAAATTTATAATTTACAGCTTGATACAAGAAAAATGCAGAAGGAACTTGGTCTACCCGCTAGTTCATTGACTAGAGGAGTTGAAGATCTGATTCATCGCAACAGAGCAGAGTCATAGAATTTTCCGAGTTTTGAAAAATAGTATATATAAAAAAAGAATAGTATGATATTTATTTGTTGTTAAATCATCATCATTGTAATCTAATTTCTTAAAAAAAGAAAGTTAATACAAGTAAATACTAAATATAGTTTTTTTTATTTATATAAATATATTATAAAAAAAAACTGCTTCTTTGAAACGTTTTTTTTAATCAATGGTTTTGCTATGCTATTCGCGGATCGCTACATTATTGAGACCTTCCTCCAACCAAACTTAAATCAGTTTACTAGGAAACACAAAGAAGTCTGGTTCCAACAAGATGGAGCCACGGCACACACGGCGTTCACTAATCATTTTGAGAGAGATGTTTCCAGGGCATCTTCTTTCTTTACGAGGAGACATTACCTGGCTATCAAGGTCCCTTTATCACCTTGTGATTTTTTTCTTTCGGGAAATTTAAAGGCCCAAGTATACACTCATCGCCCAAAGCACTTAAGGAGGCAATCACTCAGGAAGTGGCAGCCATTACACCACAAATGACTCGACGAGCAATGGAAAACTTCCGAGAAATATTCGTAAATGTATTAATATAGAGGATAATATTTAATTGATATAATGTTTAAAACCAAGTAATTATTTTATTTAATGTAAATCGGCATAGTATTTAATTTGAAAAATTCAATAAAATTTGTCTGTTAAATTGTTTATTTATTTGTTATTGACTTTTAAAATATGGGAGATCTTTTTGCCAAACCCTGTATTAGCATTTCCTTCGTTTTCTTCTTTTACTGGTTGTTGTAATTATTTTCATTTTCTCTGTTTTCTGGTATTTTGATGGTGTCATCATTTGAAGTTTTTGAAATGTTGGTATATGCTATACAACATTTGATTATATTTACAGCTTTTTGAAGTTGTAATCTCGAATGTTTTAAACATGGGAAGTTTTCCTTTAATATGCCAATCGAATTTTTAATTATTCTTCTATCAGATTTGTGTGCCCCATTAAAACGTTCAATTACAGGGAAAGTTTCTCATTTCCAAATTGACTATACAGTGGACTTCGTCGCAAGCATTTAAAATCGCGAACACTTCCGGGCCAGTTCACATAGCCATAATATAACATATAACGTAAAATCAGGCCCACATACTAACATACAATTTATTGAATTACTTTCATATCTATCCACATAAGCAGCTTTAAAATTGTATGGTACATCAAAGTTAACTATAGTTCCATCAATGCATCCACAAATAGGCATACCTAAATAATTTTGATTTGAGAGAAAATTTGAACAAGAATATGCTTACTAACCAGCAATAGCGTAAAATTTTTCAGATATTTCTTAAATCTGATTCGGCCCTTTGATAAACTCCTCATATAAAAGGTCAACGATAGCTTTCGAGACACATTGGACACATCTTAATATTGATGACTCATCAATGCATATCCCCAACGCCATTGTATTGCCCTCCGTTACCCATCCAATGCAAAGTTGTTAAAAGTTTCTGTCTTAGGGTTAATGCACAATTTCTTTCCGTTTTGTGTTTTATTCCGGGTCCAACAATATTATTTATTTCTTCTGCTTTAGAACTACTCAGTCGGAATTGTTAGTTGAAATTAAAATAATGTTCAAAATTATAATTTTGACACGGACGATAAACTTTTTTCATTACAATAACATCCGCTTTCGAATTACTGCTGTCACTACTGCTGTGCAAAGACATCTTAATTATGAATAACAAATTTGTAGACAAATTTACACACGATCTTTCGCCTGCAGAATTTTTTCACAAACTGACACAAATTTGTGTACCTCATTCAAATTGTGCAACAGAATTTAACAAAAAAGTAGATTATTTTACAATTTTGTTGATAATGATTTACAATTACAAACTTTTTGTCGTGCAACCGAACATCTATTTTTTAACAATTTTGCGAATCACAACTACAATTTTGTAGCCTACACAATTTTACAAAACTCAAAACTTGATTTTTTTACAAATTTGTGGTAAGAACGTGTGATAGATAGATAGATACTTTATTTTTTCATATATTAAGGCTTTACAAAAATTTGCGTAGTATACGCAGCTTCACAAATTTGTAAGGTAATGCAACTGGTGGTTCTTTAGGCCATTTGAATATACGACAGAAATGGCACTTGGTGTTCATAGTTCCTATCGAAACGTGAGATCAGTGAGTCAGTCATATTTGGGTTTTATATGTATAGATAACAAATTATTGACTAACATTATCGGACTTAATTTAGGCCTTAAATTTGCTCCTTGATATTCTCTTTCATTAAAAAAAACTGCATGACAATTGGATAAGACATCTTGAAGCCAAACCGTAACAAAGATTTCCTCTTTTGCTTGATTTTTGTTTTATATATAAAGATAAAGTTCCCATCAAAAAATTAAAAAAGCTGTTTGTGTTTCATTTGGCTTAACCTTGGACCAAAAATAATTAACTTACACACCTATAAGAGGTTCTCTAACAAATCCAAACCATAAATAAAAAGAAACCAACTTACAAGTCAATAAAAATATTTTCTATCTTATGGCAGAAAATTATAACATTCAGTGATTTTAAGCCATGCAACATTTATTTAAAATTATAATTTCGTAGATAAAAAATCAATTTCTTTGTTTGGGGTCTATCAATAATAATATTAATGGCTTCTGATATCAATGATGACAGAAATTTATTTTAGTTCAACAACTCTGCTCATTTAAATTTTTTATTGGGCCTTAAATTGTTCTTATCTAGAATTAATACATATTCAATAAAATATAACATTCTTATCACTTCATACAAATATGTGGAACATAAGGTGTACACATTTGGTTTTATTAGTATTTACCTAAAATTTTGGTTGTTATTTCAGTGAAAGCAAAACATCTTAAAAAAAATGAACACAAAATACTGACATTCTGTGATTTTGATTAGTGTTTTGGCAAAGGTCGACAAAGAACAACTTCCCTAGAAGATAATATAACAAACTTTATATTCAATTTAAAGAAAAAAGGATAAATTGAAAATTTGATAACTTTTATATAAATTTGGGTAGTAAGCACATTTTTAGCACATTTTAAAACTATTGTTTCCCACCGCTTATCACTGATTTGACTTCGTGCCCCTTCTTAAACGACTAAGATAATTATTCAAGATCAGTTCGTGGTGTAAAGATTTTAAGTTCAAGTGTTTTCTTTAGTTCTTCGAGAACGCCACCGCTCGCCGTTAAGACAAGACACAATTATGGGAAACTTTCGAATTGAACATATTGAAACATCAAAAGATGTCAATGCAACTCAGAAAGGATTCATTAAAGTTTTCACAAACACCAAAGATTATTTACCCATCGATATAGATGTTGAAAACAGATTTGGAGTTCTTTTTACTGAGGGCGAAGAGTATTTAGAACAGATTCAAAACTTCGAAGTAAGAAAAGATGATGTTTGGGTTGTTACTACACCGAAAAGTGGTACAACATGGATGTTGGAGATGGCCTGGCTATTGATGAATAATTTAGACTATGAAACTGCCAAAAAAGTTGATCAAAGGGATCGTTGCCGATATTTGGAGTAAGTAAATAATAGAAAAATAAAACAACTAAATTTGTTTTAATAATAATCTTTTGTTTACAAGATGTATTGCCCTAGATGCTTCATCTAATTCAATAGAAGAAGCCAACAAAATGAAGTCGCCCCGAGTATTAAAGACACATTTACCAATGCACATGTTACCCAAAGATCTTTGGTCAGTTAAGCCTAAGGTACAAGTCCTACAAATACTACCTATATGTCAAAACAATTAATAATAATAATGAATTAATACATTTTTTTGAAGATTATTTATGTCACAAGGGATCCCAAAGATGCCATCGTTTCGTATCACCATTTTGTCAATAACCTTGGATTAAATTCATGCAATGTGGACGAATTCGTTAATGAAGCCATCAAGCATAGAACAATTTATAGTCCATTTTGGTCTCATGTAGCAGAGTTTTGGAAAATCCGCAACGAATCTTATGTTCATTTTACGAGTTTCGAACGAATGAAAAAGGATTTAACAAGTGAAGTCCTAAAAGTTAGCAAATTTCTAGAAAAGATTCTTACGAATGAGGAATTGGAAGGACTTGTTGAACATTTGACATTTGATAAAATGAAAGGTAAGTTTAATTTATTGATGCAAATATAATTCATACAATTTTTTTAACATTTAATTATACTATTTAGACAATCAATCATGCAATAATTCAAAATGGGTTGAAAAAATTCAAAATTCTTGTGGAGTAGAAAAGAAACCAATGAGGTATTAAAATATTTCTTCTAAACCCAAAAAGTCTATTTAAAAAGAAACTGTAATATTGTTTTAATTCACAGAGTTTTTATTCGAAAAGGTAAAGTTGGTTCTTATAAAGAAGACCTGAATAACGATTTGATACAAGCTTTGGAAGATTGGACTGAAAAATCGACAAAATTCAACGGAATCAATCCCAATGAAATTCTTTATTCATAAGTTTTAAAGTTTCTTATTGTAATTATTTTTACGAGATGTATTTTTTGCTTTTTTTTTATAATAGTTCAAAAGTGTTTTGATTTAAGACTTTAACTTGGTTGAAATTCAAATAAAAATGTATGACTTCAAAGCATTTGTCTATAAATTACTTAAATGAAGTGAAAGAACCATTTGAACAATACAACACTTGAAAATACCAACAAAGCATTTTAAGTTCTCTTTTTGCAATAATTAAAAGTTACAAAACACACACCTCCGTTTTTACACTTTGAATTTTCCTTTGAGCAATCAAGCTTTGAATTCGTTCCCTAAATACATAACCTACATAACAACATACTCGTTAGAGTACACATACTTGTTATCCACAATAGAACGATTGTTAGAAATTGCCTTCATAAGTTTAATTCTTTATTTAAGGTTGATGTAGGGAACTTTATCGGAATGACCATCGTTTAAGTTTTCTCCATAAATTATAGAGATTGATTTTTTGTAAGTTCCTTTGAGTTTTTTTTTTGGAGATGAAATCGTTTTTGATTTGTACAATTTTTTTTCAGTTTTTTTGATTTATAAAAAATTTGAATTATTGATACTTTAATAGTTTCGGAAAATACGTTTTTAATGTTTGTTTCCAAAATAACCGTTTTCACAACTATTTTTATATTTTTTAATATATTTGGAAAACTTGATATAATATAATTGCTCAGACAACAGTTTTTTATAAGAACCAAATTTACTTTCAAGCTGTTTTGCCTTTTTCTGTTGAAAACTTTACTTACTTACTCAAGGTGGCGCTACAGTCCGGGGCGGATCTGGGCCTCAACAAACATGCGTCTCCAGCCAGCCCGGTTCCAAGCGTTGAGGTCTTCAACCACCTGAGTGCGCCACCTGAGTCGTGGTCTTCCTCTACAGCGCCGTCACTCGGGATTGGATTCGAAGATCTTCCGGGCTGGGACGTTGATGTCAATTCGCTCTGAATGACCCAGCCATCTAAGCCGTTGGATTTCAATTCTGTTAGCTGGGTCAGTGTCGCTGTACAGCCCGTACAGTTCGTCGTTCTATCTTCTCCTCCATTCTCCATATATGCATACGGGCCCAAAAATCACCCGAAGAATTTTTCTTTTGAAGCAATATAAGACGTTCTCATCCTTCTTTGACAGGGCCCAGGCCTCAGCGCCATAAATGAGAACCGGGATGATGAGTGTCTTATAGATGGTGATTTTAAATGCTCGACAGAGGACTTTACTTCTCAATTGCCTTTTAAGTCCAAAGAAGCAGCGATTTGCAAGCGCCGCCGTTATATAATTTGGAGAAGTGATCTTTCCATATTCTCAGCATCGACTCTTGTTCTACTACGATGTTCCCCTGATCGTTTTTACAGGCTTTGGTTCCTGGCTGGTACCCTTGGGAGGTTTTTTTTACATTTTGGTAAAATTAACGAAGCACATTCGTGTTATGATATCCCTCTATTTAATCGATCGCGCGCTTCTCGTGCTCTCTTTTTTTCCATCTAAGAAGCCGGTGTTCCCCTCTCCTCTTCTGCTCGTAGAGCTCGCGAGCAGCCATGTTGCTTCTGTGCAGCGCCGGCCGTTTTGTATGCCTCTTTTTTTGATGCGTGTGCTTGTCTTCAGGGGTTGTGGCAGTGTGAAACCAAGTACTTCAGAGGCGGCAGTTCTGATGGCTGCAAGACAATGTTGCCACTGGTTTTCAATGCTTAATGCAGGCAGCATAGGACTCCTTAAAAGGTTACTAGAGACTCGATCGGAAAAGGACATGGCAGTCTCTTGCGATTGTAGCCGTCTAACGTCGAAACTTCTTACAGTTCTTCCTTGCTTTGGCTTGGACCTGGATAACCGTAGCCGTAACTTGGCTACAACGAGGTAGTGGTCCGAGTCAATGTTGGCAATTCATAAAGTTCGGATATCCTGTACACTGGAGAAGTGTCGTGCGTCGATCGCAATCTGGTCAATCTGGTTGACAGTTGATTGATCAGAAGATTTCCATGTCCCCTTGTGGATATTAAGATCTGGCGAACTGCAAAAACTTTACTAATGTTGCTCAGTAAACTGATTGCACTGTAGCTTTCAGGATTATCTGGAGCTTTTCCAACCATTAATTCTTTCCAACATTGAGGGAAGTATTGAAATTTAAGGCATGCATTAATTATAAATGTTGAATACTTAATTCCAACGTAAGGCAGTAGTTTTAAATAACTATTTTTTAATTTGTCCAGACCTCCTTTTTTTCGAGTTTGCAACACCTCGATTAAATTTTTTATATCACCTTCTTCCTCTTCAGATGTATTAAGAGGAGTTATTTTGTTTGTAGTATCGAATCTTTCAATTGTGTTACTGACAAGTTCATTAGTTACAAGGTCCCCAAAATGCCGAGAAACTAAGAGATTTTTTGAAAAACGTGTACAAAATAGATTAGCGATCTCAAAACCTAAAAAGCTTGTAGAAGAATCCTTAAAAAATGGTATTTTACGGTTTTTGTTCTTAATTAATTTTACTGTATTCCAGAACGGTTTTAAATTTTTATCAATAACGTTCAGTTTCGTGTTCCATTCTCTATTACGATGGATTTGTATCTGTTCGGCAATGCTTTTATTAAAATGGGAAACCATTGATCGAGAGAAGGTTTGATTAATGTTTCTAACATTAATAAGTTTTAATATATGTATTGGAAGTTTTTTAAATAAATGTTTTTTTCTTTTTTGGGATTAGTTTTAGTGTTAATACATCTGCCTCCTTAAAGTTTTGTACTATAAAATCCACATCACCTTTACAAGTCACTCTTTCAAGGTTTGGGGTACTATTTTGAAGGCTTACTTTATTTTTTGATTTAAATGATTTCCAATTAGCGTTTTCTTGTCTAGGAAATATTGAATTTGTCTTTCACTCAACTAAGAAATATTGCAAAAAACTGGATTATGGTCTGGACTGAGAACACTTAACAAAACGGGTTCCGATATAAGAACTGGGACATTTCACACAAACAAATCGAGGACAGAAGGGACGCCACGAGAACCTGCTGGGAAATAAGTTGGACAAAGTGGTTTCAAAATATTATTTGGTAGTGCCAATGAAAGAGCAGCCAGTATATTGCCCCAAGCATTTGCTCTTACACACCCCCAATCTCTGTGTCGGCAGTTAAAATCGCCACCTAATAGATATTCACCATTCATTGTAAATAACTTTTTTAAGACTTGCTTCAACCACTTTCTTTTAATATCCGATGAAGATCCACCAAGGAGTTAACAGAATAGATTTTATTCAAAAATTGTATTTAAAATTTGAATAATTAAAATAAAGATTTAATTAAATTTGATTTATAAAAATAAAAAATAATATACATTTTTGAATTTTTAAAAAGTTACAATTACTGAAAATAAGCCAAAATTCTGTTGAAATTTGAACTAATAAAGGTCAATTTTACTCTATAGACTTAAATTTTAATTTCAAGCACATCACTTAAACATAGATTGACCAAATAATAAAATAAACCAAACTAAAGGAAATAAAATAACTCTTAAACTACAACTCAGATTATGACCATAACATCTCCTCCGCAGTTATGCCATAAGCTTCCATCTGTTTGTTATTCCAATTTTCCAATTCTTTTTTGACTTCTTCACTGAGTTCAGTTTTGTATGAATTTATTTCACCTTTTCTTACAAACCTAGAACTGTAAAAACAAAAATGTATTTTGTTGCATAATCTTGAAAAAAAGAAAATAATCTTACTGCGATGATTATGATAAGTCTTACCTATTTTGATTAAGTTCAAGGCCAAAATAATTTTGAATTTTCCTAGCTTCATTTATATGGTTACATCTTAAATTTTCTTTAAGAAAACAATTGCTTTTACTTTTAAAACATAACTTTTAAAAAATATTCAAATACAAACCTTTCATTTTTCCAAATGACAGATGGTCAAGAAGCTTTACCATTTGATCTTCGTTTACGTCGTTTTGCAGAAATTCACTTACTTTTGATATCACCAAGCGTAAGTCTGTTTTCATATGTTCAAAACTCGTAAAGAAAATATAAGCCATATTTCGAAGTTGCCAAAACTCAAGAGAATTTATTCCAAGTGGAGAAGAACGTATTTTGTTTTTCATCATTGCAATCACATATTCGTCTAAGGTGCCTTTAAAAGATCCCAAAAAAGAATGAAAGTGGTAATATGATACCATTGTATCTTTGCAATCTCTTGTCACATAAATTATCTGAAAAAAGAAAATAGTACACATACCGTTTTGGTACTTGTAAAATAAATTTTAAAAATCCAAAAATATACTTTAGGTTTAATCGTCCATAGTTGTTTAGGAAGCAAATGAATAGGAAGATGAGACTTTATAATTCGTGGTGATGGCATATTCGTTGCTCTATCAATTGAATTTGGAGCTTCTTCAGATATTACGGAACAAAATCTTAGAAGAAATAATTAAGTTATAATTTTGAAAATCTAAGGCACATATAAAATTGATGTTCGTTAATATTGTAATGTGTATATACTGTTATGACTAAAATAATTTGTGAGTAATTTCAATAAAGTGAATTTGTGTTTTATTTACAAAGTGTGAATAAGTTTTAATTGTCGGACCAATCGGAATATTACATTGGTGTTAGAATAAAGGATTAGAACTTATTGAGAATAAAACTAATTGAACTATTTTGTGTGAAGCAGTGAAGTTTAAAATTAAAAAATTAAGTAAAGTTTTGAAAAATTTAACTGTAATTGAGCTAAAGGCCGAACTTAACAAACGTTCAGACCCACATACGTTTGCTTTTAAATTAGAGGCAAAAGTGGAAGAGGAAAATGCAAATGCTGCCTTACCTAACATCATGCCACTTCTTCTAGCCAAATTTGAAGAGAATGAAAAGAATGTCCCGAAACAACTAGAAGCCCAAAGAAGTGACCAAAAGCAAAAACAGCAGAATATGCTAGAGCGGTTCGCCGAACAGAGATGCAGGTTTGCGGACTTCAAAGAAAAAAATCAACACTCTCAACAAGCGCGCCGAAAAACAAAATGCACGTTTCGAGAAAATGGACGAACAAATTGAAACCATCACAAATGAACTAGAAAAAGTGCGAAAGATGAGAACCTTCTGGTGAGTGCTCAAGGAAAAGAGAAGTGAATCCTTCAAGCTTTGATGGAACAGTTTGAAGCAGCAGCTTTAACAAACGGCTGGCACGATCACGAAAAATATGTACATTGCTATTGCGCTTGCCTTAAGAGTATCTGCTGCCGAACTGCTACAAACCATCCCAGCAGAGAAAAGTGGTATCTTCACAGTTCTAGTAAACGCAATCGAACAGTGGTTTGGGGATAGCCACATGAGAGAAGTCTTCTGAGTTCAGCTTAATAATAGGACACAGAAATGAGGTGAAACTCTGCAGCAGGTTCAGGCAGATATCGAGCGATTGGTTCACTTGGCATATCCAACAGCTGGTAACGAGATTATAAATCAACTTGCTGTTGAAGCCTTTGTTAGAGCTGTGGGCGATATAAATCTCCAAAGAGCTATCCGCACTACCGGAAAGCGAACACTACCAGAAGCATTGGCTTTCTCTCTGACGATGCAAGCTGGGGAACAACCTTCCTAAAACGTGCATCGCGTAAGAAAATTAGAAGTCCAAGAATGCTTTTGTCAGAAGGCTACTGTGCAGGAGTCAGCAAGACTGTGGATACAGAAGCAATCCAAAGGGTCAAGTGGCGAGATGGATTCAGAGGCTGCAGACTAACTATTATAAAATTCAACATCGGAATGGGAAGGTTCAGTCAAATGCAGATGCACTGTTTCGGTGACCATGTAAGCAAGACTGTAAGTATTGCAGACGACAAGAAGAAAAAAGAGGCTGGGATACGACCCACACTGATAACTTCCCATCCCGTCTGTCGATTTGTCTTGTTTAAAAGTTTGTCTATATGTACTCGTATCAATTTTTACCAAACTTGCGTACTACTTTTTGTAGATTTTATTTTTTATGAAAAAACGGACTGTTGGATTTTTATATAAAAATTACTGTGTATCAAAAACAATATTTTCTGTGAAATAAAATAAGTTTAAATCCAATACTTTTAATATTTGAAAAGCTATTTGAGTCGAAAGTAAATTTTTACCAAGTTTTAGTATTGTTTTTTTTTGGTGTTTTATTTTTTGTAAAACAACAGTCAATTCGATTTTTTTTCAAAATTGTATCTAATGTTGAAAACAATATTTCTTATAAGACAAAACTAGTTTGAAGCCAATATTTGAAATTTTTGAAAAGATATTTGAGTCGAAAATCAATTTTTACCAATTTTGTTAATTTTTTTTTTAGGTTTTTAATTTTTTGTACATAAACTTTCAATTCGATTTTTTTCAATATTTTACTGAATGTTAACAACAATATTTTTTGAAAGATAAAAGTAGTTTAAAGCCAATATCTGCAATTTTTGAAAAGATATTTGAGTCGAAAATCAATTTTTACCAACTTTTATACATTTTTTTAGGTGCTTATTTTTTGTAAAAAAAACTCTCAATTCGATTTTATTTTCAAAATTTGTCCTAATGTTGAAAACAATATTTCCCATAAGTAAAAATTAGTGAGAAGCTATTATCTTAAATTTTTGAATAGATATTTGAGTCGAAAATCATTTTTTACCAACTTTTGTTAATTTTTTTTTCGGTTTTTAATTTTTTGTAAGAAAACTGTCAATTCGATTTTTTCAAAATTTTACTGAAAGCTGACAACAATATTTTTTAAAAGATAAAAGTAAATAAAAGCCAATATCTCAAAGTTTTGAAAACATATTTGAGTCGAAAATCAATTTTTACCAACTTTTATTAATTTTTTTTTTAGGCTTTTTTTTTTTGTAAATGTCGATTTTCCTCAACATTTTTCATTATATATCTTATAAGATAAAATTAGTTCGAAGCCTTAATTTCAAGTTTTTGAAAAGATATTTGAATCGATATTCAATTTTTACCAACTTTGAGTAATGTTTTTTTTAGATTTTTATTTTTTATAAAAAAAACTGTCAATTCGATTTTTCTCAGTTTTTTCCAGATTTTTGATTTATAAAAAAACCGTTAAATAAATTTTTTTCAAAAAATAAACTTCTCTAATATCACGTTACAGTATATTATATAAAATTTAATTCAAGTCTCTAGCGTTTTTGATTCGTAAGATATTTAGGGTTAACCAAAATGTTCACCTTTTTTCAAACTGCTATGGTAAAAAAAAACAGCCACGCAATTTTTTTGAGAGCCCTTTCTGCATATTTCTGCCTTATTATCTGTATAACAAAATTTTTTTGAAATCGATATCTCTTCTGGTTCTTGAGCTATGGACGTCGCGAACGTACGTACACACGCACGCACAGACATCTTTCTAAAAATCTTTTATTTCGACTCTAGGGACCTTGAAACGTTGAGAAATGTCAAAATTTTCAATTTGACAAATCGGACCCATTACAATCATTCTATGGGAAGTGAAAAAGAACTTATTACTGTCCAACGAACCTGAGCCGATCCTATTTATGGCTGGAGCAAAGACGAGTTGAGGAAGGATCAACAAGAAGATTCAGATATCGAACCCATCCTCGCATGGAAGGAACACCAGGAGAGGAAGAAAGTCCGACTTTGAAGACCTTTTGGGCACAGTGGGACTCGTTTCATATCCTTCGACGTAAATTGGAATCAGCAGATGGATAGTCTTATGTAATGCAGCTAACCTTACCGAGATCGAAGATTAAGGACGTTCTGCGAGAGATGCATGATGAAGTTTTGGGAGGCCATCTAGGAGTGAACAAGACGCTAGAAAAGGTTCAAAAACGACTCTACTGGCTACATGCAAGGAAAGATGTCGAGAACTGGTGCCGAAAAAGCGATACCTGTGCTGCCACCAAATGCCCGAACAAAAAAAATCACTGCCAAATGTAGCAGCACCCTTCGAAAGGATTGCAGTAGACGTGGTGGGTCC
Organism: Eupeodes corollae; assembly: GCF_945859685.1. Lineage (NCBI taxonomy): Eukaryota > Metazoa > Arthropoda > Insecta > Diptera > Syrphidae > Eupeodes > Eupeodes corollae. The sequence continues at coordinate 79,260,919 of NC_079147.1, read as the reverse complement.
ATTTCCGGAAACAAATAATGGAAATCGCATACGCCATTCCAAATAAGAAGCCAAAACAGACCAAAGCAGACCAAAATGTATTCAACTGGGTGAGCAGATTGGGTGTTCCATTAGAACTGCATTCCGACCAGGGAAGGAATTTTAAATCAAACATATTTCAGGAATTAAGTGGGCTTCTTCACATCAAGAAGACAAGAACAACACCATTCCACAAACAATCTGATGGCATGGTCGAACGATTCAACCGAACCCTGAAGAAACATCTTTGCAAAGTTGGGGACGAAAACCGAAGATTGGGACCGACACATTTCACTGTTTTTGTTGGCGTGTCGAAGGGCAAGACATAGCTCATCTGGCCATACACCGTCTAAGATTTTAATGGGTAGGAACATCAGACTGCCGAGCGAAATAAAATTTGGATGTCCCACGTCGGAGACGCAAGTCGAGAATGACTACATGGATGACCTCAGAGAAAGACTCCTTCAGATCTACGACAATACCAGGTTGAAAATAAAGATGTGCAGTGACCGAATGAAGACACGCTACGATATACGAGCGACAACAACAGAGTTCCAAGCAGGAGATCGAGTTTGGCTTTGCTATCAACATCGACAAAAGGGGTTGTCACTGAAACTTCAACGGGACTGGGAAGGTTCATATACAGGCATTGTACAAAAAATGACGTCGTGTATCGGATACAAAGGTATTTTAAGGACCAAGATAAATATGTTTAAAGTTTTTAAATCGGAATATCAAACTTGATTCAATTGTTCTAAAAAAAAAGTTGTGAACAGTAAACTAAAATTTGAATTTAATAATTTAATTATTTTTGAAATTTTATCATGCAAAAAACATACTCTAAAAATGGTACCCGATCTTCCTGGTCAATCTCCATGGCCGTCTTAAAATCACATTCATTTTGTAAAAGCCAGACTAGTTCTAGCATCCATGTTGTGCCACTTTTTGGTTGAGTAATTACCCAAATATCATCACTTCTTATTTCAAAATCATAAATTTCTTCCAGATATTTTACTAATAAAGAAGGAACTGTATAAAATCTGGTGTCATAATTTATTGGAAGGGGCAAGTTTTCACTAGTCCGTTTGAAAATTCTAATTAATTCAGTTCCTTCTACTGGTTCAATACGAAAATTATCAGACATATTGAGTTTCTTGTTAATTAAAGAAAACTCTTGATTTTGCTTAAAAATAAAACATTGCAGATTGAAAAAGTTCATACCTAAGTAATTCGCAGAGACATGACCTGCCAAAAAAATTGTACATACATACAAAATAATAACGATAAGATTAAGCATTAATTTGGCAAAGTAAATAAATATCAGTACCATGAGGAAATTTCATTAAATAAATATAAATAAGAGATTAGAACTTTCAAAATTAATGCAAAAATGATTAGATACAGTGAAATAAAAAAGAATGCTTAACTGATGCATGATACATTAACAAACAAAACAAAATAAAAATATTTATATACACAATTTTGGAAAGTATAAATAAAGAAATTTGTTTATTTCTAAAGATTTGATAGGCAGGGTTGCCAGTTAATAATTCCACATGTAGTAAAAATACATAATATTAGAAGTTATTAGCTGGAGTTCCAGCCTATGAACTTGGTGGTAGCACACACAAGTTGTTGTTGTTTCATTCTAAATTTTCAATTGTAAATTCGGCAAGCAGCTGCCTTAAACTGCGAGTATAAAATTTTATACAAAAACCGCCTTTAAATCATTTAAATGACCACCACGCGAATTGTTGAAAGCATAGATTCTACTGAGGTAATTTTCGACCACTTTTTGACACATATCGGGCAGTATCTCAGCAATAACTTGAAGAATGTACTCAAGAGTTAAAGGATTATCTTCTTTCGTGTAGCCCCAAAATAAAAAGTCCAGCGGTGTCAAAGTTCATGATCTTGGTGGCCAGTTGATATTTCCAAGGCAAAAAATTACATGTCTTGTGCTACGTCGATGAAGAAACTTTTGCTCGAAAATCGCAGTACACCGCCTGTTGTTCAAGCACCCATTCGACGTATCAACGACGTTGTCAATGGTCAGCTGGCTTCAGTTGTTATGTTACCTGGACACTTTTAGAATGTGCAGACTGGTTGCTTCAAAGTTGTCTAACTCTAAAATTACGGATCAATTTCTGCAGCTATCTGCAAGCTTCAATATGAGACACAAAAACCATGAAGCTTTTCAAAAACAAAATTTCAAACTCTATTTAATATATTTAACATGCGTTGAGAAAAAGTTAATTGGAATTTCACATTGAAATTAAAAACCATTAAGTAAAAGTGACGCCTTAACAATTTTCCCGAACATTTACTTGTTCTCAAATTTAAGGTATTCGATTTAACTCATCTTCAAAAGAATTGGATTGATAAGAATGTGTCTGTTTGTTTTAATTTTATTTTATTTTCAATTCTCAAGACCTATTGGTATATACTGTGGTGGTCAAAATAATAAGAGTGAATTATTTGTTTTTCTTCTTATTATAGAATCTTTGCCTTAAACGTTTTTAATTGGAGAAAATTATACGAATACGAATTTTCTTTGACATGACTGTAAAACATTTCCATTGCTACCAACCATTAATGATGGTCACTTGCAATGTACCGTTAGTTTAACCTACAAATTTCATATTTGGAATGGTCAAACAAATAAAAGCGCTGTGCAGAATTGCATTATTTTCGGTCTTGTTCACTTCCGATCGCAATTTATTCATTAAATTTAGCGTAAAACTTGTATTAATGTGTTAATAGTGCATTTATTTTTTAAGTGATGTGACGCGGAAGGCATTGCTCCGAGGAAGAACGCAATTTGATGCACCCCATAAAAAATACATGAAACACGATCATTGAATGCACACACTGAATGCATTCATTTCACAATTTATTGACAGATGGCTCAACATTTTAAAATCGCATACCTAAACAAACCTGTAAGCTGTAAAGTACTTTGTGTGCAGCTCTTTCTCGTTTTTTTCCAACAAATAAGTAATGGATAGGTAAGTAATAATATTTTAAATAATAATTATTTCGTCATATCTGTAAAACTTAAATAACATCTAGGTTTGTTATTAAAAAGCCAAGGACTGAGTCGGCAGTAGAAAGTTCCACAAATGCAGATGAGCCGTCATCTTCAAGCAATTGGTATTTTTCACTTTATTATAAGGTTTCATGAAATTACAATTACCTATGTATAATTTCTTAGTGATCAAAATGTGGACCAAAAAAAAACACGAAGCGGAGAGAAAATTTAGACAGGAATGGCTACAAAAATTCAATTGGCTTAACCATAAAGCTGACAAAAGCTTTTGTGCTGCTTGTGACAAAATTTTAACCAACCATTTAGGTCACTTAAAACAACATGAAAGAAAAGAAAGCCATATCAAAAACATGGAAAAAAAAAGAAATCAAATACAAATTGATTCGTGCTTGCAGCCTGACAAGTCGAGTTTTGAAAAAAAAGTTTATTGGGCTGAGCTCACGCTCGTCCATTTTTTAATAACTCACAATCTCCCATTTTTATTAATGGATTTTTTACCAAATCTGCTAAAAGAATGCTGTCCCGATATGGAAATTGCAAAATCAATCAAGTGCGGACGAACGAAAGCAACTCAACTTGCAGAGACGCTAGGAACAAAAGCGAAGCAGAAAATAGTTTCAGAGCTGCAAACTACTAAATTTTCCTTAATAACAGACGAGACGACTGATATTTCAACCAGAAAGTCTTTAGTTTTAGTTGTAAGGTATGTCGATAAGAATTCCAAAATTATTAAAGATAGATTTTTGGGTTTGATTGAACTTATAAAATGTGACGCTGAAACCATTTACAACAGCATTAAGACATTTTTTTCTGAAAATGATATTCCATTTGAAAATTTAATTGGACTGTCAACTGACGGTGCAAGTGTTATGGCCGGTGAGGTGAATGGTCTGCAAGCCAAGCTTAAGAGCAACTCCAATATGTTTTTTCTTAAATGCACTTGTCATTCGTTGCATCTATGCTCTGCCTATGCCTGCAAAAAAATTCCCAATGAAGTTGAAAAACTTTGTCGTAACATCTATAAATTTTTTGCTTACAGTGCTAATCGTATCAATAACTTTAAAGAATTTCAAGACTATTGTGCAGTACCACCGCACAAAATATTAGGTATTTCGTTGACAAGATGGCTCTCCTTAGAAAACGTTATAAATCGAGTGGTGGAACAATGGGACGCACTTCAATTATATTTTCTTTCGTGCTATTTGGAAATTAGCGGAATAAAATCATACGATTTAGCTTATTCAATGGGAAAATCTGAAACGAAAGTTTATTTTCTTTTTTTATCATACATTTTAAAAATAATAAGCAATTTAAATAAAGAATTTCAATCGGAAAGTGTTCGCTTGCCATATCTACATGGCCAAATAGAAACAACAGTCAAACTTATTTTAAGTAATTTTGTAAATAACAACTACATTAAAAGTATAAACTGTTGGTCAGAATTTAATTTAGAAAATAGACAGAATTACTTACCTATTACAGATGTTTTTCTGGGAAGCAAAGCCGAGGATTATATCAAAAAATCAAACCTCTCAAATTTTGATAGGAATGAGATAAAAACAAACGCTTTGAATTTTTATTTAGAACTTTTAAAACAATTGCTACTAAGATTTGATCTGAGTAATAATGATTTAAAAAACTTGTCTATAATAACTCCGAGAAGTGTTTTGTCGGATTCTGATGTGCCACTATTTCCTTTAATGAACAGTTTTTCTTACTTGGTTCAGGGTGATCCAGAAGATTTGGTCATGGAGTGGAAAATGCTAAGATTTTCTAATGATCATAATCTTAGGGAAATAATGGACATATCAGAATTTTGGCAAAAGGTCAGTTGTCTTAAAAATGGTTTAAATGAATATTGTTTTAAAAATTTAAGTAATTTCGTTTATAACTTGATGTCACTTCCTCATAGCTCGGCTGCTGCTGAGAGAAAATTTTTTGAATTAAGTTTGATAAAAACCAAATTAAGAAACAGGCTTAATTTTAATGCCATCAATAATATAATGCTGGCAAAAGAGCTTCAAGATGTTAAAAATAACAACAGCGTTTGGTCTGCAAAAACATATTTTTAATTAATTACATACAAGTTTTATTTAGCGAAAATATGCAATCTCTTATCATAATGTGAACATATTGTGATTTTAATTATAAATTATGTTAGAAGTAACTATTTATTTCGTATTATTTATTTATTTTAGTTAATCTAATTAAGTTAAGTTTGTGAGGTACATACTCGTGAATTATTTTTGTACCTACCTGTTTTTTATTGTTTAGTTTTTTTTGTTTTTTAATTCCTACTAATAACTAAAAATAATATGTGATATATGTATTGTGTAATATGTATTTATGTACATACAATATGAAAAAATAAATGTGATGAATTAATTGTTCTGTTAAAAAAAAAACGATTCTAGACTTATTTATTTTGGTCATTTTTTGGTACGATTGGTCATTTTTATTTTCAGCTTTGGTCATGTAATTTTTTTTCAAGTGGCAACCGTGTATACACATCGGTAATCAGATCGATTTTAACGTACGGTGTGGCAGTATGGTGGACTGCTTTAGAGAAAGGTATAAACAGGGACAAGTTAAATAAAGTCCAACGTTCAGCCTGCCTATGTATAAGCGGATCGCTTCGCACGACCCCGTCTGCAGCACTGGACACCTTGCTCTACCTTACACCGATTGACATATTTAGTAAACAAATAGCTGCAAGCTCGGCTATTCGCCTCAATGCTTCGTCACAGTGGACTAACAACAACATTGGCCACTCCGTAATTCTAAGGTACTTAGAATCAATTCCAAAGCACACAGACTACACCATCCCCCAACTACAATTCGACAGGAATTTCCAGATTTCTATACCTACCAGAACTTTTTGGGAGGATAGGACATTCTTAGAGGATGAGTCAATCCACTTTTACACAGATGGCTCAAAAATCAAAGAAGGGGTTGGTGGTGGTGTGTACTCTGAACGACTGAAATTAAGTCTCTCATTCCGCCTTCCCAATCATTGTAGAGTGTTCCAGGCGGAACTTTTGGCGATTAAGGAAGTCTTGTCTTGTCTCAAAGAAAACGTGATATCAACATCTGATATCCGTATTTTCTCCGACAGCCAGGCCGCTATCAAATCTCTGGACTCTGTCTCTACAAACTCTATAACAGTCCATAACTGCCGAGCATCTCTAATGGAGATGGCGCAGCAGTTTAATATTCACCTATGCTGGGTGCCGGGCCATAGAGACATTCCAGGTAACTGTAAGGCAGCTGAACTCGCCAAGAACGGTACAGTACAGCCCATCCTACCACGTTTCGCAAGTACTGGCATACCAATCGCTACTTGTAAACTGCTACTAATGCAAGACGCTGCGAGGAGGGCAGGCACCAGGTGGACCAATATCAACACGTGTCAAGCCACAAAAAACATCTGGCCAACACTGGATTTAAAACGTTCAAGGTGCTTGCTCTCTCAAGTCTCAAAACAGATCGCATATAAGCTCGATAATAGGTGTCATAACCGGACACTGTCTAATAGGAAAGCACGCCACGAGACTAGGCGTATTCTCAAATGACTTTTGCAGAAGCTGTATGGACGAGGAAGAGGAAGAAACGGTTCTTCATCTTCTCTGCACATGCCCTGCTCTAGCTCGAAAACGCAAGAATTACCTAGGAGAATTCTTCTTTAACGATCTAAACGATCTTAATCATATCAGTATAATCAGCCTCTCACGTTTCGTAAGGGACTCTAACTGGTTCCATTGAGCTTTAGGAGGAAGCCTCAAGATTCATGTGGTATCACAATGGGCCATTTAACTGGCCTAAGTGTGTCCGTTTCTATCTTGGACAGCCACTATAACCTAACCTAACGTTAGCTGACACATTCTCGTTGTAGCTGAGAGTTGTTTAAGTCGCACAAAATTACTATACAACTTTGCATGGCATCAAAAGAGAACAAAAGTGAATTTGTTTTGTATCCCAAAATTATTTGGAGTAACTTCAATATTCTACGAAAATTGGTCACCGTAAATATCGTTGATATAGAGGTAGGTAAGGAATTCAGTACACCTCCCTACTTTTTTAAAATTCTTCCTTATTTTCAATATTTCATCTTTTTCTAAATGCAACTTTCTGACAACAGCTACTTAAAATGTGAATTCGAAATAAAAAATAATATTTCTTTTACCTTCCTTATACCTTCCAGAGTAACAAATAAAAGTTATTAAAATGTTCTCGCCTTACGTTGATTTGGGCGAACTTTTTCTTGCCTTTTTGAAATATCTTTTCCTTGAAAACGTCCATTCCGCCGCCTGCAGTCGCTGAAGCCCCACCTTTATTTCTTGGTACCTTTTGCAATAGCCTCCTCTATAAAATAGTTTCTTTTAAAAGAGAACAAAGTCTCTCGAGTCAGAAAGTTTCTTTCCTTTGTTTTTGCCTTGAATAACTTTTTCATGTCCAAGGAAAAATAAAAACTTAAAGAAAAGTTTGAAAAAGTGGAAATACCTTTGAGCTTATTGTATCAGTTTATACCAATCATAGGTACCTAAACGTATACGCTTTTCAATAACATATGTACGTGTACATCTACTCGTACTTTTAACGTTTTATAAACAGAAACCCATGATGAGGAAATTAAATTCATTCACTCTAACTATAGCATAAGAAAAGTCCTTTTGTGCAAAACAAAAGTACGAGAAGATATAGTCATCATCATGCAAGGGAAATTAATTAAAAATCTCATCACTTAAACCTTGTATTTTGTATAAGGATACAGATTTTGAGAAACGCATCTTTTGAAACATTCATTTGGACAGATAGCATATAAATGTTTTTGTCAGCTGTCGCCTTTTGAAAAACAGTCGCACTAGATAAACAGAGTTTCTCTTCCATTTGGTTTTCGTTTTCGTTTTCGGATTTAAATTCGGATGGCCCATTCAAATGGGTGTGTGTTTTATGGAAATTAAATCCTTTTGAAAGGAATTAATTTACTCTCGGTAGTGCCTCTTTTGTTATCCCTTTTAACTTATTGTGGTTGCGGTATTTTATGTACATATCTACTTTCAAATTTAATAAAATATTATGACAATGATATCCGGATTGTTTAAAATGGAGTTTTAGAAACTTCATAACTTATATAGGTTTATGGTCGGCTATATGTTTGTTGAGAAAAGTCTTATTTCCTGCCTTCAAAGCGAGAATAGTTAAAAATCATTACATGTGTTAGATTTGAAAAATCATTTGAAAATTACACATGGGTTATAAAAAATGGTGCCAGGGACCATTTCTGGATTTCATTAATTCCAAACAGGAAAATTTTGCTTGTTTTCATCGCCGTTTAGGTCAAAATGGGTCTCATGAAGAAACAATTAATCAATGTGTTGTCTTCTTCGGTCATTGCAATCATTTTTTAGTAAGAATTCCTGGCGAACAGGAAAATCCCGAGGGTTTAACTTTCTTGTAATTTGGACTTCATACGGAAACAAGTTTAAGTCATCTTGAAGTATCCGCAGTAATGACCATCTCTATAACCGAAGCTACAGCCATTGGGATCTCGATTGTACAGTCTTCGTGCGATGCTTCCAGATTCTGCAAACATGATCACCAGCCTCATATAGCTGTCCATCTTTTCTGACTTTGGACAGAAATGAAGGACGGAAAAGCATGACACCGTTGCACGATCCAAATTCTTTTTTTCTCTTTCCGAAGCCTTCATTTTGATAAATCTAATTAGCAACTTGCAAAATTAAAAACAAAATTAGTCGACGATTCGTGCGAAGTATAAGTCTTAAACTCTAGAATATAATAAAACTTGACAGTACGGTGTTAAAGAGAAGTAGACAAAGATTGCACGGCGATTCCGTTTGTCCAGCGTTCTAAACTATAATTTATATACTTACTTTGGTCCTAAAATCTATAAAGTTCATGGATAATCCCAAGAAAAACATAGAGCCTCAACTACTCCTTAGCGAAATCGTGTACGTTTTCTGGCGTTGTGTTGAAAAATAATTTATTATTTTTTTATAATTTAGTATTTTGTAGGAACCGAGAAGAATCTTAGTTGTGTGTGTATTTATAAAATTGTATCTTATTAGGTTAAATTACTATTAATTCTGATAGATAAGGGAAGCTTATTGAACAGTTTGGCGGAGGTGGTTAGATAAAAATTTGTGAAAATTGATCTACGTGCAAACGGAACATTGAAGAGTGCTAAATTATTTACTCGTAAGTTAAATACGGACGAATTTCTAGATGGAACATTGCCACTTTTTATAAAGAATTCTCTCAAAACTTTGAAAACATAAAGATTTCTAAGAGGCAGAATGCGCAGTTCACAAAAAAGAGGCCAGCTATGTGTGAATCGATTTCTACCGCATATGATTCGTACGATATGTTTTTGAGCAACCAAGAGGGACTCAAAAGTGTTCATGTAAACGCCTCCCCAATTAACTAAACCGTATTGCAGTTTTGAGTTAACAAGTCCGTAATAAATCATTGACAAATCACAACGTGAACAGTAAGGTTTAAAAAGATACATCTTTCGAGTTACTAAAGTCAAGTAGGTTCTAACTGTTTCAATATGACACTTCCAGTTCAGTTTTTTGTCGATTTCGAGCAAAGATTAGAACCTTTGAAATTGTCTCTTCCACAAATATGTAGCGGTAAACTAAATTTTGTACAATTGTATGAATGATAGGAAACTTCGTAGTCATCAAAAGTGTATCCGGTTGTCTCAAAATGCATCATTTTAGTTTTTTCACTCATTATTAGTTTTTGAGCTGCAAACCAGACAATGAGCATTTGAAGATACTCATTCATCCTAACTATACTCTTACATTCGAAAGGTGTTTTTTCCGTACGAGTGAAAGCGATATCATCAGCAAAAGCCGTTAAATCTTTGTTGAAATAGGGAGTTTATATAAATAAGAAATAATAATGGCCCAAGAACAGATCCCTGTGGAACTCCATTCTTTATAAGAACCGATGTACTAAAAACTCCATTTACACGAACCTTTTGCTTTCTGCCTACCAAATAAGATTTAAACCACTCATAAGTGGAACCATTAAACTCCGCATTATAAAATTGGACTATATCAATGAAAAGTGCCATATTTGATTGATTTTGTTCAACACCATTGTATAAGTTACAGCATACTTTTAGAATAGCATCTTCAGTGGATTTACCGGATCTAAATCCAAACGGGTAAGATGAAAAATGGCAATTTTTTTCAAAAAATGAAAGCATTCGCACTTTTATTAATTTTTCAAAAAGCTTTGCAATTCCTTTTAAATATTTTCCAGAAATACCATCATTGATGTAAGAATTTGTATTTTTCAGGCTACTTATCATTTTAAAAACCTCTGCGGACGTTATAGCTTGGAAACAGAAGCTATTTACTTGCATTCTATCTTCTTTTAAGTTTGATAAAATATTACAATTGCAAGTGTTGTTAACTGGAAAAGATGGTTTTAAGATATCCAGGAAATGTCTCTTTAAGTAAATCCATATTCGCTCGAGTTGTGTGGCATGTGTCACCGTCTTGTTGAAACATATTCTGCAACAGCAGGCAAAAATGTTCGGTTATCCTATGACCAGAGCCCTCCGAATTGACAGTGACAGTTGCTCAATCGTCGTTTTCGAAGAAACAAGGTCCAATCACACCTCCGGAACAAAGAGTGCACCAAGGAGTGACTTTTTGTGGATGAAATGGCCTCTCTTCAATTACTTGAGGATTCTCTGAAGCTAAAATACGACAATTTTGTTTATTAACCTCCATTTTTTCCTTTTTAATTTTAATTAATTAAAGCTAAGTTCATTTTAAGTTTATTTAAATTGAAGAATTAAGGTTCTTATTTAAAAATTCGCAATCGAAAAAGCGGAACGATAATAAACTAACTTCAATTGGCAATTTAAAAAATGTTTATTTTCAAGCTTGTCAAATTGAAAAAGTTAACATTTCTCGACTTTTCAAGGTCCCTAGAGTCGAAGAAAAAGATTTTTAGAAAGATGTCTATGCGTGTGTGAGAACGTACGTTCGCACGTCCGGTCCGTACGTTTGGGACGTTTTTTTCGTCGTCAATAGCTCAAGAACCAGAAGAGATATCGACTTCAAATACATTTTGTTATACAGATAATAATGCAGAAAGGGCTCTCAAGAACATTGAGTTTGTGGTTTTTTACCACAGCAATTTCAAAAAAAGGTGAACATTTTGGTTAACCCTAAATACCTCACGAACCAATGCTAGAGAATTAAATTTTATATTATATATTGTAACGTGATACCATACAAAAACATTTTTGGAAAAAGCCAAATTAACGAATTTTTTTATAAATCAAAACAACTGAAAAAAAAAAAAACATTTGGTAACTCGAAAATTTTACGAACAAAAAAATTATTTTATCTCCAAAACAATTTTGTGCAACAAAGACTAACGTTTTTAACATTTGGTAAAATTCACAGTTTTTTACAAAAAATTAAAAACCTAAAAAAAAATTAACAAAAGTTGGTAAATATTGATTTTCCACTTAAATAACTTTTCGAAACTTTGAGATATTGGCTTTAATCTAATTTATTTTTTTTTTAAATATTGTTGTAAACATTCGGTAAAATTTTGAGAAAAATCGAACCAAAAAAAAACCTAAACAAAAAAACAAAACTAAACCTCAAATATCTTTTCAAAAATAAACAATATTGGCTTCAAACTTATTTTATCTCATGAGAAAATAAAATTGAGAAAAAATAGTACGCAAATTGAGTAAAAATTGATGTCCGGTTCTCGATATCTCTCAAATTAATTTCATTCATCCAATTTGTATTTGTTTATATAAAGAATAAAATCTTTTAAGAAATGCTTCCAAAATGTGTAAAAATTGGTTTTCAACTAAAAATCTCGTTAACAAAATTGGATTTTGAAATAACAGTATTTAACAGTTTGGTAATATTAGCCTGAACTTAGTAAATTTTTCACTGATTTTATTTTATTTACATTTCTCAAATATAATCGCTACCAAGCAAATAAGTGGTATCCCAAAATACATATGAGCAAATAAATGTATTGAAAAATTAAGAGAAACTGTATCAAATGATTATTCTAAACAACTTAATCATCTAAAACTGTTCAAAATGTAAATATCGAGACATGAAATATTGTATTTTTAGAGCCATATCCACTCAAATGTCCATTCCCAAGATTCCGTCTGTGCGCACCGTACCACTTCAGGGACCAACTCTATTTTTGCACTTGTACAGCGAACTTAGTGGTAGCTTCTCGTAAAATACTTCTTTCCATAAAATTCGCTGTTTCACCTTGCGAAATATTGTTTCAATATTTCCCGACGTAGTTGAAGCTTAAAGGAATTCAGTTCTACAGTCAGTATTCTGTCAATGCCTTCAGTAGGAAAAGCTGTCAGTATCATAGATATGGTACATAGGTTTTGGTTCTGCCATGTACACACCTTATTGTACCGTATATTAACACCTTACTTAAGCAGACAACTAAGTCCATGTGTAAACTTTAGAGCACCCATTATGACCTTTTTGAAACATCTTTGCCAATTTAAAACTTTCAACTCAGTCGTAAAAGGTTTCAAGTCCAATTTTATTTATACTGGATCAGAAACAATAAATTCACAACTCGTCGTTTCTTTGAGTTTTTATTAGTAACACATTTCTGAAATTTAAAAATTCCAAACAAAATGTCCAATTTCCAATAGATAATAAACCATATCAATGCGACCATTTTCAATTCTCAAAACCAATAAGAAGAATAGAAGCAAAGGAACCTAACCTTTAGTAGGTAAATAAGGTATAAAAGGTCTTTCTAATCATAGATGTAACATAGAAAACTTCCAAGTTTTATACTTTTTCCACAAAAACAAAAAAAACTAAATTGCAAAATTTTACAATACGTTAGATATTTCAGAAGTTGATGCTTCAAGTCCACATATTGGAATATACACCAAAAAGTACATAAACTTTCATAAATGGTCTTATTTTATTTGAAATGGCAGCAGAAAATATATTTCACAGCTATATAACCTGGCAAATTGATATCAATTTTGATTTTCCATTTTCCATTTACTTTTGAAATTGCGAGCAATTTTGTCAACGGTTCATGCACTAACTATATGTTGGTTTTTTTCTTTTTTGCTTCTAGGTCCTCCATTTCAGAACCACTCGCAGAGAAAGCAAAGAAAAGATCCTTCTTGGTCTCTTTTTTTTATATTATTTATGATTTTCTCTTTTTACAATAATAAAATTTCTCCAGACAATTTGTCCTTTAAGCAAAGTGTGTGAGGTGGCAGCAAGAAAAGAGGTTATCGATGATAAAGGACGCAGAGGCAGCTAGCTAGCCAAAGTCAGTTACACCCAACACGAGGTTTCTAGGAATAAAAATATGTTACAAAAGTTGCATACTAAAACAGTTTTGTGTTCACCTTGAAAAACATGACATCTCAAACATTTTTATTTGTAGATGATGGAGGAGCTTAAATTCTGTCCATTGCTGGAACCAGAAACTGAAGAAGCGAAGACAATAACGCCATCCGTGCGTTGTCGTTATCGTCGTCTTCCTCGTCGTGTCATCAGCGTCCATTGAGAATGATTACAACTTCTAGAACGGGTAGGAACAATAACCTTTAACAACGTGTCAAGATGACGTCTCTTACAACGTAGCATAAATTGAGTCCTTGCTCTCTGTTTTCAGCTGGGTGACCCATTCAAAGTAGAACAGTAGGTATATAAATCCATCTAGAAAGTGTGGAAGGTGGGGGTAGAGTTGCCTCGTTCCTCTCTTAAACATACATTTTATGTCACTATACTTTGAGCGGGATTGGAAGCGACACATAGCGATGGCAAAAGCAACAGCAACGATGGGTTAAGATGTCACTGCCAAAAGGAAGACAGCGTAACATTATAAGCGTCACCTCGTTTAATGGTCGTCTTTCCTTTTTGCCAATATTACTCAGGGCTGTACCTCTATTGGAAGTAACACTTCGGCACAGCGTTCATAGCAGGGGCCAACCTGAAGTTGCTTTATTTGTTGTCCTTTTCAAAGTATGAACTTCAGTTTTTACTGAAACTTAAGCCTAATAGAGCATGAAGGGCTGGATTTTAAACTGCAACTGCCCATTAAAGAATTAAAGAAGGTACATTTCCTTGTTAGAAATAAAGTATGACAATAACCAATTCATCTTTGCCGCTGTCCTCAATGACTTCACAAATTCCATCTTTAATAGATTGTAGAGTATAAGCACATACCTTTTATTTTATTGTCGAAGGACTGGCATGCCAGTGGTGTTTGGTTCAATATCTGCCTATGCCATCTAAAGTTTTTTGTTTCACGGGTACTGCCTTTAAGAGTAATTCTTATCATGAAAAGTGCTTTCTTAAATTAGGCGTTCATTTTCAGCCTAAAACTGTAGGTATCCTCCATTTCCGACAACATTATTTGTTGAGAGTTATATGAGTTACTAGTCCCAAGTTTTCAATGGGCTGTTGCGCCATATAATTTATTTGTTTTGTATATTTTATTTAGCCCTTTTTATAAAATTCTAAAGATTTTGAAACATAAGATTTCAGGAACTAATTGTTATCATCTCTTCGGAATATAACACTGTCAGAAAATGTAATTGTTTCTGTAATACGTACCTTAGTCTTGCGGCGTCTACATCAATATTTTCCAACTGGCAAATCGACCACAAGAACTCACCGTAACAGTTCTACCAGTCTCATTTTCAAATAAGTTTAGTCTAATCACTCCCCAGATTAAAAATAGCACCAAAAAGTGACAAGTTTTAGATGGAGAATCTTTTCAACAATCATCTTTACATTTTCGAGCTTCAAAAACTACATTTCTGCTTATTAACGTAGCCACCTATTTTGATACTAAGGATGATTTTTCAATACAAATACTGATTCTTTTCATCCATTTAAGGACCTAGTGAGCGAAAAAACGACAGTTCTGGTTATTGACAGGCTGGAGTTCCTGTGTTAACTAAACTTTGAAAGAATTCAGATAATTTCGTTTTTGGAATGTCTGATTTCAAGGATCGAAGAAGAAGCTACTCAGTTGTTATCCATTTGTGTGGTAATTTAAACGACTGCAATGCGTGTTGTAAGTAATAGCTTAGTTTTTATTTGTCAAATTTCAAAAGATGATAGCTTCAAAAGAGACAGCTGCCCAAATAATGAGTTATTCAAAATGAAATTGCTTATTGGAAAACACTTTGGGTATTACACACTCCGATTAAGTCTACATTACTTCAATTTAAATTTGTATGCCAAATCTGAAATAATATAACGTCGGGTTAATTTGTTCATGCGAAGACAGAGAGCGGTTAACTCGCCGATCTTGTTCATCATTAACGCCAGCGGCGATCTGATAGGCAGCCTAACTCAGGAAGAATCTAGTGATCGTAAGACCAAATTGACAGCCACTGGCGAGGCGAGTAGAAGTGTTATTATGTACCTTGGCATCTGATTAAATCAGTATTTGTATTTCGACTTGGACAGACCTTTGAAATATAGTGAAAATCACATGACAGCGCATCACGTTGTCTAAAACCTTTTTTGACATCGAAAGGTTCTGTTAAGTTGTTTCCAACCTTTATGGAGCAGCGTGAATTTTCCATGGTCATCCTGCACAAACGGACTAGTTTGGCAAGGATGCCAAAACTAGACATGGCTCTATACATTCTCGACGTTGACATATTACGGCAGAGAAGATTTTATAGGCGATGTTAAGTAGACTGATTCCTCTATAGTTGGTGCAGTTTAGAGCGTCTCGTTTTTTAAGGATCGGGCAAACAATACTGAGGTTCCATTCATCGGGCATGCTTTCTTCCGACCATATCTTACAGATAAGTTGGTGCATGCTTCTAACCAACTTATCCCCAGCTGCTTTAAAGAGCTCGTCATTCAAGCTATCCGCTGCAGCGGCTTTATTAGACTTCAGCTTAGATATGGCAATCTTTACTTCGACATTCCTCATCAAACCAGGGGTTCCTTGTTGGTGGCTGTTTGAAACCCAGCACATCAGAGGCGGCTTCTACGATTGCATCTTGGCAATGTTGCCACTGGTTTTCGATACATTGGGTTGGCGGCAGAGAACTTCGAGCGAGGTTACTTGTAACTCGGTCGGAAAAAGATTTCGCGATCTTTGGCGATTGTAGCCGTTCGACGTTGTACCTTCTACCAGCATCTCCCTGTTTTGCCTTGGGTCTAGAAACCCGAAGTGCTACATTGGCAACAACAAGGAAGTGGTCCGAGTCGATGTTAGCTCCTCGGAAAGTTTAGACATCCATGCGTGTCTGGCGTCGATCACAATACGGTCAATCTGGTTGACGGTAGATTGATCTGGAGAAGTCCAAGTTCCTTTGTGGAAGTTGAGGTGTGGGAAACGCGTACTGGCTACCATGACGTTTCACCCCGCAACAAAATCTATGAGCCTGAATCCGTTATCGGAAGTGTTGCCCTGCAGGCTGTTCTTCCCAATTATTCCACCAAAGATGTTTTCTTCCTAGCTTGGCATTAAAATCGCCCAGGACTATTTTATTATCGTAGCTAGGACACTGCTCATATGTTTTTTCTAGGAGCTCGAAGAACATATCTTTCGGTTTTGTCGTCTTTCTCTTTTATGGGGGCGTGCGCGCATATCAGGCTAATGTTGCATAGCTTAGCCTTGATGCGTATGGTCATGAAACGCTCATTGATGCACCTATAGCTCAAGACATCTTGCCTAAGTCTGGCTCCAATGACGAAGCCGCATTTAAATAAGCGCTGTTGGTTTTCGTGGTAGCAGTCACCATAGTAAATATCGCAGTTTTTCATCCTCTTTTTGCCCGGCCCATCCCATCGTATGTCCTGGATGGCGATGATGTCTGCTTTATACCGGTCTAGGGCCTCCGCTAATTCTTCGGCCGCACGTGGTCTGTTAAGGGACCTAACATTCCACGTGCATATCTGAAGTTCGTCGTCCTTAATTCGATTGGGGTTTATTACTCAAATAACGGATACTACGAAAATTCGCGGTTAAAGGGCTTTATCCTGCCCAATACTTTCCTCTATTAATACAATCCAGAGCTGATACAGGATAGAGAGGCGGTTCCGCTAATCTACCACGTAAGCCGTAAAACTATAGATGGGCGACTAATTAACAGTCATGACGTCTTCGCACTGAACGGAGTTGAGTGCCTTCCGTTCAGTAGGACTAGGGGAAGCCGGGGCATAATGGGCCCTTTAAGGATTATTTTTAATAAAAATTTCAAAAATGTGTTAGGAATATCTGAACAATTTTTATTTAAAAGAAGGTTTATTAAGGAATAAATATAAATTAGACAGTTTGTTAAAAATAAATGATTAAATATTTTTTTTTGCAATTTAAAACATCATTCAATTTGCCCATTGTGCCCCGCTGCTGGGGCACAATGGGCATAGGCGGGGCATGATGGGCATGGAGCTAAATTGGATTGCAACGTGAGCATATGTGGTTGGATTCATCATGAACATCATCCTCTCCAGCACATGAACAATGAGCCCACTTGCCGCAAGCTCTACAGGAAACCCATCCTTCGATAGACTGGGAGTATAAATACCCACAATACAAGCACTCCTCGTCTTCTTCGCTGTCTGAAGTTTCTGCCTTTTTGTTTTTTTAACCTTTGCGATGATTTTCTTTTTCTTCATTGTGGGAGGCTTGGACTTGGTGATTTCAGCCTCCAGCTGCTCTTTGTAAGGAGAGCTTGTAATAATTGCAGTTTTTCCCCGACGCTTAGAAGCTCTCTTTTTTTGTGGTGCTTTGGGAACTGCTACAATCTGAGATGGTGAACAATTATGGAAAGAAGTTGAGGGCGTTGGCGCATCGTCAATTGCTAAAACATGGTTTGTAGATTGTATCAATGCATTTATTGGCATTTCGGATTTCTGGTAAGAAATTGGTGTCGTGGATTGATCATTCATTGTCGAAACAGGGGTTGTAGATAACGTAAGTGGATGGGACAGCATTGATGCGTCTACCGCTCTTGTAAATGAAGCTTCTGTTAACATAAGTGGATCAGTGGTTGATAAGCCTGTTTGTTGCACTTCAGAAGCTTGCAAATTTAGGTCAAAAGTAGGTTGCTCTTCATATAACATATCCGTGGTTTTGCAAGGCAAGAAGTCATGGTCTTCGAATATATTTGGGTTTACCGGCCATGTGCCGGTCTTCCGAAAGCCGTTTATCGCAACTGTCATTGTAGCAGCTCTTAAATAGGCTTTTCCGAACAGTTGTCCTACTTGGTAGTGTGTAACAGTTGTTCCAGGGTTTTGTCTGAGCCATTTCTTTACTTCATCTCCATAATATAAGCTCAGAGGCTTCATAAACGTTACATCTAAGGGTTGCATTCGATGTGTGCAGTGTGGTGGAAAGCAGAGAATGACAACACCACTTGCTCTTGCAACATCTATGACTTCAATGCTCTTAACATGGCTTGCATGCCCGTCTAAAAGTAACAAAACTGGTTGTTCTTTGGTTGCGCGTGACCATTCTATAAATCTTTTGAACCACTTCAAAAACAGATCCTTAGTTATCCATCCATTTTTGTTGCACTCGCCCCATAAATGGCGGCATATACGAACCATCAGCGCTCATACAAATTTCCACGGTTAGTAGTTGTCCTCGCTCTGAGGAAGATAACGATCCTACTTGCTTCCTCCCTCTAGTTGCTAGAATTTTTCCTAAACTCTTTGCAACGGTAGTGATCCCAGTTTCGTCTACGTTGAATATCCTGCTTGAGGAAAATCCATATTTTTCAATACACTCCTCCAGCAAATTATATAAATTTGCCACAGCTACTCGGTTAAACCCCATAGCCCGAGCCGCAGATGTTGCTTCTGGCTTTCTTAATGAAATTGTTGCATTACGTTTCAAAAAATTGTTTGCCCAGTCTTCTCCGGCGATTCGTGCTTCGGCATCAAAGTTATTGGCCAACCCATTTTTTTCCGCTAGCTCATACGCTAATTCACGAAATTCTTTCATCGAGAAGCCAAATAAGCGGCCTTCCATGTCTTTAAGATATTCGGCCAGCTCTTTTTCTTGAGCTGCTGAAAAAACGGGCTTAAAGTTTCCCACTTTTGCAATCACTAGTGGAAGGTCGGGGTTCTGATCAGCTTTTTTTACAAATCTTTGTAAGGTGCTTCGAGGAATTTCGTAATTTCGAGCAGCAGCTTTACAGCTCATTTTTTTTTGACCTTACATCTTGAACAGCTCGGAGCATCCTGTCTTTGCTCCATTCTTGTCGCTGGGTCTTCCTCACATAGTTCCGAACCATCTAAAATAAGAAAAATGCTGATAGGATCGTAGTTCAAAACAAAGGAGCAAAATGGCTTTTCATGCAAGTAAACGGGAAGGGCCCATTCTGCCCCAAAACACTTTTTATAGACACATTGCAAAAATAAGTTACAAACGTAGCATAAATGGAAAAACAAACTGATATATATAAACTATATTCACTTACCTTGATAAAAAATAAATGGAATCAAAAATTCACTTGCCCAGTTTTCAGAAAAATACACTTTTAAATGCCTTTAAATAACATAAATACTATGTAAAATCTTATTTTGCTCAAAACACAAAGCAACTGCGATCTCAAATCAAAAAAGGGTTTTCCCCCAATAGCGAGCGATATGTCTGAGCAGGTAGATTGCGTTTCAAAGCTGCCACTTTATTCGATATGGAAATACAAACAGGACCCATTATGCCCCGGGTGCCCGTTATGCCCCGCCTTCCCCTACGTCCGATAGGGACCGGAGAGATAGACTGAAACAGGAGAACCTGTGTTGGTGGATGCAAACAGAAAACGATATTTAAAGTTGTTTGAATCGTAGTGTTTTGGCATGCTTACATAGGTATAGGTTAAGGACTGGCATATGTCGAGTAAATTATTTCTTATTTTTTGATAATATGCCAGTTTTTCAGAATTTGTATTTAGCTTTAGGATAGTTATAAGAAAATGTATGTCTGTCTCATGCTTATAGGAGCGAATTAGTATATCTATCATTAGTATTTCATCATTGAACAATTTGTTTCAAGACTTAAAAGTGATTAAGAGAGTCGAGAGTTGTAGATTTATTTTAAGAAAACAATTATTGTTTTCAATTCAGAACATTTCTTTAACTTTTAAGTTAATTTTTAATGTTTCATTGATGAAATCGTTTTGAATGAACAGCTCATTTTTTATTTCATAATTCAGAAGAAAATCGTTCCACTGAAAGTTTTCAATTTTCTTTTCTTTGCATTTCCATTTCCACCTGTCATTTTTCCTTTCAATGACCAACTCTATTCTCAAATGCTTAATTCCAATCATGAATTTTGTGTCCAATGATAGAAATTTTCGATAAAAGCTACAACCAACTTGATAACAAAAATTCCAATGATAAGTTTCAATGATCAAAACCAATGATGGCTAAAACGGGCCCTAAGACTATATTTTAACAACTTGTGGCAAGAGACACGAAGCATGTGAAAGTTCTGCGAAGTGCACGACGACGAAGCAAGAACACAATTATTTGACAGAACTTTTTCTTTCTAATATCAGTGGCGCCCTCTGCCTATCTCACTTCCTAAAAAACAAAACAAAATGCGCTTTAGATCTCTTCCTGATTTTGCGTTAATAATATCTCTGATGTTTTTCTTTCTTTTTTTGTGTCCTTTTATTTTATTTTCACTTCGGGTCCTTGTGCCACTTAGCCAAAAGGGCTGCCAAGCACTATACATAGATACTATTACATCCCTAACTTCCCAATTTCCTTCCCTTAAACCATCAGAGAGAAAGCAAGTGTCCCTATCCGTGTTCTATAGCGTGTGTCGTTGTTGTACTGAACTGAGTACAATGTTCGTTGTTCGTTTTCTATAAAAGATATGAAAAATGGAAAAGCATTCCACAATAATGACATTGCTTTACATATAGAAAAACTGCTGATGGAAGTATCTGGCTTTTGCACCTTTCTCTGACAATAGCGCAAATGTTTCTTGTTCATCTTACAACATTATTATATGGTTCTAACAAAGTTGAAAGGAAAACGTAAGGAAAGGTGTTCCTCATCAGTTCCTGGTCTTGGTTTTGGTATTGGTCTTGGTCCTGGCACCGGTTCTGGGTGTTCTATAATGTTCGTTAAAAGGATGAATAGTGTTGCATTTTGTAAATGGGGTACTGTGCGTAGATAACAAGGTGTAATAGCATTCAGTTGGTTGAGTTTTGAGCATAAAGAAGATGAGGATGAGGCGATGTCTATTATAGAGCTATGGAAATAAAGTACCTACTATAAATATATTGTTAGCTAAAAATTTGAAGCACAAAGAACTACATATAGTTAAACGTAGAGTAATTGAGTTGTTAATACACATAAAGCCATCAACGTTACTTAGGAACTTTATTTAATGACTCTAAAGTATTTTAAAATATTCAATTTAAAATTCAATTTAATCTGTGTTCTATTTTTGTATCATTCAAAAGCTTGAATTTTCGATGGTTTGAAAAATGGATTATCGAAACTATTGGCCTTCTGTTTTGTGCAGTTGCTGTTCCAAAGTGGTCAGAAAACTACAGAACTTTCACGAAAAAAAACAGAAGGGCATTATAATTAAATAACAGTGCATACATATATGAATTTTTATCAATTGTTCGTAACCGTCAGAAGAAAAACAGAAAATTTGGGGAAATCCGGAAATTTGATTTTTTTTATGAAATTGTGTGTGCAATTTCTTTCAAATTTCTTTTTGAACAGACACATTTTTAACTTTATCTCTTTGATGGTTTTAAACAATTCAATGCTGCAAAATTTGTTGTAAAGCTTTAAAAGCATGGTAGAGAAGTTAAAGAAATTAATTGAAGATGGTGCTGCTATGTGATTTATGCTTCAATTCTATAGACGGAATTAGTTTATTTATTCCATTAAACAAACATACAAACTAATATCTTAAAAGTGAAATTCAATTCTTAATTAAAACTATTAAATACAACTTTTTAAAATAATAAAAATTAAAATATTTTATTAAAAACTTCCGTTTATAAATTGTTTTCTATAGAAATACTAGCTGACCCGACAAACGTTGTTTTGTCATATAAATAATTTGTAGAGAATACTCGAGAGCACTCTACAAATAATTGGCCGTTTGAAAAACATGAAGTGCTCAAATCTAAGCCGCAGACAAACATCGTTTTCAATTGCCAATTGAATTGAATAGGCAATTCTGTGGGTATAGGGATTAGAGATTCGCGGTTGTTGTTTTGAGAATGTTTCAGCGGATGGATCTTGAAGCATTTGAACACGCATATTTACTTTCAGTTGTAATTTTTTAACATTACGCCGCAGTGGCGGATTGATCTCATCAGCGTACGTTGAACACGGAATAATGGGAAGTGTTTGTCTGAAATCACCTGAAAAGAATATTACCGCCAAATAGTCTGTCGTTGTTTTTTATATCTTTCAAAGTCCGGTTCAACGCCCCAAGCGTATGTTTGTTTGCCATAGTGCATTCATACTAGATGATAATTTTACACTGTTTCAGAATTGTTTTTGTTGTTGACTGATTGGTAAGTTGGCAATGATAATGCAAAGATCCTCAATAGCAATCAATGCTTCATTGTACATAGCGCCACTGAATATTATCGTAAGATCGTTGCACCGTGTACAATGTTGATGCAATTAAACCATAGCACTTAGAAATATAAAAATAGATAACAAAATATTCTCAGATCTACCTAATGTATATGCAAAACTTCATTGAAATTGGTTAAGCCGTTTCGGAGGGGAATGGCAACTAACACTGTGACAGGAGAATTTTATATATTAGAATGATTGTTTGCAGAATTTGAATAATTTTATGCCACTGTCAAGAACAAGCATTTCTTCCAAGTTATGATTTACCTGTATGTGGGGTTGCATGCAGATAGATCCTGCTGTGTCATTCAAGTATTTTTTTCGCTTATTTAAGTACACTGCAGAAATGAGCTAGTAAATCGAAGTTTCTTCTTCTTCATTTGTATTGTTAATGTTTAGTTATATGGTCTTATGCCACATTCTGTCGGCAGATCCAGCCATTCAGCTCATTAGCTTCTTGTAGTCCTTATGACTAGGAGAGCTTCCATCTTTGGAAGTTGATAATTATCCATTTTCAAAACTTTTATTATGTACTCAACTTACATTGTTAAGGTTTTTTCTGAACAGAGGTGATAATCGTGTTTATAACATGATGACGTAGTTTTGTAAAAGTTGGAAGATTCGTTTACAAATGTACCGTAGAAGCTTGGTTGCCCAGATCTGTGAAACATACAAATGGATAGATGCTGAAATGCTGATACCGCTGATACTTTAATTATAGAAACAACTATTCCATGTTTCGCTAATTGTTATTTTCGTCCGCATTAGTGTCTCTTTCCAATGCCTATCCGTACTAAAATTTTGAGTGATGGTAACTTCTAGTCTAGATATTTATATTCCGTAACACTGTTCACTTTTGAACATAAAAGTATCAACTGTTCAGGGGAATGATTTTCCGCCCGGAAAATAGAAAAATGCATTTTTAGCGAAAAATAACTGCGCAATTCATCTTTTTTTTTCTCAACAAAATTTCTTTGTGTGATGTGCGATCAATCTATAATATAAAAATAAGTTGGATTTTCCTTCCTGACGCTATAACTCCAGAACGCACTGACCGATTTGCACGGTTTTGCATTCGTTGGAAAGTTCTCGGGCTCCGTGAGGTTTATAGCAGTTTATATTGAACTCCGTTTAGCTTCCCATAGAAAGCTATTGTAAAGGTTCCGATTTGTGGAATTGAACTTTTTTTAATTTTTTTACGTTTCAAGGGCCCTATATTCAAACCCAAAGCTTACTTTTGGGAATCTTTTCTAGTCAACCATGTCTCTAGAAATGTCAGAGAAATCGATTTCAAACAACGTTTTGAAAGATAATAAAAAAAATGCAAAAAAACTTAAAAAAAAAATGTAGTGAGTGTTTTTTTTATCATAGAAAGTTCAAAAGAGAAATGGTTGGATTGTGCTGCGCAAGTGGAAAATTCAAACTGGATCAATTACTTACATCACCACAGCCACTGAAACCATTGTTCGATGGAAGTGATCCCGATTCCATTTTCTTGAATAAAATAACTGCTTTCGCCTTTAGAGATAATATAATTTGAGAAGCGGTTTCATGCAGACTTGTGAGGTAAGGCAGACGACCATATTTTTCTCGTATACCGTATACGGGATTTTATCGAATATAGTAGTGGCAGCAAGTGTTATATTTGTGCTTTCACACGAAGCCCATTCTTGAAAATCCCGGATTCGTGAAATAATTTTGTCCGTATACCGTACGTACTTGTCACTACGATTTGATAAATCTCGAATGTATTTTTATCGTACACATGATTAGTAGCGCTTATCTTTATAATGTCTCGTTCACACGAACAAAATTTCATCGAATTCGTTCATTACGTTCATTAACATTTCTATGACAATTTCTATATCATTAAAATTTCTATACCAATACAAAATAAGTGCAATACGTGGATCCATGATGACGATGGTCGATTGACTGCCAACATTGCTGTTACTCATGTCACGCCTCAAAGTCCGAAAAAATCGGTTCGAATATCGAGATAAGAAGTCACATATCGTATTCTTCAACAAATGATTGTATGCAATGGTTCAATGCATCAATTTCTGCAAATATACTTTTTTCGTCGATGGTGGATCAGCTGAAAGAGCGGTGCAATACACCAACAACAGCCGCTGTAGATCGGCGGCAGTGGCCCGAAACCTTGTTTTGACGTTCCCGGATGGATCAAGGATTAAAGCCAAGAAGAACGCCAAATACCTGGGAATACACTTCAATGAGCTGCTCCGCTTCAACCCTCACTCTTAGGCTGTGATAACATAAGCCAACATCGCACTCCATCGAGTTCATCCTCTCTTGAAGAAGAAAACTCGATTAAGTAAACCAACCAAAATGTTGATATACAAACAACTGCTAAGACCGGTTATCACCTACGGTTTTCCGATATGGTTCACCATATCAAAAACTGCAATGGAAAGACTTAATGTCTTCGAGAGGAAGATACTAAGGATATGCACCGATCTACAATTCGACCGTCAACGACAGAAGGACTATAGTAATCGTAGAGTCTACGAAGAAGCTGAAATCAAGCCACTTGACCAATTCCTTGCACAGGCAGCAAGGAAGATAATCACCAAAAGCCAATCAGGAACGACACCCGGACGCGAGATACCTTTGTGTTATGGATATCTTGGACAAACTCCCCATTGACGACGACGTCTCCTTCTATGCTGGAATGGAGTCAGCATACTACCGCGGCTGAACACCGCCACACCCATCCAACCTTCATCAGGACAACCGGGACTGAACAACCCGAGATGAACCTCGCCAACGACACTTTTTTTTAGCCATCGACTTCATGTTAAACAAATGTTAAATTTTGAATTTTATCAATGTATAAAGTTAGGCTACCTTTGTGCCAACAAATGTTTTAGTTAAAGTTATTGTTAAATATTATTTATGTTAGAATTAAGCCAAATGTATATAAATTTTTATGGTTCAATAAATTAAAATATAAAATAATAAGGCAAGTTTCGAGTATCTGATTGGCCAGCTGTCAAAAAATTTTAAGGCAACTTTATTGGAAAATTGACTAGAAAGTTAGTCAGGAAAAATCGCCTTAACTATCAAGTCAAGTCTACTTCTTTTAAAATGACAGTTGATCATGTTTTTTTCATTAAACTGAAAGTTAAACTTCATTGCTCTATGTTGAGGTTCACACAACATAAGGGACTTCATATTCATAAGGCAACTAGTTAGTTTATCAAGTGTCATAAATTTCAAACTCGGAACCCAACTTTCTAACCTAAACTTCAGTTGATCGTGCCAAAAACCATTGTTGTCTAAAAAACACTTCTTGTTATTGTAAAGAAATATTTGTTATTTCTTTTCCAAATTGACAAGCAACCTTTTTAAAGTTAGCATTAAAAGAAATTGTGCAGAAAATAAATAAATTATAGAGAAATAAAGTTTAGCTGAAAAAACATGATCAACTGTCATTTTGCTAGAAGTAGACTTGAATTAATAGCAAGGGAGATTTATCTTGACTAACTTTCCAGTCAACTTTCCATTAAAGTTTCTTTAATGGGAATGTAATTTTTCGGCAGCTGGCTAATCCGATTCTCGAAACTTGCGAAACTTTCGAGAATCGGAAAGTTGTCAATTTGGAAAAGAAATAAGTGATATTTCTTTACAATACAAACAACAAATCTAAGTGGACGTGCAGGTTGTCTGAGGAGTGTTTTTGTTTTGTAGACAATAATGTCTTCGGCAGTTTTTGTACGATCAACAGAATGTATTTGTGAAGTAAGGTTGCGAGTTTGAAATGTATGACACTTGAAAAACTTACTTGTTGACTTCGAAAAAATGTAAATGAAGTACTTTATGTATGTTGCCTGAACCTACCCAATAATTGTTTAAAAAGAACAGACCAAATCTGAATTCTTTCAATTTCTTGTAAGCCGTTAAAAAACTGTCAAGAGCTCTTAGATAGCATCCCATATTAAATATTTTGTGTTCGAAATTTAGCAACTTTCGAAGAAATCGATAAGAAATGTATGTTTGTATATAAACGAAAGTTATGTATTTTTCAAACAGACCTTTCAACCTGATTTCAAAAGACTTTAATTTAAGATTTCAAACACAAGAGTTCGGAAATAATTACCAAGAACAATTTTTAAATGATAAACGTTTTAAGTTAAAATTAATAAAACGCTTCTTTCTTAAGTGCTTATGTTTATTCAAATATATTAAATTTTAGTTTCGTTTTTAAATTATTTTTATTTTATTTTCACTAAATTCTAAAGAACATAAATAAAAGTGTAATGTAAGTAAGTTCCTGGTTTTATATACAAAAAATACACCACGTAAATGTTATGTGTATCTTCGTGTTTCAAAAGAAGCTCAAGTTTGTCTCAAAAATAAAATATCCAACCCAATTGCAAATGAGTTTTGGGATTTCATTAATCGACCTAAAGTTTACATAGAGAGAGAGAGAGATGAGCAAAATCCAAGAAGTGATAGGCAAAGAAAGAAAGAAAAGGACAAAATTTACATTGCAGCGACTAGGTTTTGGTTTTAGTATAAAAATAGTGGAGTTCCTTTTTTTAAGACAAAAATTAATAAACAAATATTAGAAATAAAAATATCACCGAGAACCTACGAGTGCGAGCACAGATTTCTTGTATCTCGGATCAGCCCAACGGAAACGGGGTAATTTCTCGATTCTAGAGACTCGATTTCTGAGCGCTTCGATCATTGAAGGCGCTTACGACCGCAACGAAGTCAATTGTTGCTGCATCTCTTGCAAATCTTTCTCGATATCTTCGTCATCATCCACTGCTGTTGTAGGTGTAGGTTGGACTTCTTCGATGGACGCTCCTTGTGGAGGAAGAGGTGCTTCGCCGAGTTTGCCTTCGGTGATCTCCCACAGAACTTTGTCCACTTCTTTTTGTGCGTCTTCCTCCAGCTCCTCTGAATCTTCAAGGCTGTCCATGGTCTCTTCGAGCATTTCATCGATTATGCCAGCCTTCATCATTTCCTTGGACATGTCCCGCATAATTCCGGCCAGTTCGGGATACCGAACGAGGTTTTGCATGGCTTGCATGACTTCGGTGGACTTTTGCAGGGAACCAGCAACTCGGAGGGTAGCTAAAGTAAACACACAAAATATTATGATCTCATTCATTGCTATTCTACAATCGATTAACTCACCTAATTGAGTCTTCATTTGCAACTGCACCGAATTGAGGTGCGCCTTGCTGGTGTAGATTCTGTTGATGGCCTTGCGGGCACCAACGATTTCCTTGGCCAATATTACACAAGTGTCACGGTCATTTTTGGTTGCGGCTTGCTTCAGAGCTCGTTTCACCTTTTCCTCCTCTCGTTGAATGCTGCGAATTTGTCGATCCAGTTGGTTGCCCTCTTTACGGATTTTATGCGTCCATTCGTTGACCTAGAAATAAACAAGTTTCATACTCTGTGTCTCTAGGAGTTTGTGAAATGTTTTGTTTACCTGTTCTTTGGGATCTTTTGAAGCTGTTTTTCCAAATAAACCCATTGTATTTTAAAGTAATTTTCAATAACAATTCGAGATGTTTACAAAAAAATGACTCATAAAATTATGTTTTTGGTATTTGCTTGCAATTGGATTCGTTCATTTGTTGTGTCAAAATCAGTTGACAACCATGACATAAGGGTTGTCATGGAGAGAGACATCTGTTTGATTAAAATTATTTTCGATTTCATAAGGCTAAGTGTACATTTTTTGAAGGTGTGGTTTGCGTTATTTGTTCTTTTATTTCTTAAAGTAACGATTTTTTTTTCTCATCATCAAATAAAAAGAAGACTTAGGCATTATGTTAACACCGCGTAAAGAAAAAAGTTTTGAACCTTGTGATTGGAAATTTTTTGGAATTTTGTATGTTCTTAATTTAAAATAAGACAGCTAGTGACTAGCCATTGGACTTCCTTGAAGAATTGTAATTTGACTATGGATGTTAACAAAAAATGGAATTTTCGCTGTCATTCCATGACATTTCATATATTTTATTTGATTTTAACAGATCTTACAACACAATATACTGTACAACATTCTTATAATATCCTTTCAACTGTAATATCATCATGTTCTCGGCGGTTTTCGCCATATTGTGTAGTTAAGTGGCGTTTCTGGCCATAAAGGTAATGTAATATGTACTTTAATTAATATGACGCATATCGCTTAGATTAAATATACAACAACTAACGTTGTTTCATCTTCAGAAGAAATCTACAGTCATTTGAGACCTGTAAAACTCAGCTGTCATACGAAGTTCTTTGTTATGTATGCAATCTAATTTTTAATTACGTGATAATTTAATGAGTTATATAATTCAACATTTTAGTGTCGTTAATTTAATTTTTGGTTCATATTCTAAAACAAAAAAAACCTCAAACACAATGTCGCCACTGATTTTCATTGCCAAGATGCAATGAGAAAGGCCGCCTCTGACGTGCTGTGTTTCAAGCAACCACCAACAAGAAACCCCTGGCTTGATGCCCAATAACAGGCACTCAAAGTGGTTCTGCATAAAAGGAAGAGAACGAGAGCTGCTCATGAGCTCTATGAGCAGAAGAGGCGAGAGGAACACCGACTTCTCAGAAGAAAAAAAGAGAAGATGTTGAGAGGTTTAGAAGCAGGAATGAAGTTCGAAAGTTTCATGAACAGGTGAAACGAAATTCACAGGTTCATAAACCTGACCCGAAGGCTGCAATGACGAAAGTGGAAGCATCATAGTGGAACCGCAGTGCAGTCAATGCTGAGGATATGGAAGGACCACATCTGCACACTGTATAACAGCGACGACGAACCGAATTCCGCTGTTAGGCAGGATGGTCCATTTAACATAGACGACGAAAGCCAACAATCCCGTCCTCCCGGCTTAGACGAAGTAAAGATAACCATATCTAAGCTTAAGTCTAACAAAGCCGCTGGAACAAATGGCTTGAATGCCAAGCACCAGCTTATCTGTAAGATGTGGTCGGAACAAAGCTTGTCCAATAAATGGAACCACAGTATTGTTTGCCCGATTCTGCAAAATAATAACCAATTACACCAAATCGAAACCCACCGTCTTTTTATCGATTTTAAGGCCGTATACTACAGCATCTACAGGGACGTGCTGTATAGAGCCATATCTAGTGTAGGCATCACTGCCAAAGTCGTCCGTTTGTGCATGAAGGCCATTTAGATTTTGTATTGCTCCATAAAGGTTGGAACAACTTAATAGAACCTTTCGATCCCAAAAAAGGTTTTAGACAAGGTGATGCGCTGTCATGCGATTTTCCTAACATCGTACTTGAAAGAATATTGCAGAGCTCACACATCTACACTAAAGGCAATACCTTTCAAAAGTCTTTTCAATTACTAGCAAATGCTGATGACATTGACATAATGGGAAGAACTCAGCTTGATGTCAATGGGTCTTTTGTGAGCACTGAGACAGAGGTAGGCAAAAATTGGGTTTTCGAAGCACATGCTGTCGTGAAGAAAGAACCTACAACACCGACGTCTTAAACGTTAAACACAGAAAACAACACCAGCGCTGAGATAAAACGCAAAATAACTCTTGCTAACCGCGGTTTCTTTGTGCTAAGAAAGTAATTGAGTGGTAAGATCCTATGGCGAAAGAACAAAGTGTTGCTATATAAGACCCTTTTCATACCGTCCTGCTATAAAGTGCAGAAGCATGGACTATGACAAAAGTGGATAAAAGCACCTTGGGTCGGTTCGAGATAAAAGTTCTTGGTGTGATCTACGGTCCCGTATGCATCGAAGGAGAGTGGATGAGAAGATGGAACGACGAGCTGTTCTGGCTGTACAGCGACGTAGACTTAGCCAGAAGGGTTATAGTCCAACGACTAAGATGGATCGGTCACGAAAAGCGCATGGAAACCAATGCTCCAGCCCGGAAAATCTTTGAATCCACACACACAGGACAGTGCAGTAGAGGAAGGCCGCGAATCAAGTGGCGCGCACAAGTGGAAAATGACCTCACCCAACTTGTAGCGCGAAACTGGAGACATATATCTAAGGACCGAGCTAGATGGAGAAGTTTGTTGGGTGAGACCTTAGTTCACACAATACTGTAGCGCCACCTTAAGTAAGTAAGTAAGTCATTGTTTTATAAAAATCGAATTGACAGTTTCTTACCTTGTAGTAAAGGTGTCATTTAAATTCTAGATATGGACTTATTTTTATAGAAAACTCCCTTTAAAAGTTATTTCATTTCTTTAGCTTGCTTGCCTTGTGGGTTTGGCGGAGCAAAGTTATATTAATTTTGAAACGCCGTCTGTTGTTTCCTATTTCAAGTTCAAAAGCTTTTGCATATTACCATACTGCAATTTGTTACTACCAAATTTTTCTATCAAAATTTTACTTGTTTTCAAAATGCATATTTTATTTACATTAATTGTCAATTGGTTTCTTATAATTTAAATGTGTTTATGTTCGAAATTGACTTTTTGAAATGTAAAAAATCACTTTTGTTCGTCCATTCGTTTATTAGTTGTTCGCTCTCATGTGCAAGGCCCTTTAGTTTAGCTTTCAAAAACGAAAAATGAATTATCCAGCAACTTAGAGACGTCAAAATGGAAAATATAGCACTTAAATAATCCGACTATGTCCTTCATTTAACAAATAAATACGTTAACAGTGCTTAAATTGCAACCAATGAAAAACAATATTAATTTTCATTCGTAGTGTACACAAGTTTGAAACCAAACAAAATACAACAATGCATATAATCCATAATGAATTTGTTCATTTTAAAAATTCATCACAATGTCACATTCAAATCTGTCATTTGATTGACCTGACACTGACATTTCTCACTCCGCACGCCGTTGTCGTTTAGTATATTGTGATGTAAAATAGAAATTAAATTTCACATGGAGAAAAATCGTTTGTAGTTATTTTTATTTCTTTAAAAAATTTTAATATAATGTTAAATTCAAGACGTGGAATCGGTCTAATATGTTCCGTAACACATCGTCTGTCTATTTCAAAAGTCTATCTGCCGCGACAACCACATATTCTATCGAAATGTGTCCATCTCACCGGCTACCATCAGGCCCGTGGCAAGAAGCCAGGTCCCAACAATGTTTCTGCCTTATTTAAGCCTGTCTTCGTCCGGCCGACTGATGATGAATTAAATGTTGGAGCTGAACTTGTGGGGAAGCTGGACAAAACAGATTTATTGAATACACTCAATAAATTCACCCAGAAACGAGAGATTAAATTATTGTGTCTCGAAAATGGACTCGATGGTAAAAGTTCATAGCCAAAAAGTCAAGAAATCCATTAAAACATGTTTTAAATCGTTGCAGCCTACTTACAGCAACAAGCGTTTGCATCGTTCCGGCGATTCTGCATCGAGGCAGAGAACTTGCCGGTCGACTTGCACATCACAATAAGCGACATCCTCCATGGAGCTGGTCACATCGACGACATCTTCCCGTACTTTCTGCGTCACGCTAAGACCATCTTCCCCCACCTCGACTGCATGGATGATTTGAAGAAGATTTCCGATCTGAGAACCCCCGCCAACTGGTATCCGAGTGCCAGAGCGATAACGAGGAAAATCGTCTTCCACGCGGGCCCAACAAACTCAGGGAAGACTTATCATGCCATGGAGCGGTTCCTCACAGCCAAATCTGGAGTCTATTGTGGTCCTCTGAAGCTACTTGCCACCGAAGTGTTCAATAAATCCAACGAAAGAGTGAGTTGGCAAGCAGTACTTTTGTTTAAGTTTCATAAAATTGTTTGATTCTAGGGAACTGCGTGTGATCTGGTGACTGGAGAGGAGAGAAAATTCGGAATCAACGAAAACACACCTGCCGCTCATGTAGCCTGCACCGTGGAAATGACTTCAGTCACCACTCCTTGTAAAACAAAGCTCCTTTAAAATTGTAAACAACCAATTTTTAAAATCTCTGTTTCAGATGAAGTTGCAGTCATCGACGAGATTCAGCTGCTTAAAGATCCCCAACGAGGATGGGCGTGGACGAGAGCCTTTTTGGGCTTGATTGCCGATGAAGTGCATGTTTGTGGAGAAGCTGGTTCTCTAGAATTACTGCAAAAGATCTGCGAGACTACCCACGAAACAGTTGAAGTCCACACCTACAATCGGCTCACCGAGCTGACAGTCGAAGATTCAGCCTTGGTAACGCTGGACAATGTCCAGCCGGGAGATTGTATAGTTTGTTTCAATAAGAACGACATCTACTCGGTGTCCAGGGAGATCGAAGCGAGAGGCAAAGAGGTGGCTGTGATCTATGGAGGACTCCCGCCGGGAACAAAACTCGCCCAAGCAGCTAAATTCAACGATCCTGACAATAGTTGTAAGGTCATGGTTGCCACAGACGCCATTGGAATGGGTTTGAATTTGTGAGACTTCCTTGGGATATTTTGGTATTTAATTCATGACGCCATATTTTTCCAGGAGCATCCGTCGAATAATTTTCTACTCAATAATAAAACCGTCAATGAACGAAAAAGGTGAGCGAGAGATTGATACGATTTCGATATCACAGGCGCTCCAAATAGCAGGGCGAGCTGGTCGCTTCAAAACCCAATGGGAACACGGTTTTGTAACGACCTACAGGGCTGAAGATCTGCCGACATTGAAAAATATTCTCACCCAAAGTCCGGATCCATTGAAACAGGCCGGACTCCATCCAACTGCCGATCAAATCGAGTTGTATGCATATCATCTTCCAAATTCGACTTTAAGTAATTTAATGGTAAGCTCTCTGCCCAATGTCGTCCGCACGACCCTTCTATAAACGATGACAAACATTTAATTGACAATTCCAGGATATTTTTGTGACCCTCTGCACCGTGGATGATTCCTTGTACTTCATGTGTAACATAGAAGATTTTAAATTCTTAGCTGAGATGATTCAACATGTACCTCTGCCGCTGAGGGCTCGATATGTCTTCTGCTGTGCGCCCATCAACAAAAAAATGGCATTCGTCTGTTCCATGTTCCTTAAAGTAAGTAATCCAGATGGTTGATTCTTTATGGGCATGATTCTTATCCCTCTTTTTCATAGATTTCCAGACAATATAGCAGAAGTGAACCAATCTCCTACGAGTTCATTGCTCACCACTGTGGCTGGCCACTGGGTTTGCCAAGAACCATCCTAGACTTGGTTCATTTGGAATCGGTGTTTGACGTCATGGATCTGTATCTTTGGCTGAGCTATCGCTTCACAGACATGTTCCCCGACGCAGCCCAAGTCCGGGAATCCCAAAAAGAGCTCGATGAGATTATCCAACAGGGGGTATTCCAAATCACACGTCTGCTCAAAAACACCGAAGCCAGTCAACAAGCTGGAGACAATGAGGCTTCGTATCCAATGAGAAAAACAACCTACACCAAAGGTAAGACAAGTTTTATGCCACTATTTGATGAAAACCATTCTAATCCCTTGACAGAACCTCGTGTACCATCTAGCGCCAGGGGTAGGTTAACTGAACGCCTGCTGGCTCAGGGACTTCTTACACCTGGGATGCTCAGTGAGTTGCGAAAGGAATGGGGACAGCAGCAAAATAGAGATCGAGACAGAGACAGAGACCGAGGCAGCAGCAGCAGTCATTCAGACGATAGCGACGATGATGGTGATTCGCTAAAGAAACCGCGGAGAAAGCGAAAAAAGTAGTCACTCCAAAGTCAAGCTCAAGACAAAGACAAAACACCGACTGTTGAAAGAACTACATACAAATCTAACCATTAGAATGTGTCAATAAATTTTTAGTTGCAATTTTAGTTAGTTTTAGTATCAAGATTCAAGATTCAAGACTTAGAAAGTACATATACATAAAAGATAACTTGATTTTGTTGTTTTTACCTTTTATGTGAATTCATATGATTTATACTTTGATAAATGCACAAACAGCTTAACTATAGAGAGGCGGAGATGTGTCGAGGAGTGGAGAAGGAATTGTTTAAACAAACTTGGAGTGAGTGCTCATTAAATTCAACACAACAACAACAACAAAATGTTTAGTCGCCGCATCGTTGATGAGCGACAGTGTAATAGCTTCGCGCCAAATTCAATAACCTGAGATGATTATTAATCAAATGGGGATATATATATAAATACCCGTCGTCGTCGTGGTCGTTCGGATAAAACGTTTTGGTCAAGTGGAAGGCGCCTTGGCTGGGTATGAGTCTCGTCTGGCCTACAAATGGATTATGGTTTTTTTTTTGTTTTAATATTTTGTCTGTTATTTTAAAATGCAATTTAAAAATATCAATTTTCAATTCAATTCAACAATAATAATTGTTGATTATAAATGAAGAGGTTTACGTTCAGTTAAAGTTAATTTTACATAAAGGGTAAACATTGCACAGATGTGGGCGTATTTTTGGCAACCATTTCCTCTTACAAAATTCATTGAACGAATAATTGCATTATTAGCAATAAATTCGATAATTTTGGTTCGATATGAAAGTCTACAAAACAGTGTCCCGAATTCTCTTTAACTGCCTACATATGTGTCGCTACAGCAATTAGGGTTAGGTTTAGGGGTTTTTGGGTAAAAGGAATTGATTAGTTGGTATTGAAGATTAACAGAAGCTACGAAAGTTGCTGTTTAGATTTAGGATTTTTAGAATTGCCGCTGAAAAGTTGGTAATTTTTGAGAATTGTTTTTGGAACAAAGAGATAATTAATTTCCATTGGTAAAAATTAGAATTAAAGACTAAATTTGTGTTTAAGGGATTACCGGGCAAACGCAAACTAAAAGACTGCGATGTATACTACGGCGACTGCTAGCGAGAACAAAGACAGCGTCTATTTGGGTGTGGATTTGTTGTTGCAACTAGACTCAGGCAAAAAGTCTTGAGTTTCAATAGTGTGAGCGAGCGCATCACGACAATCCGCATCAAGGCTAAATTCCCCAACATAATCCTAATATGCGCGCATGCCCCAACAGAAGAGAAATATGAAGACACCAAAGACATATTCTTCGAGCTCTTGGACTTGGCTATGACATTAAAATTATCTTAGGAGATTTGAATGCCAAGCTAGGAAGAGATCTTTGGTGGCACAATTGGGAGATACAGCCTGCATGACACTACCTCCGACAACGAATTCAGGCTCATAGATTTTGCTGCGGGGCGAGACGTTCTGGTAGCTAGTACGCAGTTCACACATCTTGATGGAAATCTCTTAATCAATCAACTGTCAACCAGATTGACCACAT
This sequence comes from Eupeodes corollae, assembly GCF_945859685.1. Taxonomy (NCBI): domain Eukaryota; kingdom Metazoa; phylum Arthropoda; class Insecta; order Diptera; family Syrphidae; genus Eupeodes; species Eupeodes corollae. The sequence continues at coordinate 79,225,008 of NC_079147.1, read as the reverse complement.
TGCAATCGAAGTACGACACTTCTCCAGTATACAGGATATTCGAACATTCCGAGGGGCCAACATTGACTCGGACCACTACCTCGTTGTAGCGAAGGTACGGCTACGGATATCCCGATCAAAGCCAAAAATAGGAAGTACTGTGAGACGTTTTGACGTTACAATTGCAAGAGATTGCCATGTCCTTTTGAGATCGAGTCTCCAATAACCTCTCAAAAAGTCCTATGCTGCCTGCATTAAGCATTGAAAACCAGCGGCAACATTGCCTTGCAGCCATCAGAGATGCCGCCTTTGAGGTGCTAGGTTTCTCTCGGTCACCACAGCGAAACCCCTGGTTTGACGACGAACATCGGCAAGCGCGCGCAGCGAAACAACAGGCATACAAAACGGCGCTGCACAAAAGGACTAGATCTGCTCGTGAGCTCTACGAGCAGAAGAGGAGAGAGGAACACCGGCTTCTTAGACGGAAAAAAAGAGAGCATGAGAAGCGCAATCGAGGAGATAGAGGAATGTCACAACAGGAATGAGTTCGTTAATTTTACCAAAAGTTAAAAAAACTTCCCAAGGGTACCAGCCACGAACCGAAGCCTGTAAAGACGATCAGGGGAACATCGTTGTAGAACCGCAGTCTATGTTGAAAATATGGAAATACCACTTCTCCAAATTATATAATGGCGATGACGAACCGAATTACGCTGTAAGGGAGATAGAACCACTCAACCTAGACGACGCAGATCAACTATTCCGCCTACGCGACCTAGACGAAGTGAAGATAGCTATATCTAAACTGACGGCATCGATGCCGAACTATTTAAAGCAGCAGGTGATGACTTGGTAGGGAGCATGCACCAACTCATCTGCAAAATATGGTCGGAAGAAAGCATGCCCGATGAGTGGAATCTCTCATAAAAAAGGAGACCCTCTAAATTGCGCCAACTAGAGAAGCATCAGTCTCCTTAACATTGCCTATAAGATCATCTCTGAAGTATTATGTGAACGTCTAAAGCCGTTCGTCAACAACCTGATAGGTCCTAATCAGTGTGGCTTCAGACGACGAGAGTCCACTATCGAATACATTTTCACACTACGGCAGATCTTAGAAAAAACCCAGGAGCTTCAAATCGATACCCACCATCTCCTTATCGATTTTAAGGCCGCGTATGACAATATCTATAGGGAAGAGCTTTACAGAGCAATGTCTAGTTTTTACATCCCTGTCAAACTTATCCGTTTGTGCAGAATGACGATGTAGAATGATCTATCAAGGTCGAAAAAGATCTCACCGATGCATTTGACGTCAAAAAAGGTTTTAAACAAGGCGATGCACTGTCATGCGACTTCTTCAATATCGTTCTGGAAAGAATTGTGCAAAACTCAACCGTCAACACTAGAGGCACAATCTTCCAAAGGTCCATCCAATTACTCGGATGCACAGATGATATTGACATAATTGAAAGAACAAAGCGTGATTTCAGTGGAGCGTTTTTGAGCCTTGCGACGGAAACGAAGAAGATAGGTTCAGTGGTAAATAAGGGCAAGAACAAGTATATGCTGCCATTAAAAAAGAACATTGAACAACGACGTCTTTGACAAAACGTCACCATGGACAGCTATAATTTCAAGGTAGTTAACGACTTTGCCTACCTAGGCACCACTCAACACAGACAACGACAAGAGCGCTGAAATCAAGCCAAGAATAACTCTTACAAATCGCTGCTTCTTTGGACTTAAAAGGCAATTGAGAAGTAAAATCCTCTGTCGAGCATTTAAAATCACCATCTATAAGACACTCATCATCCCGGTTCTCATTTATGGCGGTGATACCTGGACTCTGTCAAAGAAAGATGAGAGCGTCTTATTATGATTCGAGAGAAAAATTCTTCGGGTGATTTTTGGTCCCGTACGCATAGATGGAGAATGGAGGAGAAGATATAACGACGAACTGTACGGGCTGTACAGCGGCACTGACCTAGTTAGCAGAATTAAAGTCCAACGACTTAGATGGCTAGGTCATATGTAGAGCGGATGGACATCAACGCTCCAGCCCGGAAGGTCTTCGAATCCAATCCCGAGGGACGGCGCAGTAAAGGAAGGAATCTACCGATTGTGAATATTTATCATTCATTGCGAATAAGTTTATTTATTTTTTTTGAAGTTTCACAAGTGAAATATTTGTTGCTTTTTATTGGCCACTAAAGGAAAAATTATGCGAAAATGTAGTTGCTCTTATAAAAAATTACTTTGTTTCTTTATGTGGTATATTTGTATTTAAGAGCAGAATAGAATCAACGTTTCCTACGCTCAATTGGTAACTTCCTTGGGCAAAGAACTTTATAACCGTTGCTAGTTTTAGTACATTTGATATAGATTGCTAACTTTTCATCGGTTTAAGTTTTTCCTCAATATCGTTTAACACCTCCAGAAAAACTTGTTTCGAAAGCCTGAAGTTTTGAACGAATCTGCAATAAGGTTTCATCAGCCAATGCAAGAATTAAAGAAAAGTATCTTATTATATGTGTTCGTCCAAATCCATTGGGTTGGAAGAATCACGTAATGCTCTGCTTATTGTTGGCATTGTCTTTTAACCGTGAGTCATATCTCGTTGAAGCTTTCGGTTTGCCCTTTAAACTTTCTCTATCTTCTCACAGATTCTCTATGGGATTAAGATCGAGGAAAGGCCAGGCTTCTCCATAAGGTCCTTATTCATATTTCTAAACCATAGCTTTATTTTTTTATTTTGTATTTCGGGAATATTAGAATACCCATATTTGAGTGACATCTCATCGTCCACGTATCGTAGCTTATCTACATTTGCGTGATGATCCATATTTTTTAAGAGCCAAAGTATAGGAATCACTCCGTAGTAAGAAAAACAGCTTCTATCTCGTTAGAAACTAAGACCTTAAAATATCAAATTAAAGCTTATTTATTTTTCACTGTTTCCATGTAATCAAAATAATATTTTTCATTAGTAATAAAGAAGTTTTGTTCAAGTTAATACGTTTTGTTTCTTATTTTGGTCAAGAAAAGCCCTATAATAAATCAGAAGTGGGATAAAGTTCCTCATTTAATTGAATAGTGTTTGCATTTCTTACGATAAACTAAAAAAAAAATATGATAATGACGCACATGAGGACGAGGATAACGCCGTGTCACAACGTCTTGAAAAACTCCGTGATTTAGTCAAGAAAAAGGAAGAAATCGCTGCATTGGAAAAACGTTTGGCTGAACTCAGCACTAACAGCCCTATTCGTGAGTTCCAGCACGTTAGTGCACATTCGTCACGTGATATCGAGGAGTCCTTACCATTATTTAGTGGCGACGATACTTACCCTATTAGTAAGTGGATTGAAAACGTCGAGGATGCTATGGTCACTTACCATCTGCGTGAGTCAGAGGCTTTCAATTATTTCAAAAGACTCCTAACTGTAAGAGGCTTCATCTCTTACGATATGAAATATCACTGTACTTAATAATTACTTTGCTCAGAATAATCAAATTAAAGCTTATTTATTTTTCACTGTTTCCATGTAATCAAAATAATATTTTTCATTTGTAATAAAGAAGTTTTGTTCAAGTTAATACGTTTTGTTTCTTATTTTGATCAAGAACAGCCCTAAACGAAAACGAGTACATTGTGAATTTTTTAGAAAGGAAAACATTGAAAAAAGGGGCAATATTTAAACCTTTTTAAGCCATTGGCAAGTGTGGATCTAAATTTCTAGAAATTAAAGATTTTTTTTCCTAAAGTTGAGTTTCTTGCCTTTGTTTGTCTATCCTTCAGTAAAACTTTTGTTAAACATTTTTGACCTTTATTATTTATGATGAGTGCCAAATATTTTTTTTTTAAAAGAAAATGATTTTGAAATTAATTTTTAATGAACAGCTGACTGTAAAATACCAACAGTGTTTCGAAAACAGTAATTTTGTTGGTACTTTTTGTACTATGAACTTAAAGTAGACATTTGAGAAGTAAAGTTCTGAATTTGAAATTCATGACGCTTGTAAACTAACTAGTTGCCTTGGTCAAAATTTACGTTCAAAGTATGAAGTTGAGTTCAAATGAAGTCCTTTATGTTCGCTTAATCTGCCCAATGTCATTTCGTTTTACTGATTACTTTCAAATTTTTTATTGTTGCGATGGCATCATTAAAAAAGCTGCTTTTTAATGCTGTGAATTTACTGATTGCTATTAACGCTCATTAGCCGTTTCAATTTTTATTGATGGATTTAACTGAAAGCTATAACCTTCTCATTAAAAAGACAGGTGACCTTTTTCTTATTGAAGTTTTTGGTACTCTTGAACACCGCCGCAATACGTTTAATGCTTCCCGTTTTTGTATCGCTGTTTTTATTGTATTGGGAATATAAAGGTATTCAAAAACCTTAGAGTGTGATACACCCTAAAGTTTCATGCTTGTCATTATTTTATCACTTTTCTTCTTTAAACACTACGCTAAAGAAATATCCAGCCGTATTCTTTTTCTATTCAGTTAACAGCATCAGCTAAAAGTTGAGCGAAATTCCGGTCGTACTGATAAGTACAAATGTTCTTATTTTAGTCACAATACACGAATATGGAACACCTTATCCAATATTTCCCATTCATTAGGATTCGCAGGCATACAAAACCAATGTGCATCATTATATTCTTTCTAATGCCATCCCATTTGTTAATTGATCGCTCATTATTTAATTCTCATTAGTATAGTCCCGCACAATATAAACAAAAATCTGCCAGCCGCCCTATTTTCGAGTAAAAATGTTGATTTTTTTATGATAATTATAGATAGATAGTCTTTCTTTAAGCATCTTTTTCGTTGCTAATAAAAATACAAAATATATTGTAATTTTGAAACTGGTTCCACACCATTATTTACTCCACAAATTCTTTCAGACTTCACTTATTGCGAGAATTATTCTGGTTTATCGACCTCTCCAGTGTCATCATGGTTTGACAAACTTTTGTCAACCTTAGAATGAGTTTCAAAGCATTCTTCAGTCGATTTCTCCTCAGTCTTTTGTAGTCTTAATTTTCGACACCGTGTCTCTTATCGAAAATGCTTCCTTTTGGTATTGACGGTGTCCCCCAGGGATCCGTTTTGTCTCCAAATCTTGAATATAATTCATAAAAAATGTCTGCCTGTCACTTCTAATCCGTTTAACTATTTCACTGTCTACAGTACATATTCGTTTCTAAATGCAAATCCATGTCCTTCGAATTTAGAATTTCAACGACAGCGTTAAATTCCGATTTCGAGAGGATTGGGATTTATTAACCGTGTAGAATTGAAAAGCGCTTAGGATTTCTCCGGCGATGCAAGACTTTTTTTAGCCCTTCCGATCTAGCTGTAATTTACAAAGCCTTCATTCGTCTGAAATTTGAATATAACTTAACTCGTGTCCTTAAACAAAGTTTAATTCCTTTCGATAGATCCAAAAAAGATCTTAGAAAATGATAGGCGATGGAACTCTAACCGACAAAAATTACATCACTCGAACACCGACGCAATATTTTGTGCCTTTTTTTGTTTTATCGATATTTTTACAAATAACTTTTTAACTTCCCATAGGAAGTTATTGTAATGGGTACGATTTGTCAAATTGAAAATTTTGACATTTCTCGACGTTTTAAGGTCCCTAGAGTCGAAATAAAAGATTTTTAGAGAGATGTATGTGCGTGCGTGTGTACATACGTTAGCACGTCCCTACGTTCGCAACGTTTTTTTTGTCGTCCATAGCTCAAGAACCAGAAGAGATATCGATTTGAAATAAATTTTGTTATACAGATAATAAGGCAGAAAGATGCAGAAAGGGCTCTCAAGAAAATTGCGTGGGTGTTTTTTTACCATAGCAGTTTGGTGAACATTTTGGTAACCTTAAATATCTTATGAACCAAAAACGCTAGAGACTTGAATTAAATTTTATATAATATATTGTAACGTGATATCAAAGAAATATATTTTTTGAAAAGAATCCATTTAACGGTTTTTTTATAAATAAAAACAAATGAAAAAAAATTGTTACCTCCAAAATTTTACGACTAAAAATGATTTCATCTCCAAAACAATTTTGTGCAACGAAGAATAATGTTTTTGACAACTGATTAAATTTTGAGAAAAATCGAATTGAAATCTAAAGAAGAAAAATCTAAAAAAAAACATTACTCAAAGTTGGTAAAAATTGAATATTGATTCAAATATCTTTTCAAAAACTTGAAATTTGGGCTTCAAACTTATTTTAGCTTATAAGAAATATTGTTTTCAACATTCTGAAAAATGTTGAGAAAAATCGTATTGACAGTTTTTTTTACAAAAAATAAAAACCTAAAAAAAAAAATTAATAAAAGTTGGTAAAAATTGATTTTCGACTCAAATATCTTTTCATAACTTTGAGATAATAGCTTCTAATTTATTTTTACTTATAAGAAATATTGTTTTAAACACTAGGACAAATTTTGAGAAAAATCATATTGACAGTTTTTTACAAAAAATAAAAACCTAAAAAAAAATATTGTTTTCAACATTCGATAAAATTTTGAAGAAAAAAAAAAACGAATTGATAGTTTTTTTTACAAAAAATAAAACTCTAAAAAAAAACAATATTAAAAGTTGGTAAAAATTTACTTTCTTAAATAGCTTTCCAAAAATTAAAAATATTTGCTTCAAACTTATTTTATTTCACAGAAAATATTTTTTTCGATATTCAATAATTTTTATATAAAAATCCAACAGTCTGTTTTTTCATAAAAAATAAAATCTACAAAAAATAGTACGAAATTTTGATAAAAATTAATACGAGTATATATAGACAAACTTTCAAGCAAGACAAATCGACAGACGGGATGGGATGGGAAGTTATCAGTGTGGGTCGCATCCCAGCCTCTTTTTAAAAATGGCAATCCAATGATATCTAAACAATGACAGTTTGTGAATATAAACAAAAACAAAGCGAATACTCTTAAACGGGCCTTTTAATTGGAATTCCCAGCTCTTGACTGGACCATTCGATCTGCTGCTCTCTTAGCATAATTGTGTAGTTGTCATATGAATTTAAAAAATCGAATAGAATTAAAGTAGCCAATCAATGATTTTAACTTTAACAAATTGTTAAGAAATAGTAAGATTTTAAAATCGTTCATAATAATGTAAATCATCTTTTAAGCTTAGTCAATTGTTGAAAATGACTTTAACATTTTACTAAATCGATAAAAATTGTGCGCCAATATCTTTAAATATTCGAAAAACGCCTTATGTTCCCAGTAAGAGTGAGAATTATATTTAATTTTTCTCCTCACACCTCATTGTCATCCAAAGCATTCTCAATATCGATTCCTCCTCAATCATGCGAACTACATCTGTACGTCTACTGTAGTCTTAAATTTTGGCACCTAAATGAATTATCAATGAAATTTACTTTGCTACGACTTTAAATATTGATTCATCTTTTATACCAAATTGTATATAGCTATGAATAATTGTCACCCAGTGTCCAATAAAACTGCAACTGCAAAATCACATAGGCTTACAAGTTTTCAAGTTCATGTCGATTGCAGTGACCATTTGGACACATCAGGGTTTCTAAATTCATTAAGCATTTACTATTTAAGTTGCATCTATCAAAACAACTTCTACTACCTGTTTGCGAGCAACTACTAGTCTCTCCAAAGATGGAAGAAAAAACTTCATCTAGTCAAAGCATTGTACCTATTCCCATATTAACGGTCTCGTCATAAATTTCCAACTATGGAGTTCGATCTTGCCCAAGTGGATTGTTACAAAAATTATACCATTGAATTAAAGATTGTGTCAACTAAAATTCGAGGACACTGCTTGTTGCAGCTTCAATAATTGTCTATGAAATTTAAACTAAGCACTCAAATGCATTCCTAGAATAAAAAAGATTTCTCGTTGGAAATTCAAAAATTGTTTGTATTAGATATTTTCAAGAGATAATTAAATACCATACAAAAAGTCTCATGGAATCAATTATGTTTCCCTGACGAACTTGAATCTTCTGTCAGACAATAATTATTATACTCACCATTATTTCCGAAGAGCATGCTGTTGCTGTTTAGCTTTGCTAGCTAGCTGCATTTGCGTTTGGCTAAGAAGAGGCTTTTTTCGCCGCGAAATCGGTTTCTATAAAAGAAATTTCCCGATCGTGTATCTTTTGGATACATTTGAAAATTTACTTCTCTTCAGTTGCGTTTGGAGCAATTTCGTGAACGGTCTAGAACGGTTTTTGAGAAAATAATTTTTCAACCTTATATTTTTCCAACCGAATCGATTCTATCAAAAATTATTATGTGCTAAAGTGAAAGTTTTCAAATTGGAAAAAAGTGATGCTTTCAAAAATCGTTTTTGAATAGCTGTTTTGGGTGTTAATTTTAGAGGTGTTATGTTTGTTTGAAAATACATATACATAGATTAAAGTTTTCTAAAATATCCCAAGAATATATGTGTCAAGTGTTTTTCTATACACAGGCGACATTTCAAAATATTTCGCAATTTCTCCCTAAATACACGAAGAAAATGTTGAAAAACCTGCCAAAAAAATTACTAAAATGACAAAGGTAAAAGGCGACGACGATGATGAGTCAAAAACGCATGGAAAATAGTATGTGTCATAAATGAACAAAACCACGAGATAGAAATGAAAATTAAAGAAAATATTTAAGTATATTCACTTCGTGGCTAATTTATACCTTCTAAAAATAAAATAAAAAAGAAAATAGAAACTTAAATTTTGAAAACTTGAGTACTAATATACAACACGGCGGCGGCGGCAGCGGCTGTAAACGGGACAAAAAGAAAAACATGTGTGGAAAACTTGGACGTTTTCTATGTACATACATATTTTCCAATGCATGTACTTCATAATTTTTGTTTTAGTTTTTTTTTTAAATATGTACATTATTTAATTTTTGTTCGTCTTTGTTGAAAAAACAGAGAAAAATTATTTATTTATTTTCTGAAAAACGTTTTTTTTTTTTTGGGTTTTAAAAATCAATTCGTATTTTTAAGTATTAATGTAAATTTTTGTATTTAAGAGAGTCAATTTTTTGAAATTTTTGTTTACAAAAATAGTGGTTGTGCATTTTGGAGAGCGGTCTTGAGAGTTCTCTTTTTTCTTTATGTTGGTGTTGAACTTATTTCGGTGAATAGCAGTGGTTGAAAAATGGGAAATGCAATGGCGGGCGGTATAAGCACGAAATACGTATAAGGCAATTAAATAGTTGTTTTTTTGTTGTTATTTTTATTGTGCCCCCAAAGAGAGGGTAAATATTATAAGAGATTTTTAATTGTTTATTTTAATTGTAAACATTTTGAAATCTGTTTTAGACTTTAAGTGTAAAATGCTAATTGTTTTAAATGCAACAGAATAAGATGTACAAAGATAGCTTTGCTTAGTTTGTATTGTTTTCCAAGAAATCATCTTATCATTTGTGAGAAGATTTAAAATATTAATAAATAATTACTCAAAATTGTATCGACGAATTATCTTAAAGATTTTTGTGGTTAGAATCAGAGCTTGTTGGGAAAACTCCCTAAGAATTGAACCCCCAAAAATAAATGTGAACTTACCCCTTAAAATATGTAGGGCAGGGTTTTGTGGACTTTTTTAATTCTTTCAAATATAGGTTTTTATTATATCCAAATAAAGTTTTGAATGAAGTTCACAAATTCGGGGGACTTATTTCACTCTACGCGAAACTAAATGTTCATTTGTGCTTAACAGTGATTTAAGAGTTATTGGCATCGACATTATGATGAGTAGAAAAATAGCATTTGCTGCACATATGAAGATCATTTGAGTATTAATTGCGAATAAGTAATAACCTCAAATGATAAGGCAAATACTATTTAAGTCGAGAATTCAACATTCAAGAAAGAAAAAATGTTTTTGAAATAAAAATGTTATAAAATTAATATACAAAAAGAGGCTATGGGATGCGATTCACGCTGATAATTCCATTCTGTACCCGACTGTCGATTTGTTTGAAACTTAATAACAATACATTGTTTGAGATCAAAATATTGAAGTTCTTTCTTTTTTTCATAAAACTTGAAGACCAAAACTATTTCTCATTTCTCAGTTTTCTGTTATTTCTTGTAAGTTTTCGCGCTATGTAAAAAAGTTCCTAATTGAATTTTTCTAAAAAAAAAATAACTAAAAGTAAGAAAACAAAATATTTCATAAGTTGATTTCAATATTTTTCTAAGAACATTATCGTACGTCAATAACAAAAATATTGGATTTTGGGCTGGTGCAAGGTTGAGTAAACAAATTTTATTTCATAACTTTGGATAAGAACTTCGAAAGTCTTCATGAATGATATGAATTTCTTGGGGTAATTTTATACTATTTTTTTGACTTATTATGCTCTCTATTCTCTTGTTTGTTTTGCTTGAAATAAAGTCTCCAAATTTGGAGGTTATTTTTGTTTTCATAGAAGAGTAAGTTCTGATCTCAGGTATATTTTTCTGAAATTAAAATTGTAAGGAATGATTTCCTAGCAATAAAAAGGAAAAGTAAAAGTATTCAACAAAAAATATAACTCAAAACATTATCCGTCTTCCTTTTGCAAGAAACCGTCATCAAAATGAAACAAGTTTAAAAATTTTCAATATCTGATTACACTGACAAGAAAAAAAAACACAATTTTGAGTTTTCTAGTTCAGGAAATTAAAACGCTTATAAAAATAAAGGTTAGAAATACAAATGGGCTATTTCACTAGAGCCCTACGTAAATAAAATTAAAAAAGAGTCTTGGATGCGACCCACACTGATAACTTCCCGTATGTCGATTTGTCTTTCTTAAAAGTTTTCGTGTTGGGTTAAAAAAGTTGTTAGTTGAATTATTCTTTAAAATTGTATATATTTTTCACACCAAGAAATAGTTTAGTTTGAAAAACAATATTTTTTATTTTTTGTAAAAAAAAAATGTCAATTCGATTTTTCTCAAAATTTTACTGAATGTTGACAACAATATTTTTTAAAAGATAAAAGTGGTTAATAGCCAATATCTCAAAGTTTTGAAAAGATATTTGAGTCCAAAATCAATTTTTATCAACTTTTATTAATTTTTTTGTTTAGGTTTTTATTTTTTCTAAAAAATTGTCAGTTCGATTTTTCTCAAAATTTCAGAAATCAATGTTTAGCATTTTTTGAAAATTTTTATTTCTTATGTAAAAAAATATAGATTGGGTTTTTCTTAGAAAATTTTAGCACAGAATGAAATCATTTTGAAGTCAACAACTTAATTTTTAAGGAGATATCGAGAATCGAACATCAATTTTTAGAAAATTTGCGAACTATTGTTTTGTAGATTTAATTTTCAAGAAAAAAAAATTACTGTTGGATTATAACAAAGACTTTATTGAATGTTGATATTTTATTTTCTATAAGATGAAATTATCTTAAAGCCAATATTTTAAATTTTTGAAAAGACATTTGATTCGATAATCAATTTTAACAAAGTTTTAGTCATGTGTTTCACATGTTTTCAACTTGTAATAGAAAGTTATTGTAATGGGTCCGATTTATTAAATCAAAAATTTTGACATTTCTCGACGTTTTAAGGTCCCTAGAGTCGAAATCAAAGATGTTTACAAAGATGTCTGTGCGTGCGTGTGTACGTACATTCGTACGTCCGTATGTCCGTATACGTTCGCGACGTTTTTTTGTCGTCTATAGCTCAAGAACCAAAAGAGATATCGACTTCAAACAAATTTTGTTTTACAGATAAAAAAGCAGTAACATGCAGAAAGGGCTCTCAAGAAAATTGCGTTGGTTGTTTTTTTACCATAGCAGTTTAAAAAAAGGTGAACATTTTGGTTAACCCTAAATATCTTACGATCAAAATTGCTGGAGACTTGAATTAAGTTTTATATTATGTATCGTAACGTGATACCAAACAAGTAAATTTTTTTTTAAAAATCCAATTAACGATTTTTTTTTAAATCAACAAAAACTGAAAAAAAAATTGTCAACTAGAAAATCTTACGAATACAAAATAAAAAAAAATGCAACAAAAAACCAAAACAAAAAATTTATTAAAGTTTGTAATAATTGATTTTCGACTTAAATATATTTTCAAAACACTGAAATATTGGCTTAAGGAACTTTTATCTACTAAATAATATTGTTGTCAATTCGAATTCACAGCTTTTTTTACATAAAATAAAAATTTAAAAGAAAATTTAACAAAAGTTGGTAAAAATTGATTTTCGACTCAAATATCTTTTCAAAACGTTGAGATAATAGCTTTAAACTACTTTTATATTTTTGAAAATATTGTTTTCAATAATTAGTAACATTTTGAGAAAAATCGAATTGACAGTTTTTTTTACAAAAAATAAAAACTTAAAAGAAAATTTTACAAATATCTTTTCAAAATATTGAAATATTGGCTTTAAACTGCTTTTATCTTTTAAAAAATGTTGTTGTCAACACTCAGTAAAATTTTTACGAAAATCTATTTAAAATAAAAATAAAAAGCTAATAAAAAAGAATACTTAAACGACTCAAAAAGCTTTTGAAAATTAAAAATATTGTTTTAAATTGTTTTTTATTTCACAGAAAATATTGTTTTCGATATTAAATCTACAAAAAATAGTACCTACGCAAATTTGGTAAAAATTGATGTTCGGTTCTTGATATCTCTCAAATTAATTGCATTCATCAAATTTGTAAGAATTTAAGAAATGCTACAAAAATTGGTAAACCTTTGTTTTCGACTAAAAATCTATTTAACAAAACTAGATTTTTAAACTAAACTATTTCTTTATATGAAAAATATTGTTGGTAATTTTAAAGTTTGTAAGAATAATTCAACTTACAACTTTTTTAACCCAACACGAAAACCTACAAACTTTTAAGCAAAACAAATCGACAGACGGGATGGGAAGTTATCAGTGTGGGTCGCATCCCAGCCATTTTTTATTTTTCAATTCGTCAATTCGATTTTTCTCAAAATTTGATCAGATTTTAAAAACGTTATTCTTCGTTGCATTAAATTATTTTGTGCAAAAATTAATTTTTGTTCGTAAGTAGTCGAGGTGACAATTATAAATTTGTTTGTGATTTATAAAAAAACCCTTCATTGATTATTTCAAAATTATGTGCTTTGGTATCACGTCATATTATACAATATAAAAATTAATTAAAGTCGCTAGCGTTAATGGTTCGTGAGATATTTTGGGTTAACCCCCACTCATTTTTTTTTTTTCAGAGTAGTTTCTGCATTCCTTTCGATATAACAACATTTATTTGAAGTCGATATCTCCACTTGTTCTTTAGATATAAATGGCTAGAAAGCTTCCCGAACGTACGGACGAACGAACGTATGTTTGTTCACACGCAGAAACAGACATCTCTCTAAAAATCTAGTTTTATCATGATCATTGCAGCTTGCTCGGCCTCAAATACGCGTTGCAAGCCAATACGTTTATAAATTCATATTTTAAAACTACTTTTTTAGACTTTTATAATTTACAGGCACTCAAGGGGTTATTAGTACCCTTTATATGTTTATATTTAAACACAGTGCGAGCATTAGGAAAATAGGGAAGGATTTAAAAGGAGATACCGGTGCACATTGGATTATAGTTCTATCGCCTATCATTTTTAAAGCCCTTTTTTTATTCTATCCAAGAGATTTAAAATTGTTTGAAAATAAGCTATTTTTATGGATACATAACACTAATACTAATCTGAATACAAATATTAAAACATTATTTTCTAATTTTAAAACACGTTATTATTTCAAACGCGTTTTAATTCAACAATGAATATAGGTTTAGCTTTAAATAATTTTTATAATTTGCAGTTAAAAAAATCTATTTTCATAGATTCGTTTCAGTTTTTATAGTGTTAGCAATTCGATTAATTGTTAATATAGAAGATGTCAAGAAATCGTGATTGGAATTAAAAATGAAAAAGCCGGTTGGGCTTTTGATGTCTTGCCAGCATTCTTCGGATGTGATCATTAGAAATATTAATTTATCGCAGAAAATTAGCTTAAGTCAATTTATTTTATATTGTATTGGTTTTATGAAACAAAAAACTAGTATTCAGTAAAAACGACCACTATACGATGATGGTGAAGAAGTCTGAAAAATGGGCTTCGTCGCATCTACTCATACCATCCGGGCGTGGCGTTGGCGGTTTGCGCATCCGATCAATTTTTAAACTTCACCTTTTGTTTAAACAATGCACATGGTTATGGGACCCAACCTATCTATTTAGTCTTTGATATTAAAATATGTAAATAAACATAACAATTTTAAGATATTCCGCAAAAATAATCACCTAAAATGTATTATTTTGCCAGAAGTATAATTTTTGTCCTCATGTGGGTAGAATGACGAAGTTTTTCTTAAGATAAAGTTACACATTCAAGTACACAAATCTTATAGAATTTAGAAAACAAAATAAACAAAATGATGTGGTCAACATCAACTTCATCATACACCACATCCGTATAAGCGCCTCTCACTCATTATTTATTTATTCCCCATTAATACATAATTTTTTTGTTTAATAAAAAACAAAACAATGACGCCATAAGTGTACAAATCTAAAAAAGTTTTGATTTAAGATAAAAGAAAACAAAATTGTTTTCAGTTCAAGTTTAATATATGCAAAATACGAATTTTAAAAAAAGTGCACTATACGCCATCGTCAGCATCATGCTTTATCTACAAATACAATAATTTATTGTTTAAAAATAAAATAGATGTACTTAAAATGATTTTAAATTAAGTATACCACTTGCACACATGAACTTGCGCCAAATTGAAATAAAAAAAAATTACAAACGTATGGTAGTTTTCGTATTTATTCAAATCTTTCGAAAATATTAGGTGCATGAACAGATGGCAAGACCTTTCTTTGAGGTTCATGCATTTATTTGATACAAATTAATTTATAAATTCTTAGAATGCAATAATACTCATTTATAATACTTTTTCAAGTAATTTCATATATTTCCTTGTTCTCATAAAACTTGAGTAGAAAACCATGTTTCATCAGTTTCTAGTGGTTTTTGTAAGTTTTCGTGTTTTGTTCGAAATGTTATTAATAAGATTTTTCTAAAAAAATATTAATTTTGCATTATGTTTAATTAAGTTTGATTTAAATATATTTGTTTGTTTAAAAAAATTTTAAACAAGAAAGGTTTTTTTTTTTATCTGAATGACAAAATGATTTAGCATGGAATGACATTATTTTGAAATTAATTTTTTCTCGAATTATTCTGGTCGATAATTATTTTTATATCAGATTTGTATTTGTCATTAAGAAACGAACAGTTAGATTTTTTCTTTTAATTTTACTAAATGTTAAAAACTGTATTTTTCATAAAATTAAATTAGTAAAAACACAATGGGCCATATTCATAGTTCTTTGATAAGTTTGATTATATCTTTGTTAAACAAAACACCCGTTTACGTCATTCATGGACAATTCAAACCCATTTTTAAACAATACCCTGCAGTCTAAAAATAAACAAGACGGAACCTATGTTTAAGCTGTTTTTAACTCAATAAATCATCAAAAATAAAAAAAAAACTAATTGAGAAAATTATTTTGCGAGACATTTTATTTGAAAATATAAAAACAAAAATCGAATTGTCAAAAGACGCAAGCATTTATCAAGATTTTATTTTGGATGTATGTTGGAATGGTACCCGAATCAACACCTTTGAAACGTGTGACCACGATTTCTATCAAAGGTATGAATTCGATAGCAAAAAATTGCCAACGTTTATTATTAACCCTCTAAATATTAAAGATTGAACTTCAATGAGACGTTTGCCCACATCTGCGAGTTTTCAAGTCTTAACTGAGCTAAGATATTTCGTTTGGAATGTTTACTAAAGTGACATAGGTAATTTGACTTTGGAAACTTTTCCGGTTGGTTAAAATGAAATTGTACTAGAATTATAGTAGATTATAACTTAAACCAATTTCTAAC
This sequence comes from Eupeodes corollae, assembly GCF_945859685.1. NCBI lineage: Eukaryota > Metazoa > Arthropoda > Insecta > Diptera > Syrphidae > Eupeodes > Eupeodes corollae. Next base: position 79,209,029 of record NC_079147.1, on the reverse strand, counting down.
TAAACAGAGCTGCCAAATTCTCAATAAACCTCTGTCTTACTTGGCTGTTAAATTTAGACTCCAGTTCAATTAGACTGCGGTTTGTGAGTTGACTATGAATTTGCCTCTACATCTTTAATTGTATTGCAAGATATTGCATTCGAAAATCAATTTGTAGCAACTTTTACAAGCACGCACAGGCATCTCTAATCTTTTATTTAGATTCTAGGGATCTTTACGTAAATGTTAAGAAAAAAATTCTCAATCCGACAAATTGCACCGATTACTATGAGAATAATTTGAAATTTTTGAAAATCATAGCCAAATGCAAGGTTTTTTTTAATTCAGTTGACAGAATGTAAATAGTATCCCTACAGCAATCAACTTTAACTTCAAATGATTGCATACTTCTCCAAATTTGGTAATCACTATTTTCTTATTAAACAAATATTTCAGGCACAAGTTTTCAAAACTGTTAGTGGATGTAAGCGAGAAATAGTGATTCATATTTTATGTATGAACCATTTATAAAGATTACTATATTTTTTCAAACCGTTTTATTTATTAAATGGACGAAATGGACGAAATGAATTAAATGTTGGATTTGTTTTATGAATTAACTCTCGGCCATTCATGTATTTAAATCTTGTTTGAATAAGAAACCCCTCAATGAAATGATAACATACAAAATTTCTGGTATTGGTTTTTAGTTTTCATACAAGTGTAAATCTTACTTTTTACAATTTGATAGGCAAAATTCAACCAATCGATATTTAAGTGTCAATCAAAACCATTTCTGGTATTCTTAAAAAAGTCAAAACTGCTAAAAAAATTTGCCCTAGAAAGTTAAACTCTACCTTCCCTTCACTTACAAACATCCTGTCCAAATCCTCCTTAGAATCTTTTTTTTTTATTTTTTATAATTTAGAGGCACTCGAGGGGTTTTAAGTAGCCTTTATATGTTTATATTTAAACACATACGATCATTAGGAAAATAGGGAAGGATTTAAGAGGAGATACAGGTGCACATTGGTTTTAAAGCTTTGAACATCAAAATGGGAGGGGAAAACAGAGTTGGCTGAAGCATTCCACATTCTCGATGTGCGATTTAAAAAAGAATCTCTATACTTGACAGTAAACCCGAAATTGAGCTCAAGGGTAAACTGATGAGCATTCCTTAAAGTGCAAGTATTACGGCCGAATCGTTTAAGGGGTGGAATGAAACTGGCTAATTCGACAAAACATTTTTTGTAAAAATATCGATAAACCGACGAAAGGCATGAATCATTGCGGCGGTGTTCTAGCGACGCAAATGTTTCGATTATACTTCCATCGCCTATAATTTATAAAGCACTGTTTTGTATTCTATCCAAGAGATTTAAACTTTTTTTAGGGGCACCTGCCCTGATATGCGAATTATATTCAAGCTTTGGACGGATGGCTTTGTAGATTATAGCTAGATCAGAAGGGGTACAAATTTCTTGCACCGTCGGAGAAATCCTAAGCACCTGGCAGCATTTTTGGCGATATCGAATATGTGATCATTCCATAAGAGGTGATCTGTAATACACATACCGAGTACTGATAGTTGATTGGTTTCCTGGATGCAAGTGCTACTCATAGATAGTGGCATCGGGGGTATGTTTCTTTTTAACGACAGGGGCAGCATTGAGTTTTCGAAGCATTAAATTCTTTACGGTTTCTGACTCCCCATTGGACAATGCTGTAAAGATCAGAATTTAAAGAGTTTATCATACGCTGCCGTTTAAGTTCTACATCCGAAGGACAAGGCTGTGAATCTAGAATCGAGTATGAGAAGCTGAGGGTACTGTAGTCGGTTAAACAGTTTAATGAATTATAAGTGGCAGACACAAGATCATTTTTGAGTATAAGGAAGAGAGTCGGAGACAAAACGGAGCTCTGGGGGACACCAGCATTTATTTTATGAATTTCAGACTTGAAACCATCCAATACAACTTGTATTGAACTGTTAGAAGAGTAATTTCTAATCCAACGAAGAAGAGATTCATCAATACCAAATGCACACATTTTCGATAAGAGAGCTTGGCGCCAAAGATTTGTTCCATTTGTTCGCCTTTTTTAGAACAGGCTGGACAAATTCTATTTTCCATCCCCTCGGCAAGAGACCTGTAGAGTAGGAAAGATGGAAAAGTTTACGTAGTGGTTTTGCCAGCGATGAAGAACACCTCTTCAGAACAATTGGGGAGATACTATATCCGGGCCAGCGGATTTGTGTATGTCAAGGTATTTCAGTATTCCTGCAACTGCACGAGTGCGATAGAATCATTTACGCTCTCAAGAACAGGAGGACTCATGGCACTTTCTGGAAGCGTCGAATTAACAGCAAACTGTGCTGGAAGCAAATTGGATTTACAAATCGAACTTACATAGGGAGTGTCATTGTGAACGAGCGTTGGATAACGTTGTGTTTCGTACGTTTTTTTACAAATAACCAGAAATTTTTACTAAAACAAAAATTTGGTTCGTCGAATATGACCATTACAGATCTTTCTAGCTTGTTTGAACTCATTCCGGTTTTCCTCAGTCGTATGTTTACGAATCATATTAAACTTGGTCTTGGAACGACATAAGTTTAAAATTATTAAAAATAGTAAAGAATTGTTGAAAATCAAAAGAATTAAGTTATAAAGCGTTATTCAATTCCATGACTGAATTGTTTTCCAACTAAGGCAACTTAATGGAAAATTATTCAAGAAAAATCTCCCTAACTTCAAAAGTCAAGTCCACTAAACTTACATATGTCAAAATGACAGCCAATCATGATTTTTCAATTAACTATGAAAACTGAACTGCTCCGTAATTAGTTTAGGTTTTATGTAAAACGTTTCCTTGTCAAATTGGAACAAGAATAAGTAAAATTTATTTAACCACAAAATTCAAGTCGAAAATGACTTGTAGGTTGCCTAAGAAGTTGGTGGTTTTCGCACGGTAAACTAAGAGTAGAGGTTAATGAAGTAAAGTAAAGAACTCGAGCAACTAAATAGTTGCCGTTCAAAGAATCCAGTTGACTGCAAATGAAGTCCCTTATGTTGTCGGAACCTGCCCATTAAAATACCCTTTAAATTCACATTGTCATTCCCTTTTGAATAAATCAAAATGTATCCCTTCTTGCAGTCGAGATCATAATTGTGTACGTTATGTCTCCCTCTCTTCTATATAATTTGTATCTCTGCGTTATGTGCATCATTGTTCCTTAACTTGTTAACCTTCAAAAATTTTGTTTTTGCCAAAGATGCGCTGCTCTCGAACTGATGCTGTAAAGCTTATGCTGAATTTTTGATGATGTTTCTTCTTCAGCTGATGATGACCATCATGATCATTTTACCAACAACAACAACACCACCGAACCGCCATAACCAATCCCAATCCAAATCCCAATCGATGATACATGACTTCTACTCTTGGACTTGGTGGACGTCGTCGTCCACGCCGAACGATGCGATGTGCGCGATCTAAAATAAATTACAAGTCAAATTGTTTTGACCACTTGCCCATTTGGTTTACCTGTCGAGTCGACTTGTTTCATTATACGTTAACGTTATAACCTACCTTCGAGTATCTATATAGCTTTTGCATTAGCTGTTTTAGCGATTTATTTTTGTTTGCGTTTGTAACAATTTTTTATTTTTGTAAAAGTTTCATGAATTCTTAAATTCTTATTTTTCTTCCTTTTTTTATCGCGATGACTAACCCGAGACAGAGAGCATTCAGTTTTTAGCAGCGATCGGTCGCCGGCTGTGGGTCATTTTAACACCGAATCGGGTAGCAATTTACCGACTTTTCAACAACTACGACAACAACGACGCGACAAGACGACTAAGACGTCGACAAGAGAAGAGAACCAAGAACCAAGTGCATATAAATCATTAAAAAGTCGAAGCATTCACTCATAGGCATTCGAACCATAACAATCGAGGAATAAAAACGCTTTAAAAACTGCAAAATATATAATTCTACTAAAACACATATTAAATTAAACAAAAGAACAATAAAATATACTTAATATATTTTTACAATAAATCTCGTGATTTGGCTTGTTCCGTGTTAAACATAATTTCTTTTCGTTCGGTTTAGCTGTTGAAGCAAAATTTATTATTATTTATTTACTGAGTGTCATTCAGTTGAGTTGTGACTCCGTGAAAAATTGTTGTTTCGTTTTTCGATTTTAATTTCAATTTCGCAAAAATCATTGCGAACATACGTTTTTTAAGTGCGCTGAGTTGGTTTTGGTTACAAAATCCAATAATTTTTGGTTTTTGGCACACAAAAGAGTGTTCGATTTATTTGAACTAATTTCGAGAGAGGATTTTTAAAAAACGATCGCTAGCAAAATGTCGAAAGTGAGTGTTTTTGTAGTTTTTAACTTTGTATCGAAATTTTATTTGTTTGTTTCGATTTTTGTGTGAGATTTTTAGTCTGTTGCGAAAGTTTTAAAAAATCTAAAAAGTGTGAATGAAAAAGAATATTTTCTAATTGATATTGAAAGGATGATGTGAGTCTGTGGTATGGTGGCGTGAAATGAGACATTATGGGGTCATTAACTTGTTGGTTTCTATATGTTCGAAATCTTTTAAAATGAGATGAAGTGAAAGATTTATGAATCTATTATTAAATGTTCCTTTATACCTCAGGCTTTCATATTAATAAATAAAAATACAAATAATACAAAAAATAAAACTTTGTCTGGTTGAGGATGAAAGGTGTGTCATTGTCAAAGATGTTTCTCGAAGTAAAAATAAAGTTTCAACTACGATGGTGTTGTTTTGTTGGGATAAAACATTTTAACAAAATTAAGAACTATTGGTAATGCAAAATTATTGATGTTTTTAATCTTCAACAGAAATATGATTATTCATTGTCTCGCCTTATCTGGATATTGAGTCATAATGCGTTAATATGTATTTTGAGTGATTTCAAAAATGTTTAAATAGGTGTGTCTCATGAAAGAAGTACTTAACTCTTGGCAATTATGTCAATTTTAAGAAGACACAAATCCTTGGTGAAACAAGATTCTAATCGTGTTAGTGGTCGGGATGTAGGAAACCCGATACAAAAATAAACATTTAAATATCTAGAGGCAATATAATATTTAATTAAATTGTGTATATCTACTTTGTACGCTAAAAAACAGGTATACTGTGATTTCAAGGAATTGGTCAATAATTTTACAGAAATTGAACACTTTGCTTATTCACTTCGAACTTAAAAAAATGTACATGTTGTAGAAATTGTTTCTGGTGAATTTTAATAAGTTTAAATATGGGGACACTTTAATTTTTGTTCTTTAAAAAAATGTATTGTCCTATGTTTTATCAAAAATAATCTAGTATTCAATGAACAAAAAAAACACGTTTCGAGTTACACAATTCTTCAGATTTTTTTTTTTAAATGGTTCTTAACATTTTCTGCTCAAAATTGTGCACAGAAAAAGTTGGATTCTTATAAGCAAACAAATTTTGAATGTTTTATATATGCATATTAAACGTCTTAGAACTAATTCAAAAAATCAAAAATAAACTGTTCGAAGAAATCACGACTTTTTCTTGTCCCAAAAACGAATCAGGTTTAAATCCCCTGTAGTTGAAAACTAAGTGTCTTACAAAAAAGTAATCCTAAACTGTGACGAAACCGTTAAACGTAAAGTTGAGTACATAGGTGGGTGGGGTGCATGCCAAATATCAACGCCTATATTTTTTAAGCTATCTTCATCGGCATCTGTGTCGAGCTCGTCGTCGCAAACTCCAAAGATTATTTTCAAGACTTGTTCGTGTTTTTCTTTATTTTATTATTTTTCTTTACTGTAGCCTTTGGATTTTTACGTTCCATTTTAAGTTTTTTCTTGGCATTAATATCATTTTTTTAATTCTGTCTTATTTTGTCTTGGTTTTTATAAAATTCTTTCCATTCTTCGGCAGAAAGCGTACGAATAGGAAACTCGTTAGAATTCAGTTTCCTATGCTTGAACAGTGAAAAAATTAAGCAAATTTATAATTTTTTTAGATAAAACTATTTTTTAATTAAATAATAATATATTTAAAATAAGAAAAACAATTTTAGAAATAGGTAAATACCACATAATTTAATTAAAACATACAGTTTCCCGCAACACTGGCAACAGTTTCTTTCTTCTTCACAACCCGTTAACGATCGCTTCCCTGAAGAAGCAGCACAAACAAATATTCATTTTAATGTCGTTATTAATTGTTCTTGTTGAACATTTCTCAAGTTTAAGGGTAACATTTTAAATTGCGCCCTTACAGAAGTTGAAAATCTGAAAAGTTTGAACGATTTGTTTCAAAAACTATTCGACTACTGGGAGTTTTCGGATTTCGAGTGAAAAAGATTGCCTGCGATTTTGAAGCATTGATTTTTATTTTCCAGTCATGGAAGTAGCACCATGACTGGAAAGTAGCTTTGTCGGTGATGATTCAGCGATGCTTGCTGTTTTACAAAAAGGAAGTAATGGAAAATCGGAAGTAAATATTGAGTATAGAATAGGGCCTAAAACTGATCCTTGTCGTACACCGGCCGTTATATCATATTTTTCAGAAAACCAGTTGTTGAGTGACACATTAAGTTTCCTCTATAGTAAAAATGATTTATTGTTATTAAGAATTATTGTTATTAAAAACACTGGGAAGTTGATTATCAACAACTTTTGTAAAAGCGCATTATGCCAGACCGTGTCGAATGCTTTTTCGACATCAAGAAGTACCATACCTGTACTTTTACCAGACCTTTTGTTACTTTTTATGTGTTTAGTAATTCTATGTACTTGATGGATTGTACCGTGATGCAATCTGAAGCCGAACTGCTCGTTTGTTAAAATGTTGTTATTGGTTAAGTGTGAATTTATTCTAGATTTAATAACTTATTCAAAACATTTACTAATTGAACTCAACAAACTAATGGGTCCTTAACTATAAGGTAGATTAGCATATTTGCTAGGTTTTAAAATCGGTATTATCTTGGAAGTTTTCAAATTGTTTGGAAAATAGCCAATTTTAAGACATTTATTAAATAACACTTGCAAGTATTTTAAACCCAATGTTGGTAAGTTTTTTAAATATGTATTTGTAATGCTATCAAAGCCAGCTGACTTCCTTCCATCCAGCGAAATCTCGTTTTTAGTCTTTATTTGACTCTACACAAAGTTGTGAGAAACCCTTTAAATTGATATTTTCATGGTTTTGAAAAATACATTTTGGACTTAATTTTTGATCTCGAATCCAAACTTTAATTTTAACTATTTGTTTCAGGTTAAAAAATACCCGTTGTCAACATTTAAACTGTAGGTCCCCTCCATCCCTGATATCATTAGTTAAAATCAATAAAAATAATGGAGGAAAACATTCTACATTTCATAAAACCAAATTTGTATAAACCATTTCCAGGCATCCAAAAGTTTTTGATGAGATAAATCTTTGTGAGTTAAAATTCAAAAACTTAAACGAGTTTATGAAATAAACAATACAAACACCCTTTAAATTGCAACATTGACTTTAACTTTCCATCAAATGTTGTTTACTTAAAATTATTTGTAGAATCCATTTTAAAAATTGTAGTAGTCCATTTTAAAACTCAAAATACATTGAAAACAAGAATCGGTTGGGGACAGGTCGAGTTTTTGATACTTTTAGATGCGGTATGATAAAGACGTCAAATTTTAAAGGTCGTGAAAATAGACCTCTCAACACATCCAGTTTGAGTTGAAAAGGTTTTTTCTTTGAAGGCAATATCGAAAGTTGTCTTAATACTTTCACACGGATTGAAAATTAGCAAAGTATTCAAAATAATTGAACTGAACTTAAACATGTTCTTTACTTGTTAAGTGGCTAAGTTTACAACGGTTTTGTAGAATTTTAAAACCATTTGTAGCTAAACTATGATTTTGCCTTTTCAAACGAATTTAAAATCTTACAAAATCGCTTCTCTTAATTATATTAATTTGTTTAATCCAGAATTTAGATTTCTGTGTTTTTAACAAAAGGGAATTAGTTTTAGTTAGCAAAGCATAACAATCTTTGAAAAACTAGAAATTGTAATTCTAAAATAAATGTTAAATATTAATATCATAAGAACTTAATTATTAAATTTTCAAAGTGCAACATTTGTTGGTGGGAAAACTTCGTTTTTAACACATTGGATACACCATAAATGAATCATTTAATCCAAAAATGTGAGTTGTCAGGTGTGTTTAATACGTTTTTCACTTTCTCCTAATTTTTACATAAAACGAAGAGTTAAGAGAGACAATTAATTTAAGTGTTAAAGTGGGTAAAAAGATGTACAAAATGCTATCCAAGTAAAATAAAAGTTTAAAGTTGGGCATGCTTTATTAGGTTAGGTTAGAAAGAGTGATTCATTATTATTAGATTTGGTCACGGTTTATAAATAAGACTGTTAACGTTCCTTTAAACCAAAACAAAAGAACAACTTCTTTTTTATTAATCAGCCTTTTTAAAACAATAATGTCTTTAAATAAACTAAATTTAAATTAAACTTCGCAATCAAAATTGACAAAAAAAAGAAAAACATTATTCATCCGGCTATAATTGAAACTTTTGAATAATATATGAAGAAAATAGGAAACAAAAAATAAAAACTATTTTTAATCAAAACAATAGACGAACATTGAATGCACCGAGCATCCCAATAAGGTTTAATTTTTAATTTTTATTTTTGTTTACAACTAGAATACCTAATAAATACATAGTTAATCAGATGAGAACTTACAAAAACAAAATAAATTCTTTGAGTACGAGAAGGAATCTTAAATTTGCATTTATTTTCAATTTGTTTTTGAAATTTTTGTTTACTCTCCTTAACGCGGCATTATGCCAAATTATTTTTTAATTGTCTTAGACATTTATTTGACCAAACGTTTGTCACATATACTATAGATTGTGATTTCTAATTAAACGTAACAAATTGTTGTATTTCGCAATAATTAAATATTATTAGTTTCTTTTTTTTTGGAATACGTATAATTTCATGCTCGTATGTTTTGTTGGTTGAAATTCAATGTCAAAACAAATCAGTTTTGTATGTGTAGGTAGAATGTTTGCTTTAATTATGTTAATCAACAAAATGGTTTTGCCATCAGTGACGTTTCCTGAAGGATACCTCTACGCTTAGGGCCACCTTCAGTTTTGTTTTCAATTTTAAGCAAACATACATCAGGCGTGGTTATAAATGTAGAAGGAATTTCAATACCATTTTCCTGCTTAGTCAGCATCTAGATTGGTTGTTTACACTATTGAAGACCCTAGAATCTATTTTGTGAAAAGATTACAATTTGTTCTTGTATGTGTTAAGTCCAAAAATGTGTTGTAGGTTGACGGTCAAAGTTTCGTAGCATATTTAGATGAGATAACTTTTAATTGTTTCAGCAAGACCAAAATTGAGAAGAGTATAAACAAACTATACAAATACTTACGAACTCTGCAAACTTTAAGGAAAAAATACTTTATAAAATTGTGAAACTTAAACAAACAAAAATAATTATACAAAACTCAGAAGTATTTTCCACTATTTTGTCCTGAAAAAAAGGAAAGGAAATTTGGATAGGATTAGAAGGAGATACTGATGTACATTGGTTTTAAATGTATGCATATTGTTATGAGTTGGAAATATTGAGCCTAGTAAAACGTTCCACATTCGTGTAGTGCGGCTAAAGAAAGAATGTCTACGTCTGAAGTTGGGCTTAAGAGTTAACTGCTGACAATTCCTAGAGGTACGGTTAGTACAGTTAAATTGTTTTAGGGAGTGAATCAAATCAAATGGGGTGGCGCAACAGTCCGTTGTGAACCAGGGCCTAGTGACTTACAACTCTCAACCATTCCTGTGTGCGAGTACTGTTGTCAGGAATGGAGGGGACCTACAATTTTAGGCCGAATCCGAACGGCTAGTTTGAGAAAGCACTTTTTCATGACAAGAATTAATCTTGAAGGATTTGTCAATTCCTCGCAAGAGGTAGTACCCGCGAAAATTATTTTTTTTTTTTTTTTTTTTTTTTTTTTTTTAATTAAGGTGGCACAGGCAGGGATTGAACCCAAGACCTCTTGCATGACAGTCCAACGCACTAACCATCATGCCACGGGTACTATTAGGGAGTGAATACAACTGCCTATTTCACAAAAGCATTGTTTGTAAAAATATCGATTAAACAATGATAAGCGTGAGACCTTGCGGCGGTGTTCAAGAGTAGCAAATGTCTCAGTAATGGAACGAATGCTATTATTTTTGGATTTCTTTTAATTTCTAACCAAAAGACCCAAATACCTTATTGGGGCTACATCCAAAATGTATACTCGAGTTTCAGACGAATACAAGCTTTGTATTGTCAGCAGATCAAAGGGGTAAAAAGCTTCTTGCATTATCGAAGAAAGCCTAAACACTTAGCAGTATTTTTACAATGTCAAATATGTGATCACTCCACAATAGATGTTTTGTGATAAACATACCTAGAACTAATAGTTGTTTACTCTCCTTGATGCAAGTATCAGTCGTGGATAGTAGGTTTTGAGGTGGTAGACAGCATTGGATTGTTGAGCATTAAATTCTTCATGTTTTTGATTAATCATTTTGATTAATCTATTTGATATAATACATTTAATGACGTATTTTTTATATCGGAAACTTTAAAGCAACGGTGGCGCAATGTTTCATGCAGTTTCTTGTATCGATATTTTAATAAATGATGTTTTGTTTTCTGTAAAATTGGGCATTTCAGCCCTTCAAACTTGCATGGGCATCACAAAAAAAGATATTTTTTCTGTCGCACGTAAAAAATATAAAATTATTAATAATTAGTGATGTTTGTTCAAGTTATGTACTTAAAAACATTATCAATTAATATTAACAAAAAATTAGGTACTACATATCTGTCTATAAGTCAACCATTTTAACTTTTCCTATAAATTATATTTAAAACCTATCTTTTTGATATTAACTCCCCATAGAAATTTATTGTAATGGGTCCGATCTGTCAAATTGAAATTTTTGACATTTCTCGACGTTTCAAGGTCCCTATAGTCGAAATAAAAGATTTTTAATAAAGATGTCTGTGCGTGCGTGTGTACGTACATTCGTACGTCTGTACGTTCGCGACGTTTTTTCGTCGTCCATAGCTCAAGAACCAGAAGAGATATCGACTTCAAATAAATTTTGTTATACAAATAATAGTGCAGAAAGACTTTCTGCATCTCTCAAGAAAATTGCGTGGGTGATTTTTTTTACCATAGCAGTTTAAAAAAGGTGAACATTCAGGTTAATCCTAAATGTCTTACGAACCAATGACGCTAAAGACTTCAATTAAATTTTAAATTATATATTGTTACGTGGTACGAAACAAATGTATTTTTGGAAAAATATCTAATTAACGGTTTTTTATAAATACACCTACGAATGTAGAATTATTTTGTGTAACGAAAAATAACGTTTTTAGTATGTGGTAAAATTTGGAGAAAATTCGAATTGACAGTTTTCTTTAAAAAAAAATAAAAAAAACCTAAAAAATCATTAATCAAAGTTGGTAAAAATGGATTTTCCACTCAAATATCTTTTCAAAAATTTAAGATTATTTTTTCGAACTAATTTTACCTTATAAGAAATATTGTTTTAAACATTTGGATTTTTTTTTTAGATAAATTGAATTCACAGGTTTCTTACAAAAAATAAAAACCTTAAAAAAAACAACACTAAAACTTGGCATAAGTTTACTATTCAACTCAAATAGCTTTTCAAAAATTAAAAATATTGTCTTCAAACTTTTTTATTTCACTGAAAATATTGTTTTTGATATTCAGTTGTTTTTTTTTTTAATAAAAATCCAAAAGTCTTTTTTTCACAAAAAAATAAAATATACACGAAATAGTACACGAATTTGCCAAAAATTGATGTTCGGTTCTTGTTATCTCTCAAATTAATTTAATTCATCCAATTTATAAAAATTTAAGAAATGTTACTTAAACATTTGTTTTCAACTAAAAATCTTTTTAACAAAACTAGTTATTTATTACTATCAATATCAGTAGGTATACTCGTGGAATAAAGCAAATGTTAGAAGAGAAATTCTATAAAATTACTGTTACTGGACAGAACTTCAAAATTGAAAAGAGAAAAATGTTTGTTTTTTTAATTTAACGCAATAAACGCATTTAATTTCTCTAAAAATTAAAAACAAAGGAACTGAGGTGAAACTATAGAATATATTCTTATTTCAATTTTTAAAAGATTGAGAGCTTTTTTATTTAAAATTAATAGATATAAAACGTACATTATTTATTTAAATTAGCCATTATTTTAACGAAAGTGTCAATTATATTCCTGAAATGCATGTTTAAAAGTAAAATTCTTCAATTTATTAAGATCTTGGCGCGGAATTTTAATGAACCTACTATGAAGGCGAAGGGTTTATTTTACATTTACAAATTGCAAAATATTTAGTAATTTACTAAGCAGTCCAAAATTTCAAATCTTTACAAACTATATCAGCTTTTATAAAAAAAATCAATGTGCCTTTGTTTTTAATAGATTAATACTTAATATGTTCGTCAAACAAAAATAAGATAGAATTGAAGACGAGTAGCATGTTTTTAATACCTTTGATATTATTACAAAGATTTTAGTTAATTTCGACAGACAAATCTCGTTTTTGGTAAATATCGTTGAATTACTAACAAATATGTAGCTTAAATCTTTGCTTATACAACTAAACCGAATAAACTTTATGGCACATAAGACCACCATGCATTATATAAAATTTGATGAATTTGTGCGGCGCGATTGAAATAGGCCTGAATTTCCAATTTATATTGTGTTCTTGGTCCATACTCAGTTAAAAGTAGAATAAATAATAAATAAAAAATATAAAATATAACAGGGTGTATCCATTACGGCAATTCCCAAGACAATCTAAAAAATATTCTCCCCGGGGTGTTCATAACCCCTACGATAATCCTGGATCCACCATTAACTCAACCTCACTACCTACTTAAACCCTTTAGTTTGTCCAAGGAAAGGAAGTTACCCATGCATACCTCCCTGATTTTACGCGTAGTTTCTATTCAAAAAAATGTACGTAGGAGTAGGTATACAATTAGAAAAAAAGTGGTTATAAAACTTAAAACAGACAACATTTTTCTATTTAACGGTGTTTCCAAGCCTTAACGTACATCCCTACTTGATCCCCACCTATAACTGCAGAATAAATAACGTAGGTACTTATACGAAATTTCAATCTCGAGATTTAAAATTAAAAATTTAAATTTTCTCAAAAACAAACCCATACATTATTTGTTAATTTGGATTATTTTAATAAAGGGTGTCCCAAAATTAACGCAAGATTTGAATTAAATTAGTTATATTTTTATTGACTCGTAAAATACATAGGATAGGGTTATGTATGGAATAACACATCGGACAAATGGCCTGCACGGCTTTGCATGCACATGCGCACTCTTTTGTTGAAATTTTCCATGACCATTCTGCATAAATGTGGCTGAATTTCGTTGATGCAGCGTTGAATATCCTCCTTTAATGCACGGGTGGGCTTGTTGACATAGACTTGTGATTTCAAATAACCCCATAAAAAGAAGTCTAATGGTGTTAAATCACACGATCTAGGAGGCCAATTTTGATCACCGAAACAAGAGAGTACACGACCTGGAAATGTCTCATGTAGTAATTGAATTGTTTCACGGACTGTATGACATTGACATGTGGCACCGTCTTGTTGAAACCACATATTGGACACATCAATATCATCCAATTTTGGCAGAAAGAACTGTGCAATCATGTCGCGATATCGAGCACCAGTAACAGCCACTGCTTGACCAGCATCATTTTCAAAAAAATATGGCCCAATTATGCCTCCAGCCATCAAGATGAAAATGTGCTTCATCGCTTAGGATGATTTTGCTCAAAAAATCAGAGTCCATTTGTTGATGTTTAATAACCTATTCAACGAACTCTCTTCTCTGTCCATGGTCATTAGGCTTCAATTGTTGAGTTGATTGAATTTTGTAAGCATGAAGACACAGATCTTTGGTGAGTATACGCTGTAGAGAGGTTCTTGAAATTTGCAATTCTTGTCCACGACGTCGAATTGAGGTTCCTGGATTGTCAGCAACACTCTCACGCACTGCTTTGACATTCACATTTGAACGGCTTGTTTTCGGACGACCAGTGTGTTTGGCGTCTCCAAGGGATCCAATCTCCATGAATTTTTCAATTAATCTCTTCACAGTTGACGAAGTTAAAACACTATTCCGACCATATTTTGTATGAAATTTTCGAACTGCAGCCGCCAAGCTTTCACTATTTTTGAAATATTCTTTAATAATGAAGACACGTTGTTCTATCGTGTAACGCTATATTTTTAATAACCCTATACTGTTAGCTGTCAAATTGCTTTTTTTCAGGGTTGCCAACACTTCACTGCGCAAATTCAAATCTTGCGTTAATTTTGGGACACCCTATACAAACAAATATTTTTGAACTGCTCCAGAAGGGTACCCTTCACGAAGGCATTATTTTGTTTTTAAGTTTTCTCGAGAATACATCAATCGATTTCAATAATTTTTGTCTGCACAGCCTCTTATTCTGCCTCAATAATATTTGATGATCAAAAATGTTAGTACAGTCAAACTTCCCTATAGCAAATCTGCACGGGACCAAACAATTATGTCGTTATATAGACATTTTTCGTTTTTACTTTTATTTAAAGAAGTCAGTAATTTTAGTTTAGATAACATTCTTTCATTGCCAAAGGTTCGAAACACGTCAATAGTAATATATGTTATTTAGTCAATCGTATCAATTATCAGCAAACTTTTCTCAAAAGAAATGCTACTTCGAGACATTTTCAATTATATTCACTGAAGCCTGAACATAGAATGCTTGCATTTAAAATCTTGGGGAAATCACCTTATAAGGTTTTTTTTCTCAGAATGATGTTGTTTTTAACAAAACAAAACCGTATGAGATTTGGATTTCCCAGACAAAATTTGTTCGTTGCAGAGAAAAATTCGCTTTATGGAAATTCTGTATGAGGAGATCAAAACACACTTAAGAAGTAACCAAAAAGATGTGTACTCGAAATCAATTCGTAATAGAGAGATCTTCGTTAGGTAGAAGTTCGTTATAGGGAAGTTTGACTGTATTTTTGAATTAAAAAACAAAAAAATATGTTTTTTTTTCCGAAATTCGATATCTTGAAAATGGGTCATTACTTTTTTGCATACCAAAAATATTTTTTAATTAAAATTGAAAAATCCAATGGCATTTAAATTTTTGCAGACAACCTTTTTTATAGGTACATTTTTAAATCATAAAATACAGTAAATATGTTTAAACATACAGATGAGCAAGTTCGTGTTTACCACTCGTGCATTTTATTTTCAATAATAAAAATAAATAGAACACATGTAAACAAAATTCATAAGAACCAGTTGAGGACTTTTTGAGTTATCCTGTCCGCCAATTTAAAAAGCGGTTTTAAGAAAACTCGTCTAATGTTTTGAAAAACAGAATCTGTTTTTAATACTTTACTTCATAACGATTGTCTACCAAGAATTTAAAAACAAAAGATTCTCTGGGTGTCTGCTGATTTTGATCGATCATTCAGTACACCACAAGACTTTAAATTCGAAACTCAAGTATAGCGAATCTAGCACTTAGTTAGAGACTTCAATTGCGCTCAAGCGCTGAGTTGAGGTGGATCACTTAAAAACGTTTTTAATAGATGAATACTTATAATTTTATTTTGAAAATTTACTCGTATATTTTTGAAATGTTTATTTAAAAATTTATGATCAAATACTGATTTTTTATTACATTTATCGCCCCTTCAAGGCACTGGTTTAAATATGTGCAAAACTATTTTATCTAATTTTAATAAAGATTTTGTTAGGTTTTTGAAAAATCGAAAAATAATTTTTGTACGGTGTACTGAAGCCAAAGTGAAGAAACTGTTACAGTTTGTGCTTGGGAACAGAAAACCCTATAGATATTAAGTCTCCCTTCAGCTGTGCATTCTATTTTTCTATTCAATTAAATTAACACAAATTTATTTCAGAAATGATTCAGTGATTTACATTTTGAAATATTTGTTTGCAATATTAGAAATTTATTTAAGTACTACTCAGATTTCTCGTAAGGTTTATTAATAAACAACCTATTTAACGAATATTTAAATATAACGTATTATTCGTTCATCTTCCGTTAGCTGCATTTCTCAACGAACGATTCAAATGAATACAAAACTCACCAATTGCATATCAGTCAACAACGTAGCATACTTTTAGGCGTCGACTGAAGTAAAATGTACATTGATTAAAGCTTCTAACTTTAAACAAGAGTTCTAAACAAAAAAAACAACTTCATTTAGTTTAATTTTATAAAATAAGGCAAATATTTTTTCTGATTTCAATTGAAGAAAAGTTTTTTTTAAACCAAAAACCTTTACTTCAAAGATAAAAGGTAAATTTTGTACTCTTCCCTACAAGATCAATGACAGAAGTTAAAGTGTGTTGAAAAAGATTGGTATTTTCACCACACCCCTGGGCTGGGGTACTTAACGAAATACTCCATCAAAAGGAAATCACAATAATAGAAAATTTAAAAAAAGAAGAATTACACATAACACAACAACAACAACAACAACAAAAACAAGATAACATAAAATAACAATAAAAGAAAAGTTTAAAAAAAAGTGCCAATCAATATGTATACTCGAAACTCAACGACAATAAAGTCAGGCCGCACTGGTAATGGTACTGGTGGTGGTGCTGGTGGTAGCGGTAGTGGGGATAATACCGGCTACGTCATGGCTGGTGGAGCACCAAATTCCTTTCAACCAGTTGAAGGTGGACCGCGTGCGCGTACGGATCTAACGGCAAATATTGACCGTCATTTAATTCAAAATAATAATAATAATAGTAAAAATATAAATAGCGGCTTCGGCTTTAGCCAATTAAATCTCTACACAAAAGGCAATATCAATCAAATTAATACCCCAAATCTCGAACCACAAGGATATCAATATCAGTATCCTGTGCACGATCAACAGCAGCAGCAGCAGTTCTATCAACACCCGCAACAGAGCCAACAGCAGCAAAAGCAGAAACTATTTCAACAGGTGTGTCAGCCTGAAGAAAAGAAGAGTGCATGTGAGAGGGCGTATGTTTGATATAGAATATTTAAAAAAATCAAAAATTTCGAAAACGAGATCGGTTTTCTTTCTTTTTTTTTTAATCCCTTTACTGTGAACCGAGTAATATCGTGTTTGTTGTTGAAATTCCCAACCTTATCAGGTTCTTCCTTCCGCCCACACGTACCGCTTGTCAAATTTTGACACTGACAGTTTCTCACGAAGAAATTGAAAGAAAATAACAAAAAGAAGGGGGGCGAGGGAAGGAATCAACAAGTGTCATCCTACAGTAGTGACCCAAAAAACCAGACTCACTTTTCTTAGAAATTTGTTTTATTTTTATTATAAAGTTCTAATTATTGTTTCGTATGTTATGAATGCTTGTGTGAATGAGAGTGTGATATGAGTGAAATTAAAAAAAAGAATTAATTATTTTTCAATTTAAACTAAATCAAAATTTCTTCGTTATAATTAATTTAAAAAAAAAAATAGCAAACACTCAGCAGCGCCGGCAGCGTTGATTACTATCAACAACAACAGGACGAGAATTTTGACGAAGACATGGAAGCAGAACGTGATCTGGCCGAAGACGCCCAATGGAAGAAGATCCAACAGAATACATTCACTCGCTGGGCGAATGAACATCTAAAAACAATCGATCGTTCGATTGCTAGTCTCGAGACAGATCTATCCGATGGATTGCGTTTGATTGCCCTCATTGAAGTTCTATCCCAAAAACGCATGCCCAAGTATAATAAGAGGCCAACATTCCGTAGTCAGAAATTGGAGAATGTTTCCGTGGCGCTTAAGTTTCTCGAAGATGAAGGAATTAAAATTGTTAATATTGGTAAGTGAAACTTAGACTTAGATCATTTTGTTTCTTTAGTAAGTTGTTGATTCATTAAAAATGATTAATTTTGTCTTAATTTGCCTTGAAAACAAAAATGAGGGTAGGAGTTTAGGTAGTTGGAATTGTGAGATCATAATACTTACCATGCAGACTACCTTGTGATTGAGACTATATGATGACTACCTTGTGACTATGACTATATTAAATATGAATAATGGTGACGACGCACCCTCTCTTAGTGATGTTGAAGTAATATCATTACGTCATATTTAAGGTGTCTGTCTCATTAATTTGATTTCACTTTTATTCGAGGAATGCATCAAGTATGATAAAGTTATTTCGTCTGTTTTTTTATTTTGTTTTCGGAAACCTACTGTCACGTCTCGTTGAATACATAGATGATGAGTAATTTGAGACTTCATAGAAATAGGGTTGAATAATATTTTATTGATAAAGCTTATTATAGCAGCTGAGTCAGTTCGAATAAGATCTAATCATATATTTTTTTAAATTTTCATTAAAATGTTTGAACATTTTAGAAAACCGTGCACTTTGGGCAGGACAAAATTTTTATCGTATAAAGAAAATTTTAGTGTAATAAAAAACAATGTTAAACTCGGGTTTTCTAGATCTAAAAGCTGACTTTCAATCACGATCTTGAAGTTTTAAAAATGTTTTTGTGATATTATGAGAAATATGGATATGGGTTGAATTATTTTGTATATTTTTGGTGTTCCAATAAAACAAATGGTCTTCTCTTAAACCACATTATTATTAAAGAAAATGTTATCAGCAGTTTTCTCCCAAAATTCTGTTGAAAAAACATAATTGTGGTATTATGTTTTGTGGTTTTCTAATAATTCTGCAAAAATCACACTCATTCAACATTGCGTCTTATCATAAGAACGAAAAGTACTGATTTTTAAACTTGTTAATACAATATCTAGAATTAATTGCTGAGCAGATAAAAAAAGCACGTTTTCAGAGATATTTTTAAATTATTTTTTGAGTTACAGTCTAAGGGTGATAAATCACAAAATCTCGTTGGCTGATGTACGGGAAAAAAACACGGTCAGGAAACTTTTCTTGTAAAACAGACAAATGTTTACCATTTTTGTAGTGAACTTCAATAATTTCAATATTTAGCAATAGAAATATATATTATTAAATTATAAATTAAAAGTTGAATTTAATCAAACGAACTTCAACGACTGTTATAGTCTCTAAAACTTGGTTTATTGATAAATTTGATTTCGCTTTGAACTCATTTTTCTTAATCGATTTTTTAATCGAAAGAACCCTTATTAAAAAGATCTCAGTTTGAGGTAAAACTTCGATTTATTAGACTCTCAAAATTTGGGTGTCTAGGATATTAAAACTCGGGTTAGCAATGCTTTTATTTCTTCCAATAGCCTATTTTTTATATTTATTCCGGTTTGGATTAAATATAAGACCACAAGGGTAATATATGTGCAGTAATTGAATAATTTTTAGAATATGCATAAATATGGACGGCTTGGCAAGAAGTCTTAAATAGGCGTAAAAGGTTCTGCAAGAAACCCATTATTTAATATCATTAAACTTTTTACTTTTCGTGCGCTTTATTTAGTTTTAGTATTTATAACATCAAAGGGTTGGATGGACATTATACAGGGTAATCCATTTGCGGTTTCAAAAGTAAACGAAAATAATACATATAAGGTATTTTTGTTCATGATATTTCTTTATTATAAAGCTTGAACGTTGGCATTATGTGTAAAAAACTTAATCATTTAAATGACCATCACGCGAACTGTTGCAAGCATCGATTTTGTTAAGGTCATTTTGGACCACTTTTTTGACACATATGGTGCGGTACCTCAGACAAAAGTTGACGAATGTTGGCTTTTAAGTGTTCAAGAGTTGAAAGATTATCTGCATAAGCACGGTCTTTCACGTAGCCCCACGGAAAAAGTACAGCGGTGTCAAATCGCATGATCTTGGTGACCAGTTGAAATCGACATGACAAGAAATTACGTGGCCAGGAAATATCTCTAGCAATAAAGCCATATTCGCTCGAGTTGTGCGCCATGTGTGTGTGGGACCCCAGAACTCTAAATACTACAATTTTGTTTATTAACATACCCACCGAGTGAGAAATATGATTCGCCACTGAAAAAAAAATTGTTCGAATCAGCGTCCACCGCCTGTTGTTCAAGCAACCATTCGACGTATTTACGACGTTATGAATGGTCAAATGGCTTCAATTGTTGTTTAAGCTAGGCTTTATATGGATGAAGTAGTACCTTTAAATGCAAAATACGCCATAATGTGCCGTAAGACAGTCCTTATTCCTGAGAATGACGAGGAATCAACACTTTTGGGTCTTCGGTAAGGCTTTCATTTACAGCAGCGATATTTTCAATGTACGAGCAAAACAAAATCGGTAACTAATCCAGTCTCTTTAAATTTCTTCAAAATTTTGCCAATTGCTTGCGTAGTTGAACGATTATTTAAAACTATAATCTTCGTTCAAAGCACGATAAGTGGCTGTGGCAGAATCACCATTTTTGTAGTAGGGTTTAACTATTTCTCGTAATGTCAGACTTTCAACCATACAAATATTGGTTTAACAACCTAGTTTGACATATATCAAATTCCAGCCCTATACTTTCGAATCCGCAGAATGGATAACCTGTAACAAACATATTATCGTTTATAATGACCATGGCTATTGAATCTGCACAAATAGATAATAGCTTTTTAAATTATAACTAAATTTTTAGCAATATTGTTTCATTTTTCATCTCGTCAATTATCTTTTTGCTGAATCTACTGAACACACAATTTCTTAAAACTTTCAATATAATACTTTCTATCAATTATATTGCAAGCATCATATATTGCAAGCACGATATCTAATTAAACACGAAAACACAATTTTTATTTCGAAAAAGTGAGAATATCAAAACCAAATCCTAGATCAAAAAAAAAAACAAATATTTTTAATGTTTTTTTGTAAAATGTCAGAAGTTTGAGTCAGAACCAGCTACGGGCTCCTACAAAAATAGCTAAAAGCACATTAGAACGCAGTTCGATTTAACCGCGATTTAAAATTCCTAGAACTCCAAAATGATTTTAAACCAAGTTCTTTAGATACGATTAGAAGTGAAGAAATGCTTTAGTTCTAAATATTTGTAAAATGGCGTTGCAAAAAGATAAACCGAGAATTTCTTGATCAAGTTTTGATATTATTTTATAACTTCGGCAAGAAATTGGTCATAAGTGTGATGTTTTGATAAAACCTGTTTAGAAAGTGTTATTTGAACCGACAAACGTTCAGATTTGCAGACTATGAAAATCT
The DNA here is from genome assembly GCF_945859685.1 of Eupeodes corollae. Lineage (NCBI taxonomy): Eukaryota > Metazoa > Arthropoda > Insecta > Diptera > Syrphidae > Eupeodes > Eupeodes corollae. Next base: position 79,187,660 of record NC_079147.1, on the reverse strand, counting down.
TGAGATTCTTCTTCTCCTTTTTTATGAATTATTTTTGTTTTTTAACAAAAGAAGGTGCTATACATTTTTTTAAAAATGTTAGTTTATAAAAGCACCAGTTTATTAATTGGTGTATTTGACCCATTTATTATTTTTTTGGCTAAAAATCAACGTTTTTAAATTTTTTATTTATTTTGTTTCTTGCCATTTGACAAATACTTATACTAGAAATTTATTTGATAAAAACGTGAAATTAAAAAATATATTCTACGAGAAAAAATAGAAACCCAACCACTATTGTTCCTTAACCTAAAAGCGAAAGATTAGGATTCAAAAAAAAAAAAAAAAAACTACGATAGTGTCATTGACTCAAACCAGATGAACATTTAACTAGGTTTAAGATTTCACAGCACCTAGAGAAAAATCAAAATCACCTACGATACGAATAACAACATTGATTGAAAACAACACGATTTTATATTTATTGACAATATTATGTATTTGTACGTACAAATTTGTTTTTGAAAATAAGGTCAACGTCATTCTTGGAATTTTATCAGTTCTTTAAAATTAATGAAAGCATTCATAAACACATAAATCAACATAGAAAATAAATAATGTTCTGATAAGAGTTTTACATTATTTTACGGTAGTACTTACATAGGTATTGATAAAACAATCATGTGTATATATGTTTGAATATACGGTACGTACCTATACGATTCTGATATTGAAAAAAATGAATGAATAATTACAGAATATTAAATACTTATCAGTCACTTACATTCTGTAATCAGGATTTATAAATAAATCAAAACAACCTTAAAATAAGTAAAAATAAGCCCTCATTTATTCAAAGTCAGTTGGAGGCAAACCATTTGTATTTGAAAAAAAAAATATTCAAATTTTCCTTAAGAATGAAATAATATGTTTTACTATACAACTATTAACTTTATTTTGTTGCACATTTTGTTCGTTCAAACAATATTAATTTTTGCTTATCCCTTAAGAAGATGGCTACGGGTCTACTCGCACCGAATTTCTAGATCTTCTGCCATAAATATGGGTCGTTCTTTAAACTTGTACTCTAAGTTAAAAAGCTGGTTGTACGAGGTGAAGACGATACCGAGACAAGACTGACATTTGTCGATTTTGAGACTATCAAAAGTCTAGTCGGATCTTGTTTCTCACAGCCTTATTATGAGTATCAATTTGATATTCAATAATTTCTATCAATTATTTTGATAAGTTGGTATAATGGGTATCAGCTGTTAATTTTAGAAAGATTGTGAATATTGGTAAATATTTATTGTGAATGTGTTTTATTAACTTCAAATTGACAATTTAAACATTTCTCGACGTTTCAAGGTGCCAAGAGTCGTAATAAAAGATTTTTGGAAAGATGTCTGTGCGTGCGTGTGTACGTACGTCTGTACGTTCTCGACGTTTTTTCGTCGTTCATAGCTCAAGAAGGAGAAAAGATATCGACATCAAATCAATGTTGTTATACACATAATATGGCAGAAAGATACAGAAAGGGCGTGAGTGGTTTGTTTTAAGATAGCAGTTTAAAAAAAGGTGAACATTTTGGTTAACCCTAAATATATCATGAACCAAAACGGTTTTTTTTTATAAATCAAAATAACTGATAAGATTTTTAGAAAAAATTAATTGACAGTTTTTTTTTATAAAAAACATTACTAAAAACATCATAGTTGGCAAAAATTGATTTTCAACATTTTGAGAAGAATAAAATTGACAGTTTTTTTTATAAAAGAAAAACAAAAACCTTAACAAAGTAATTTATAAAAGTTGGTAAAAAATTATTTTCCACTTAAATACTTTTCCAAACTTTGAGATACTGGCTTTAAACTACTTTTATTTTTTTAAAAAACATTGTTGTCAACATTCAGTCAAATTTTGAGAAAAATCGTATTGACAGTTTTTTTTACAAAAAATAAAAACTTAACAAAAAAACAATACGAAAACTTGGAAAAAATTTACTTTCGACTCAAATAGCTTTTGAAAAATTAAAAATATTGTCTTCAAACTTTTTTTATTTCACAGAAAATATTGTTTTCGATGTAGTTTTTTTTTTTAATAAAAATCCAACAGTGGGTTTTTTCATAAAAAAATTAAATCTACAAGAAATAGTACGCGAATTTTGTAAAAATGATGTTTGGTTCTTGATATCTCTGAAATTAATTTCATTCATCCAATTTGTAAGAATTTAAGAAATTCTACTTAAAAATTTGGTAAAAATTTGTTTTCGACTAAAAATCTATTTAACTAAACTAGATTTTCAAGCTAAACTATTTCTTTATATGAATAATATTGTAGGTTATATTAAATTTGTTTAAGAATAATTCAACTGAGAACTTTTTAAACAAAACACGAAAATCTTCAAACTTTTAAGCAAGGCAAATCGACAGACGGGATAGGAAGTTATCAGTGTGGGTCGCTCCCTTTTTTGACGCTTCACTTGTGAAGTATTTGTTGTGTTTTTGGAAACTAAAGACAAAATTTTGTATGTGAAAATGTGAGACGCTCTTACAAAAAATTACACAATAAATATAAAACCTAATAAGATTCGATCACAAATGTCAATAGTTGATAAATCATAATACCAACTCATTGAATTTGTTGATATCTATCAAGAATCTTGTTCATAGCTACGATAGGGTTGTCAGTCGGACCTTATCCGAAAATTTGGGTAATTTTTCTTTCGAAAGTTGAGAATACATTTGAAACCTGTATTCCACAAGTTGGTATTTACAGGCGCGCCATCCATAAATAAATCTTTGCAGCATTACAATGATGCAGCAGCAGTTAAATCTACCAAAATGGCGTCTTTATAAACCAAAAATCTGTTTCATTTTCGATAAAATGTCGTATTTTTTTATTACCAGTCAGTCAGTCAATTTTCATTCAAAACTTAGTCTTTGCAATGTCAGCAAAACTAAAAAGTCTCATTTCGAGAATAACTTGATTTGTTCATACAAAAATGCAATGCTTTGCTTTTCATCGATTTCAGTACTTGATTGCAAACATTTTAAGAAGTGAGCCTTTTACAGAAGTTTTGGCAATACTTAATGATGTTTTAAGAATTTTGTCAACAATTTCGGAAATGCAGTAATGATGTCCAAAATTCTCTAACATATTCTTTCGGGAAATTTCCTAATGTAGTCAATACATCAATATGTTAAAAGATGTCAGCTTTGGAATAGTGTTTCATGAATCTTCGGATAGATTGGAATCGGATTTCAGTATTAACTTGGACTGAATCACGTGCTCGTTCAAAAGCATAAATCCCCTTTTTTTGCTTCAAATGATTCGTATGTACTTACGTAGGTTGCATTGCGGAACGGTGACAAAGAATTTGATATAGTCCCTTCAAATGACGCTATCCCATGTTGTAATCCAAAATACTTCAATTTGTTCAAGAATCTGCATATCTGGCCCCAATTAGCATTATAGGCCACAACATCTTGAGCTTGCACTAAATCTTCGGAACGATTATCTTCTGAATGTTGGACATAAAGCTCACGTAATTGACCATTTTGGCATTTGGTACAAACTTGATCTTATGTTCGGTAAGCCAAGATACCAATTCTGTGTTCATATTCGATGGAGCCATAACTTTATTTGTAATTCTTCTTTAGCTGTCCCACCTTTGAAGTTTTTGACTTGTATTTTCTGTCTATAGGTTTTATTTTAAAAAATTACAGATCGTATTAAATAAATAAAAATAAATCAACAAAACTAAAAAGACAAATACACTAAAAAAATCATTTTTTACTTTAAATTAAGTATCATTTCACTTCTGAACAATTATTTAACATGATAGTTAAAAATTCAGAATGACTGCCATCATTTCAATTGTTTAATTAGTTAAACAAAAATTTAATTCAAGAAATTATTTGGTGAAATTCTTTTGAAAAAAAGCAGACCTCTTTGAATGTTACAATCTTAAAACTTGTGTTTGTTGTGTTTAACTAAGTTTCACAGAAAAACCGTGTTAAAGAATTGATCTACAAATTTTAATTGGTTTCATTCTTTAATTTACATAAATGAATATATTTTATTAAATAAATATGTGTTCAGAGTCAAGTTTAGGAAAATATTTATATTATTTCTTTTTCAATAAGAACAGCTTGTCTCGCCTTCTAGGTGTTGGCAAACCTACTTGACAATAGATTATGTCCATTTTTTTTAGAAATCCAGAAGCCTTCCGGACTTTTCCAAAAATATTCATTTGGGGGAAAAATAACAGACTGAATTCCGAAAAGAGAGACATTTTCTTCTCGATTTCAAACTAAATACACTAAGAAAGTTTATATTTCTTAGATTTGTAAGAATTTTCTTAAAGGTTTTATCAGAAGATTAAAATAATAACAGGAGACATTTATTTCTTTTTGGAATCTCAAACATTCTTTTCTCAAAAGTTTTACAGTAACAACGAGACAATTGCATAAGAAACTTGGTCTACCTATGTTTCTGAAAGTACGTAGTTCTCTAAAATCTTAGGAACTTGTCAATTTATACGTCAAATCTAACAGCTGTCATTTTGTATACTGTAAAGATTTTGGAATACCAAATAAAAACTACATAAGCAGTTTCGGATCTTGATCATTCAAAAAAGAAAAGTTAAGGTTTGGCGGAATCAATTCGAAAAGTATCACGATTTAAGCTCTACTTCGGCATTGACTTAAACCGATTTTTAATAATACTGCTTGTAATCTTAGCATCTGGAGCTGTTCAATTCTTTGACGTTAGGCAAAAAGGACTTAAGTTTGAAAATTGATCACACACTTTGATAAACTTTAGAAGTTAATATCATAATAAATATGAATTTGTCTGTCTTATTGTCTAAAGACTGAATTAATACGATATTTAGCGCACTCTAGACTCTAGTGGTTAGTATTCAAAGAAGAAGACAAAAGAAGGCCGTTACACCAAATCAAAACCTAAAATTATATTTTGATTTCCTTTTTACCTTATGCCAAAGCATCGGTCTCTTTAAATCGTCCAATTTTTCTCTTTAAAGTCGAATAAGTTTAATTAATATATTCCGAACTATATGTACTTAAAGTATCTAAAATACCTTTTACTTGTATTTCAAATGCATTCCTATGTAAGATTCAAGCTTAAAAGAATTTTCATGTAGCCAATTTCTAAAACCTTAAGAAAGTTGTTCGACGTGTGCCGTTCTAACTACTATCCATGTAATGTTTCATTTTGCAATAACAAAAAAAAAGAACTAACGATAAAATTTTACAATTTAAAAAACCAGATGATGCAAAACAATTAAATGTCATTTAACAGTTCCGTTCACTTATACAGTTTATTCTTTATACCTCACCCCTATATAATAGCTGCTGGCTCTATAGCTCTAACTATCAAAACCATGTCCTAACCAAAAGCAACCTTCCATTCTATGCGTTGCGTAGATATTTAAAGAAGTTCATTAAATTGTTAACCGGTTGTCATGTGTGTGTCTTGATCGTAGAAAAGATGTTACCTACCATCTTATACCAACTTTATCTACGACTTGCCAACATCATCATCGTCATCGGAAGCATCTCTATAAGATTTTAAAGTAACATTATTTATCAGCCTTAGCAGCAGCTCGTGTTTCAAAAGAAACTATCTCCATATGTCCATAGCTCCAACTCGCATCAGCTCCCAGTACCAGCTAACCAAACAACAACTATAGCACCGGCTTTTTGATTGCTTTTGATGGAAACGGGTTCATACAAGATACCTAACTTCATTGTTAAGAAGTAAAGTATACACTTCTTGGATCATACTGATCGTCATTGGCTTGGCCTGTGTTCTTCTGCTCCGTCGTCGATGTTCCGGTATGATCGCCCGTCGTTCGTCGTCCGTCGGTCGTCCGTTGTCGACGTTCGTAGTGGTCGTGGCACTTTGGAATTTTCGTCATTAAGTCTTGTTTTCTGTATTATCTTCTTGGCACTCGTTGCTTGATGCTGATGCTTTCTGTTTGCGTCTTGAAATTTAACCTTAAACTTGAATACCTACTTGGATTTCTTTCACCGATTCTCTAATTGTTGGTGTCAAATACAACACAGTAATTAGTGTTGCCATTTAGTTTTTTTTTTTAAATAGGTTTATTTTTGTTTCAATATTGTGTTGCCAATTTTTGCAACTGCCTTTTTCTTATCAACATGTTTATAAATTCAACAGAACTAGAAAAAGGGTTGTTAAAATTAAAACAATATTTAACAAATATTTCGAAATTGAATGAATTTCCTAGTTTTTTGGTAAGGTGGCAGCTCCGGCTTCGAAAACACTGATGCAAATAATTTGTATTGTTAGCAAAAGTCAAAGATGGAAAAGTATAATTTGTCTTTACGTTTTTAATACGAATTAACCACTTTTCTTAATTTTAAATTTCCTTAGTTGTTAATTGTTGATTGAAGTTGTAATAATTGCCAAGGCCATATAATTTTCTTCTATTTTAAAACTTCCACTCAAAGGTATGTCTTTGTTAGCTTCGAACAAATTTTAAATCTAAAAAAGTTCATTAACCTTTTTCAAATTATTTATCCAGTCTAAGACTAATGGAGAACCTATTCGTTTTTCTTAATTTAAAATCAAAGGTTATACCTTTTTTTTTCTATATAATTATAATCCATCGAATTCAGATCATTAATATCAAAATAATTTGCATATTTTTTGTTGTTGGTTTTATTTGAATAAAATATTGAAAATCTTAACTTTTTATCTTTAAGGATAGACGTGTGTTGTGTGTTGTAGAAGCATCACACTAAGAACACTTTGGTATTGAACCAGTTTATTTCTTTGATAGTGATTTACTTCTTTAGAACTCGTGATCGTGATGGTGGCATATTGTTATTATATTTAAATGTGTCATTTTTAATTTGTAGTCTTTAGTCGTGATTAGTTAAATAAAATTATAGAACTTGGGTTTAATAGGAATTTAAAAGACAAAAGATTAGATATTATTGACAATTTGAATAATCAAGTTCATAGACAGACGAAGAAGATATCTTACAATAATTTTGTTTTAAGATTTGCCGATCGTCGAGGAATAAATGCAGGCTTTACATAGATTTTTACAAAAGATCCTTTAGCCTTTAAAAAGAGTGCTTTGAGCAATATATTAGCAGGTACATTACATCGATTTAAAACAAAATTAAGTCTGGTTTGTATGACTGATTAAAATATATCTAGTTCATTGCCCTTCTCAATGTTTAGAAAGATATAATATGTAAATAAAATCGAGCACTGTTTATCAATTTTATTTAAACAATTAACATAATGTGCTGCTTATATTTATATAGGTACGTACAGGAAGTCTTAGACCAACTAATTGTGTCTTCTCGTACCCACAATTTGCAGCCCAATGTTAAACGATTTTTTAAATTTCGGAACTTGTAAGTTTTATAAAAATATATGCAGGTACTTGAGAAAGATCGTCTTTATTTGAATTGATTTCTTGTTAAGATAAGTTTAAATTTGAATGTTGATTTTCAATGTTTCCGTTTAAAAATAATTAAATTTGGTGGCACAACAGTCCGTTGAGAACTTAGGGCCTAGTTCACAATAATTACACAAATTGGTCAATAAATTAACTCAACTTAGTGACTTACAACTCTCAACCATTCCTGTGTGCGAATAATGCTGGCAGGGTTGGAAGGAACCTACAGTTTTAAGCTGAATACAAACAACTAATTTGAGAAAGCACTTTTCATGATAAGTGAGAAAGAGATGGATAGCAATTCGACTTCTTACGAATTCAATGCGCTGTCCGACTCTATCTAGGGAATGGTATCATATTTTCCGCGCAGTGAGATCGTTGTTACGGGGGATTTCAATGTACACAATTCTTTGTGGCTGCGCTATTCTGGTCAGACAACATCCGAAGGAAGGTATGTCGAGATTTTTGCTGAGTTAAACCACCTGACTCAGTTAGTTGACGAGCCAACTCGGATTCCTGACGTTGCAGGTCAATCCGCCAACACTCTAGACTTGTTTCTTACTTCTGATCCTAATAAATATACTGTCAATGTATTATCGCCTCTAGGCTTATCAGACCATTGTGTCATATCTGCACATTTCTCATGCCAAAAAAACCCAGTTAAAGTTAAAACATCTACGAGAACCGTTTGGCAAAAAGCCACCTGGGGCGGTCTCAATGAATTCTTCAGGAACTTTAACTGGTCACTATCAAAAAAAAAAATCAAATGGGGTGGCGCAACAGTCCGTTGTGAACCAGGGCCTAGTGACTTACAACTCTCAACCATTCCTGTGTGCGAGTACTGTTGTCAGGAATGGAAGGGATCTACAATTTTTAGGCCGAATCCGAACGGCTAGTTTGAGAAAGCACTTTTTCATGACAAGAATTACTCTTGAAAGATTTGTCAATTCCTCGCAAGAGGCAGTACCCGCGAAAATTAATTTTTTTTAAATTAAGGTGGCACAGGCAGGGATTGAACCAAAGACCCCTTGCATGACAGTCCAACGCACTAACCATCATGCCACGGGTACTGACAACTGGTCACTATGCTTCCTCGATATTGACGTGTACTACAGTGCAGAGATGATTACAAACTTGAATCTTTGTGGAATGAGAAATTTTATCCCCAATAGGGTAAAATCTATCGAACCCAAAAAAAATTATAGTTTGATTCGAGCTGTAAAGAGGTTATTAGCAACAAAATTTAAGTTTCCGGAATTACAAAGACAAACCAACTGAGGAAAACTGGAATAAGTTCAAACAATCTAGAAAGACCTGTAACGGACATATACGACGCACTAAATTTTTGCATGATCAGAAATTACGGCAAAAAATACTACATAGTCCCATCGTCAGTTCCTACGCTCCTTTCCAATGACACTCCCTACTTTAGCTCGATTGGTAAAGCCAATTTGGTTGCAGCACAGTTTGCTGTTAATTCGATTCTGCCAATGAGTGACATGAATCCGCCTTTACTTGAAAGCGTAAACGGTTCTATGGGAAGAATCTTCTTTCGCACTCGTTCAGTTACTAGAGTACTTAAAAATCTTGACATTCACAAATCCGCTGGCCTGGATAGTATCCCCGCTGTTGTTCTGAAGAGGTGTTCTTCAATGCTGGCAAAACCACTGCGTAAGCTTTTCCATCTGTCCTATTCTACAAGTCTCTTTCCGAGTGGATGGAAAACTGCATTTGTCCAGCCTGTCCCTAAAAAAGGCGAATCCTCCTCACCATCTAACTATCGTCCAATTGCAATTCTTTCTAAGGTCATAGAAACGCTGATTAATTATCAGCTCAAGAAATGTCTTGGAAACGGAAGCTTCTTAATGACCGGCAGTATGGCTTTCGTTTTACAATAGATCCACTGGTGATCTCATGGTTCATCTCACCGAACAGTGGAACAAATCTTTACATCGTTTTCAAGAAAGTAAGATTATTGCACTTGATATTTTAAAGGCATTTGATAGAGTTTGGCACCAAGCTCTCTTATCGAAAATGCGTGCATTTAGTATTGATGAATCCTTTCTTCGTTAGTTTAGAAATTACCTTTCAGACCTTTCAATTCAAGTAGTCTTGGACGGGTTCAAATCTGATATCCAGAAATAAACTGGTGTGCCCCAGGGCTCCGTTTTGTCTCCGACACTTTTCCTTATTTTTATAAATGATCTTTTGTCTGAAACTTCTTACCCACTTAATTGTCTCGCTGATGACAGTACCTACCGTCAGCTTTTCATATTCGTTTCTAGATTTGAATCCTTGTTTTTTGGATGTGGACTACCAACGGCAGAGTATGATGAGCCCATTTAATTCTGATTTTAGCAGCATTATTCAATGGGGAATTAGTAAGAGTGAAAAATTTAATGCTTCAAGAACTCAATGCTGTCTTCTGTAGTTAAAGCGTAACCCACGCCCAATGCAGCTACCAAAGAGGATCACTTTAATGCAGGAAACTAATTTACTCATTCGGCATGTGAATCACAGAACGCCTCCTGGAAATGATCACATATTCGATATTGCCAAAAATACTGCTAATTCCTTAGGATTTCTCCAACGGTGCAAGAAATTTTGCACCCCTTCTAATCTGACTTTAATTTACAAAGCCTTCATTCGTCCAAAACTTAAATATAACTCGCATATTTTAGCAGGTTCCCCTAAAACAAGTTTAAGTCTTTTGGATAGGATCCAAAAAAAATCTTTAAAAATGATTGAGCCCGATTTTGCCCCTCCCATTTTAATATTCAAAATTTTAAGACCAATTAATTTTTAAATCTTTTTCTATTTTCCGAAAGGTAGCACTGTTTTAAAACGTTAGTGTGTAAGCGTATTAATAACCCCTTGAGTGCCTGTAAACCAAAACAAAAAAGCCCTAAGACCCAAAGTAGCATGTCAGAAGTCGCTTAAAATACACTTGTTGCCTTTTTTGTTTGGACACATTTTTGACAGGGTGCGAGGAAGACTAAACACAATTATGATAGCATTGGAACTTCAAACTTTTAATATGTAAAACATTTCTTATAACAATTCAATGTATACAACGAGAAATAATGCAGGTTCGTACAATATGAGGGACATGAAAGTACGGCAAGCTTCAATTATCTGATTGGCCAGCTGCCAAAACATTAATAATTCGAATTAAAGTAATTTTATTGGAAAGTTAACTGGAAAGTTAGTCAAGAAAAATCTGCCTAACTTGCAAAAATTAACCAACTAAGCTACCTTGTTCGAATTTTTCGTTCAAGGAAGCAGTCGACATTTTTTCCAAAACTGTTGCTGTCAGTCCGCTCTGCAATCTCTGCAACAGCCTTCTTAGTATTTCTTACTCAAAATATTGTCACAGTGATAAATTTAAATATTTCTATTAAAAAGTTGAGAATAAATGAAACATCTAACCATGTGATATAATTAATTGTTATTTATTTAATGAATACAAATACTTTGGTTCAAAATCAATAAAAACACAGTATTATAGAAATCATCTCTTCATTGAAGGTGGAAAAGTTTATTTCTCAATCGATGTTCAACAACTTAAGACCATATTAGAATGTTGATCAAGTTGGCCCTCGTGAAACAAGAACCTTTAGCCAATTTAGTTGTTTTTATAACTTCCAAACCCCTCCAATATTCATACTCTAAAAAAAGCTTGGAAGCCTTTTCATCGCGTATAATAACACACATCCTTTACTTAGTAATCATCTTATTTCACACATGATAAAATTTTTGAACATTTTTAAGTTCAATAATATTGTTTTAAACAAAAAAATTATTATTAAGGCACTCATCGCATCGGGAACACTAATTTATAAGCTTGTTTTTAAATCAACAATTAAAGTTGACGATCCGCTTATCAACCAGTCGCACATTAATGACATACAAACATACATTCCTATATAGCAATTTGTTTATGGCAAATAATAATGCCGGTTGTCTATAGTTAAGTATTTTATTGACACCTGGATTCAACTTGATTGTCTTTAAAAAGAAATCTCTAACAACGATTTTACAGTACCTGCTCTGTATGTTAGAAAAATGAAGATGTTTCGATAGCGGAATTTTTCTTTATTTATAGAATGATATGAGGAGATGAATGTAGAAACATCTATACAAAATAAACAAAGATCGAACTTGAACTTTTTTCACGATTGACTTGAAATACTTGCACTTGAAGTATCTATATTCAGATAGAATGACACTAATCGTATAATAGATAATCATGGTTGTTCTGAAAAGAGTGAAATTTAAAATTCTTCTATAACCAAATAAGAAGAAACTATTCGAACTCAAAGTAAAATACTTAATGGTAAATAATTTAAACTCCTACTTTTAAAGTTACTTGAAATTCTTTATTTCAACAGAACACTTGAATTTCTCTTTGAATCCTAATGTAAAAGTACTACAGTGTAGTTTGCTAGGTTAGGTGCACTTAACAAAGATGTCAAATGAGAAAAGAATTTGCTTTCAGAACCTGCACATTGTTTGAAGAAATTGCCACTTATCGATATAATTTACGTTTATTATATTTCGAGCTTTAACATAAAAAAAAAGGAACAGGTATTATTAATAACTGGAAATCAAATTTATTTGTATTGTATCAGTTATTTTATTTATTCCTTATTTTTCTTATTTAAGGATTTTATTTAAATTCGCCTGTGTCGAAAATGATTGCAAGAACATTAAATTTAAAGGTATTACCAACAAGTGTATATAAATTTAGTCAGCTGTCAGTTTTTGACACTTGACAACATTAATAAAACTAGAACGATAATAAATAAATAAATTAGGTGGCGCAACAGTCCGTTGAGAGGGCCTAGTGACTTACAACTCTCAAATATTCCTGTGTACGAGTAAACTTGTCAGGGATGGAATTATACAAACTTTAAAAAAGCTTTGAAATAGTTAAAATTCACTCAAAAACTTTGAATATTTTGTAAAAAAATATCTAAATGTGATATTTCTTCATAACGTGATCAGAATTGGTAACCGAGACTTTTAGAATTTTTTCTTTGGGGCTACTTTAAAGATGGTGTCTATACCAAAGCCCTATAGTTGATTCAAGACCTTAAAAATGGATCTCGTGAAAATATCAAGAGCATTCTTACCAAAATGTGCGAATGGGACATGGAAAATTTCACGAAAAGAATATGGTGTTGCATAAGTTGTCGTAAGGGTTATTGGGCTTTTTTTCATTATATCTAACAGTTTTGTATCAATTGATCTCTGTGTCTCAATCAAATGACCCGGACTGTTTGACAAATAAAAAATCTATAGTAATTCTAATGTTAACCGTTTTTTAAAATGAAGTGCATTAATGTTCCATATTGAATGAAGTCATTTGTTTAAATGGTGTTGTTTTTCTTGAACGTATAGACGAACGCGACTAAGAACGATGGATGTCGACGGACGACCGCTACGTGTTAACATTATTATTTCTTTTGAGATTAACAATATCCGTAGATGTTCTTACACAATTGTATACATACTCAAAGCTATGTACTTTCTAAAATTAAAACTACAACGACTTAAAATAAGTAGGACAAGTATAATGATGTTTCTTTGACTTGATATACAATGTTCGAATCTAACATTAATACAAAGTATTTGAAAAACAAATAAAATAAAACCATAATAGGGAACATGTTGATGGTGATGTGATGCAAATTATGCAAAAACAAAAACTTTAAAAAATAAAAGTTTTTCTTTTTGTTTAAGGAAGTATACAAGGTGCGATAGAGCATGAACAAAAAATAGTATATGAACGTGACCTGATTAATAAAGAATAATTAAACTTTGTCATCGAACTTAAAAACATGTACATTAAAATACGATAGCTATTTTGGGGAAATTGATTAACAAAATTCAAAATGCTTGTTTGTTTGTCTATTGTTTGTAAACAATGAAAAAAAAAACGAAACATGTCAAGTGGTTTAAGTTTTCGAAACAATTTACAATTCGTTCGTTCGAAAATCGAGACACTATCAACAACCAGTACTGAATAGGTCGGACAAATTCTTATAAACTATTGAATAGTGAGCTCCTTAATTATGGAACACAACGTCTTCCAAATAGTTGTCCCGTTAGCTTCGAAGTAGCGCATTATTTTAAGGTAAATTTTCTAAGACTTTTTTTGAAATTTTCGGGTCGTAGGTCACGAGTAGTCTAGATGATATTGGCCTTTGGTTCTTGATTTGTTTTTGGATTGTTGGTGTAACAAAGGTCTTTAACAGTTTCCTATACAAAAAAAGTCCGAAGCACGTTAATCGCAGCTTCGAGGTGAGTTCACAGCACAAAGATGATTGATACCAATATTCGTTCCAAGATCGTTTATTGCATGGGCTCTGTTGAATGACACACCATTATGTTTTAACAAGAGAACGCCCAAGCCCATGTCTTCAAATTTAGTTAAAAAATGATCCTTCGCAGACTAAAACATGGGTCTCAGTCTCATAACGAAGTCATATGGTTATATGATGCCATTACTTCAAAATCTTTAATTTAAATTATCTTGATCTGGATGGTTCTCAATAATAAAGTGAGGGTTTTTCGAGCCCAAGATGCGGTAATTTGGCTTCTTCAAATGCGCTCGGCTATAAAAATGATTCTCAAGAAAACGTTGTCTAATTTGCGCTGTTTTATGCCCAAACTTCTAACCTATAAAGAAGTGGATGTGCGTGTGCTTAAACTTGCTTAATCAATTAAATCTTGTAAGCGAATAATTCGAGAATTCACGAGTATTCATTCAACGTTTTGCACAAACTTCTTTTTAAGAATTACACTGTTTTCGGTAAACAGCGATCACGATTGGAAATAAGTTTCAAATATTGCAAAACTGTGTTCAAGCGTAAAGAGACTCCACTTGTACTGCACAGGCATGGCTGGATTAAGCTGAGGGAAACCGGGCGGAGGCCTCAGTGCCTCTTCAAACTGGGGGCCCCACAATAGAGACCTCGGAAAATTTTTGTTTCAAATTCCAACTAGTAAACACTAGTAAACATCTTTTCCTTTGATGTTTATAATTTTTTGCTGGGAAAGGCAGCTGATAACTCTTGTCCATCGGCTGTTCAATTCTTTGATTTCGTGCAGAATTTGTACATGTTTTTCACAGCCAGTACAGTGCGGCACCGAATTCTGATTGAGATATTATCGGAGCGGCTAGTTTTTAGTCTTGTAAAAGCTCAGTGACCCTCGTTGGTCTTGTCGATCTGAAGCTACGAAAGCCTTAGTCAACGGCTATTCGGAAATAAAAGAAGCTCTAACCATCATATCTTCCAATAAAGAGCAAAAAGACATCGTAAAGAATGAAGCAACACACCTTCTAGAGAAGATGAGTGGTTTGGAAACAGCTTTGTTTGCAACATTTTGGAACGATATCTTGGAGCGATTCAACGCTACAAACAAGATGTTGCAAGGCCCGAAAATGATTTTTGAATCGGCAATGCGTGCATTAGAATCATTGAAATAATTCGTGGAATCCAAACGAAATGATTTTGATAAATACGAGGAAGAAGTCGCATCAGAACGAGAAACGTGAGGTTGAATCTGCCCGATTACGGGAAAGCACAAGACGCAAATCTGTCACCCAAGGAAAAATACAAATTATCCACCTTCATCCCAGTGATTGACCAGCTATCAGTTTTTTTACTGAAAGATTGCATGCCTATGAAGCTGTACGTTCGAGATTTGGATTCCTGAATCACATCGAGAAGATGCATGCTGAAAATTTGCGGCCTGCAGCAGAGGCATTGGTGAAAGTGTATCCGGATGATTTAGAGCCTAGTCCTGGTAACGAATTTGTTCATTGATTGACTCGTACAAAAAGAAAAAGAACTATGAAATAGATCAATCGCTGGAACTATTTTACTACCAAATTCTCGAAAATCAAAATTTCAGAGCTACATTCCCAAAGCTCGAAATTGCATTGAGAATATATTTGGTTTTGATGGTAACAAATTGCAAATTTTTTTATCATTTTCAAAAATGAAAATTATAAAAAATAGGCTTCGAACCACGAAGGGACAAAACCATCTATTGAAGCTTACTCTTCTTAGAATTGAAAGCGATTTACTCCGAAAACTGGATTTTAACGAAATCATCAACAATTTTTCGGCAAAAGAGCCCGAAAGGTTCGGTTCGTTAACCCTATAAAAATTTAATTTCAGTTAATTCTTTTTTCCGTTTATATTTAAATGTGTTTATTCAATACTTAAGGAATCTACTTGGTTTCACAGTAAATTATTAACTGAAAAACTCGAGTGGAAAAAATGGTTTACTTTATTTTGAAAATAATTTGGGGTGAGGGGCCTCCGCTCCTTTGTTGCCCCGAGGCCTTTGGACATCTAAATCCGGTCCTGCGCACAGGTACGATAATTATCTTTTGTCAAGATTTCGGAAGCAGTGTTCTATATAAACGATAACAAATACTTTTAGAAATTATGGGGACATCACATTCATGTCGTCTATTTATCAACGGCTTAAACTCTACTTAATTTCATTATAAACTTTTAAATGGTGATTTGAATTAAAACTTTATACACAGAACGAAAAAAATCATCGTATTAGTCAATTAAACTACCTTAATAGTTAATTTTCAGCCGATAACCGCGATAGTCCCTATAACAATTTTCGGTTGTCAATTTTAGGATGCGAAATTTGTTTACAACTGGTAGTCGAATTGGCAAATGCGGTAGTCAATATAAAAACTGCAGTAGCTAATATGGCAACTGCGGTAGTTAATATGAAAACTTATTTTGAAAACCTAAATTCAATTTGACCGGTTAGTCATGATAGTCAATATAACAATCCTCAATAGTCAATTTTGGTAGTCAATATGATGACAACCAAATTGTCATATTGACTACAGGAGTTGTTCTATCGAATACTGCTGTTTTCATATTGACTGCCGGTAATTGACAATCGAAATTTATTCTTGTGACTATCCAGTAGTCAATTTTTCAAATTAAGGTGATCATATTCTCTATTTTGGTAGTCAATGCGGCAATTTGGCCAAATTCAAAGTTGACTATCGACGATTGTAAACATAAAAACTTCTTTTTTTTGTGTATAAACATTAAATGATTGGATTGACGCGCCCACTAAATCGGAAACCTTCTTCCTTGCATTATTTAACCCATCTTTGTTTTAAGAACTCTAAGAAACCGAGAAGTTTTTAAAAATGTTGATGATCTGTCAGCGAGTTAATCAGTAAGTTACAGTCTTAGCGATTTTTGAAGTGCTGTATCTCAGAAACTACTTCAACTATAGAGTTCATATCCTCATCGCAAATTTGACTTTATTGTTTATAAAATAAGAGGAGATCTTAGGTCAGCTTAACTTTTTCTTGTTAAAAGTAAGTACTGTTTAGGAATGTGGTTATCGTGACATTGATAAAACTGAGTCACTTTTCAAACGTTTTTTGGTACAGCTGGGGAACTAAGCCGAAGTTTTATTTTCCCGACGCGCCGTCTACATATTCAATTTTGTCAAAGAAATATGTAAGTGTTCAATTGCCTAGAAACTATTGAAATTTTTATTTTAAGAATTACAATATCTTTCTTGGAATATGAGTTTTTTAGAACCGAGGTTAAGTTCCATAAAAAACCTTCAAGAAAAGTAAAACATTTCGATCAATGTTATTTTTTCCTTGTTAAACCTTGTTTTATATGTTTCATTCAAAATAGAATTACAACATATCTCATTTTGGTTTAACAATTTTTTAACACTCCTAAAAATACCTTTTAAGTAAATTGATAAACACAAAATAACAATGAAATCTTTTAACAATCAAATTTAATTACCCACGTGATTGTTTCAATCCAAATAACATCAAAATAAAAAATAAAACAAGCCTTAAAAGAGATTTGTTCTCATTCCAAATTATGTATCAAGAAATTGATACTCAAATATATAAATTAACATTGCTTTGCCTACATTTGTATGTAGCTCCATAAAAATAATTTTACAAAAAAGAAAAACATGTGGAGTGAAAAATAACACATTAAGGGGGTATTCTGGTCTAGAGACATGAATTTTATGTAATTTTTGAAGTGCTGTAGAAAAAAGCAAGCTACAATTTTACCATCAATTTTTTTATACATTATTTATTCACATTAGAAGCATACAAAAAAAAATAAAAAAGTAAAAAAAAATAAAAATTCCGTTAGTTATCAGCTGATAGAGTAGTGCGTCTCAAAAATTTGGTGCGTGACCATACCCACGATTTTAACTCTCCTAGAAATCTGAAATCAAAAACTAAAAAAGATTATTAATCTACAATAATGTCGCAATGTCTGGAACTACGGAAAAGTTACAAACACTTTTTTTTACAAAATGGCGGCTGTCCAAAGAAAAATACAAAAAATTTACCATTTTTTTGAACATTCTTCGATTTGTTAAAAATAGTAAAAATAAAAATTTGGGGATGGCCGTAGTTCCGGACGTAGACAAGTCCCTAAAGAAGACTTTCTTCAAATTTCAAGTAAATCGGTTCGGCAGAACCTGAGAAATCGTGGGTATCAGATTCAAAAAGACAGTTCTGAGAAAAACGCGTTTAAAGTACCCCATTATGTCTTTTGTTCTATTAGTTGCAGCCCAACCGATTTGGATGGCTGCTCAGCAAAATACTTATTTCTCCGAAAATAATTTGAATTTGGGAAAATCCTCTAGTAGACATATTCTTAAATAGTTAAACTATGAAAATATGAAAAGAAAAAAAAATCGTTTTTTTTTAATTTCTAGACCAGAATACCCCCTTAAATGAATCAACAAAAATAAGATACATATACTCAAAGTAAAGTATATAATATTCATCAAAGTGACGATACTTTTGCTGTAGCTATACGACAAGTACTCAAGTACTTCAACCAGCATGATTATGTTCCATTCGTGTGTACATATTCCTTATTCGTTACTACTTTTTTTATGTTCATTATTCAATTTGTCCAAATTCAAAGCTTTAAAAAGCCGCTTATAGATATTTCCATTGTAAGAAACATACAAGAAAATCCAATTGTTAAAATAAAGGAAAACACTCCAAGTCTTTCAAATAGAACACAATTTTTATTGTCTTTTACTTAATTTTATAATGAAATTTCATTGAAAAGTAAAAAGATTCAAATCGTTTGCTATTAAGTACAAGCTTCTATAAACAAAAGTAATAAACTCTCTACATGCAAAAAATACGTCCAAAGGTGCCACGTCCCTTCGTGTGATCGTCAACGAAAAGGGATGTCAACGTGTTGACGGGTACATTGGATACGATCAATATCGTGTAATATAGGATGTTCCGGATATTTGAATATTTAAATCGCTAAAATAAAAACAACTTTCAGCTGTTCACAAAAATCAAACAAACATTCACATTTAGAGGTCCAAAATTATTCTTAAGTTAAGTTATCAATGAATAACTTTAAAAATTCACTGTCTTTAAAATTCAATGCAATAATTTGACAATTATAAATTTACTAGAAAGACGAATTAGTCCATTGATACAAATTCGTGTTGTAATGAAAATGTATAAAGAACATAAAATATAACACTGGTCGAAAAAAAATGCAAAAACGGTTTTTTCACGGCAGAGTAAATAACAAAACACACTTAACAATGAATTGTATGATTATTTTGCAGAGTACAAATCTTTATCTTCGAGAGTATCTTCTTTAAGTATCTCACGTATTGTTTTAGGCTTAAGTGTCTTCATTTGACTTTATTTAAAGTTTTGAAAAGATCTTGAAAGTAATTCCCTATGTTTATGAATAATCCGTTTTAGAGTGAATTTTGAATGCTGATTCTGAATCTAAGCTTCGATTTCAGCTATGTATGCTCATAATCACAAAAACGATGGATATTCAACATTACTTTTATATTATTTTCAAAACATATTCCAAAAACTTGACGTTACAACCTTAAGAAAAAGAATTTGTTATATGATCAAAAGAGTTTTGCAGTTTTTTCTTAATAACCGTTTTGGCATAAGTGCATCAGCGTTCTTTTAAGGTTAATGTATGGTAGGTGAATACTTACAACTATTGAGGATTAAATATTAGTTGTAGGGGACTATATTGAAGTAGGGGACTGTAGATTTTGAAAATCATTACGATTTTATTGACAATAACTACTCCATGAACTGTATATCCTTAAAAAGACAAATATAATGTTCTTTTTCGAATTATTAAAGGTTCTAACTCAAAAACCTGACGTGATAGATTAAGTGTGAAGTCCTATTGGAACTAAAACCATAAAAAACATTTTAAAAAGTATATATTGATTCCTATCTACTTTAATAATCTACCAATATAATCAATAGTATAATTATAGTCTATTAGAGAAAAGACGAAATAAATCTGTCAATATTAACTATAAAAAATTTAAAAATAAAATTGGTACTTCTAAAGTGTCAGGATTTAAATGATAGATATTAAAATGTTTGCAATTGAACAAATAAACTAAGTTTTATTGAAATCTTGAATATTTGATCTAGGGTAGTATTTGAATTTAGGATGCGGTACGTAGCAAAGTTTTCATAATTGGTATATCAATTAAAATTAATACGTTTTCAATTTTCGTTTACTTGTAGATAGAGGGAATTATTGATAACTTGAGATCTTTCAATTAATTTTCTAGAAAGTAAAAATATGGTAGTAGTTGAATATCATTAAAGGAATGCTTTAATTTTTCATCAAAATTGCAAGAAGATTTGAAATCCTACCATAAATGAAAAAATCATTTTATGAAAATTTAAGGTTCTTATAATGATAATGAATAAAAGCCACTTAAAAAAATTATTTTATAAAAACTTAAAGTTCTAAACGATAATTTAAGTCGACTGGTACAAGCATTTAAACATTTTGAATCGATTTTCAGGCTCCTTCAAATTCAAGCATATCAGCTGTTCTGTCAGATTAGCTCAGCTGTTTTGTCATCAGCTGATCTTTTACACGTAAAACATTATCAAAAATGTATCCGGATACCCTCTCTGCTGAAATTAAACGCACTAATTAACTCTCCTGCTGACACACGTTCATAAGCCAACGCGTTTTAAACTTTCCGTGGCCGTATGAAGTCTGGGGACTGATTATGAGGTTTTTCCTGTTCATATTCATTTCAAAATTTATCATTTTTGCGCACAACTTTCTCTCAAGAATTTTAAGAGTTTCAGACAAAACGATTGAGAAGGTTGGTTGTGCCATTCCAAGGAGTACGTATTGTCCAACTCCTTTTCGGTACGATCCCTCAGCAAGAAATCTCAGAGTAGCGGCAAGCTTTAAAATTGAAGGAATGCCGTTGCTTTTCTGATCCTTGAACTCCTCACTGATCTCTTGCAAAATGAAGACAAAAATTTATTAAGACAAAGTGTGTAAATTAATTGATTCATTTTATTTAAACTTAAAAGAAATAATACTTACTCAGTTGAATGGAGATATAGAATAGAAGCTTTGCTTCTTAATAGTCTCCTGGCCACCCATAATTTTGAGGATTCCTGGGATTTCTCAATTTCCTCCCTTTGAGAATAAATATACAACATAATGGATTCCATTTTTCAATTTTATTATTGTATATTAAATAAATCAACGCAAATTTCAATCGAAACCAAACAAAATTTTTGGAAATTTGTCAAACCAAAAGTGTCAAATTACTGGAATTTAGGAAGAACTATTTTCGCTTCGCCGCGAGTTCGTTAGTAAGGAAATACGATGCGAGTCGAATTTGAAAGGTCGAATGGAAAATGATCCGCCGCAAACCTCATAATCTGATACTGATTTTGGTTGTTTTAGTTTGGGTCCCCCATCATCGATATAAAAATTTGAAAATGTCCCAATAATGTCAAGGCAGAGTTTAATTAATACCAAATCAACGCATTAAGTCATGAAAGAGCAAATGGCACTACTGGCATTGACAGAATCACGTAAGGTAAGAGGCAAACCAAAGAACAAAAACGAACATAATTTCGCATAGAATTCCTATTTTCCAATGATATTGTATGTACTGCTGATGACTTCGTTTTTACCGTCTCTAGCGGCTAAAATTTGTTTTACTATTAATGTTTGGGGCTTTAGTTGAAAATGAATTTTTATCCATCGCACGGATTTTATCAGTAACACTTGATCAGATGGAACCAAAATTAAGACGATAGATCTTCTTAAGGAAATGTTACCGTCCTTTAAAGCGAAAGAAATTTTCCAAACAAAATTCTGATACCTTCAGTATTTGTGTGACTTCTTCAAATATCAAACATTTTAACCAAATTTTAAAAACATATCGTTTTTGCCAGGCTGTTTCTGGTAGAATCACATTCCGTACCTCTCGAAGAAATAACTTTTCAACTCAGATTTTGATTCTTATTTCAAACGAAAAAATATATCAATAATTCCAAGTTATATGAACCTAAAATTTTTCATTAAGACCGCGTGTGTAGTTCTACTAAAAAGTGTCTTCGTCAAATTTACTGTTACAACATTTCTACAATTGGTATTCATTATTTGTCGTCATTCAAAATTATATTGGCAATAAATGATTTAATATCACAGAAATAACGACTTCGTAGATAAAACTAGCCCTTGTCCAAAATCTCGTAGTGTAAATCAATTTATTTATGTGTCGCCTCGATCTTGACCAATGATGCCGGCTTGATGATGGCGCTATGACTACCATTTGTATATAAAAGCTCAACCAAATTCCACAACCATTTTAATTAAATATATAAATCTTTTTTTTTTTGTTTTGTTGTCAGTACACATTTTTATTTGGTATTAAATTAAATTTGCACACAAATAAAACAAAATATTTGTTTCCCTTTCATATACTACTCGAATATATGCGAAATATAACTCTGGCAATGATGTCATTTTATTACTGGTATATTTATTTTAAAATAAAAATAAAATAAAAATGGTTGCTAACGAACAACAAATATTTTTAACGCTGATGATTGTTGTTGGTACTTTAAACTCGTAGGTATATCTACATACGTACATATATTTGTTTAAGATAAATTCAAAATTCTAACGACTATACCTTGAAGCTCTCATAGATTTTGTTGTTATGTGTACCCACAGTTCTTGAGATGGCTTTGGTTTTTATAAAGTATGTAATTAAAAACCCTGAATGTTTGAAAGTTGAAACATGCTGCATTTTTGTCAGGAAGTCATGCATCTTTGAGTCTGACTAGGTTCAAGTACAACAACCATTTGTAGCTTTGAGCAGTTTGAGTAAGTTCCTATAAATGTTAAAATGACGTCACTTTTTAAGCACTTCAGTCAATAATGACTTTATTTCCAATTCGTAAAGTAGTAAAAATAAAAATGAGAGATAAATATAAAAAAACATTGTGGAGTGTTCGGTTAAATAAAATACAATGGGACGAGAAATATTTAGACCCTGAATTCTATTTCAATACAACTTGATGGTGATGTTGCAGGTATATGAAATGTTCGTTAGGCCTTTAGATATCTAGAAATGAATAAATTCATATGATGAACCAACTTCTGAAAACTTTGTCTATTATAGTTTGAAATATTTGAATGAACCCAACGGATGTCAGTGATAGAATTGGATTAGTCAGAAGCACAATGACAATGATTAATGTTTTATTTTATATCAGTGAATCATTAAAGCAAATGATGTTCTTTCTAAGTTTTAAATATTGAACAAGTCTAAGGTTTACTAAGTATTTCTACCTACTTCAAAAATATTGATAACAAAATAAAAAGATCGATTGTGGTTTGGGTTGTGTGGCATTATGCGCATATTGAATAAATAAGTCCAAATCCATGTCTTTAACTTCAATTATAAAAAGTTGGTTAAGGTTTTGCAGCGCCCTCCGAATGACCGAAAGGTTGTTTCTAGACTCATTTTCGAAGAAAATGGGCCCAATGATACTCCCAATACCAAATCCGCTCAAACCTATCACTCTCCGTGAATGTTTTGGCTTCTCGACAGTATATCGTGAAGGTATTCCGAAATGAGAATATTCCTCGTCAAAAAATATGTTTCAAACGGCTCTAGAGAAAAGCTACAAAGCGAAAGTTTGTGCGCCAATAATTTCTGAGTCAATTGGACTTTGAAAACGTACATGTTTTCAATAAATTCTGAATTTTTTGAACGAAATCTCATCAAGTTAGTGCTTGAAATGTTAAGCTTTTAAGTTCATTTACAGCAGCTACACTCCCGACTGTGCGACGATAACGATGAATCTTGTTTTGCATGAAATTGCGTAAAGCAGGGGCGGTGAGTTTTCTGTTTCAGCCAAAAACTTATTTTTAAAAAAAACTCACTGTTTGTGCTTCACAGCACGTAAATACATTTGGAAACTAGTTTTCAATATTAAACAAGTTCAATAAAGCGACTTATTTCGTTCTGCCGAGGTAATTGATTTTCTGCCAATATTTCGAGCTGCGGAAACATGTCAGTGACAAAATGCCATATGATTTTAAAAGAAACCACTAGTTGGTATAGATTTTCTATCAACCGTGTAAATTAGGCAACTCTATTGTCAACTCATATCCAGCTAATTGCTTGACAGTGAAAACTGTAAGATGTTAAAAATTAAATCATATTCGTTTTCATAACCACATTCCTCTTCTTCGAACGTTTAACTTTTTTTTTTAGGTGGCGCAACAGTCCATTGAGAACTAGGTCCTAGTGACTTACAACTCTCAATCATTCCTGCGTGCGCGTTTTGTTGTCAGAATTGAAGGGGCCTACAGTTTTAAGCCGAATCCGAACTAATTGAGAAAGCACTTTTTACGACAAGAATTACTCTTGGAGAATGTGTCAATTCCTCGCAAGAGACAGTATCCGTGATAAAAAACTTTAGATGGCACAGACAGGGATTGAACCTAAGACCTCTGGCAAGATATTCTAACGCACTAACCATCATGCCACGGGTACTACGAATGTTTAACTGCAATGACAAAATATTATAAGCTCATTAAGTTCCGAACTAAATAGTATTGTACAATGAGGAATACAAATTACATATAATTGAATGCTGCGAAAACCCAACTCTGTCTTGAATCGTTTAAACGAGATATAACAAAATGGCCATTATCCAAAGATGGCATTACATCAATGAGACTGAACAACTCGAAATTCAAACACCACTTTTGAAATGATCACAAACGCGATGTCACTTAAAATGCTGCAAGATGTTTTAGTTTTCTCAAGCGATGCATGAAGTTTTGTTCCCCGTCTGATCTGCCTGTTATCTACACGACTTATATACGTCCAAAGCTTGACTATAACTTCCATATCTGGGCTGGTGCTCCTGCGACTTACTCAAGCCTTTTGAACATTATTGAACGTAGATTGGATCATTTACCTCGCTATAACGTCGTCTCAGACTTTTTAACCGTTATTTCAACGGTTTCAAACAGTTCAACCGTAATACTCTCGCTTCTAGGAATGTTCATCATCATCAGTATACCCTCGAATGCAACTTTGGTCGTACTCTCAATGGAATACCTTACCTTACCAATTTGCACCAACACCTCCTTCCAACCCTTCTCTCTCTTTCCATGGATAGTAATATCTCCTTGAGTGGGCACCTATTAACAAAAAAAACCTTAAAATTGTTTTCAGTGTCAGAAACGTCAAAAACGACAGAGATAACAATTAGCGGTTCTGACAGTAAAATTTGTGCTTCTTCTGTCTATAAATTACGTTTCAATATACACACAAAAAATTGGCAGCGCAATAGTACGTAAAGAACCAGGGCCCAGCGACTTACAGCTTTTAACCATTCCTGTGTAAGAATCATTGCAGCGATTAAGGGAACTACAAATTTGTAGACCGAATCTGAACGGTTAATTTGAGAAAGCAATTCTTATGACTAAAATTAATCTTGGAGGATTTGTCAATTACTCGCAAGCGCAGTACCTTGTGAAAAAGCTTCAAGGTGTCACGGTGAGGGATTGATCCCAAGACTTCTGGTTAAAAGGCGTTAACCATTACACCACGGCTACTACATTTTATTATAAAGTCTTTAAATTAATCTAAGACTTCACTCTTGTAAGGCACTGTAAATATGATTTTATGCTACAGATCTATTGTATTATTTATGAGACTTCTCATTTAAACTTTAAATTAATCTTTAAATCCGCACTTACTTGCTTACTTAAGGTGGCGCTACAGTCCTATGTGAACTAGGGCCTCAACCAACAAACTTCTCCATTTAGCTCGGTCCCTATAGCTAGATGTATGCAGTTTCGCGATCCAAGGTGGGTGAGGTTACTTTTCACTTGTGTGCGTCACCTGATCCGCGGTCTTCCTCTACTGCGCTGTCCTGTGATTATGGATTCGAAGGCTTTCCGGGCAGGAGCATTGGTTTCCATGCGCTTTACGTGATCCAGCTATCTTAGCCATTGACTAAGTCTACGTCGCTGTACAGCCCGTACAGCTCGTCGTTCCATCTTCTCCTCCAATCCCCTTCGATGCATACGGGACCGTAGATCACACGAAGAACTTTTCTCTCGAACCGGCCCAAGGTGCTTTCATCCGCTTTTGTCATAGTCCATGCTTATGCACCATATAGCAGGACGGGGATGATAAGGGTCTTATATAGCGACACTTTGGTCCCTCGAGAGAGGACTTTACCACTCAATTACTTTCTTAGCCCAAAAAAACTGCGGTAAGCAAGATTTATTCAACGTTTGATCTCAGCGGTTGAGTTGTTTTCTGCGTTTATAGCGGAGCCTAAGTAGACGAAGTCCTTGACTACCTCAAAGTTACGTCTGTCGATGGTGACGTTTTGATCAAGACGTCCTTTCTTGACGACAGCATTTACTTAGTTTTGTCCTTATTAACCGTTAAACCCATTTTTGCCGCCTTTGCCTCAATACTCATAAAAGCCCCATTGACATCACGCTGAGTTTTTCCGATTATGTCAATGTTATCAGCATATGCTATTAATTGGATAGACTTTAGACAGTGCCTCTAGTTTTGACGTGTAAGCTCTGCACTATTCTTTCAAGCACGATTTTAAAAATATTGCATGACAGCGCATCACCTTGTCTGAAACCTTTTTTGACATCGAAAGGTTCTGTAAAGTTGTTTCCAACCTTTATGGAACAGCGTGAATCCGCACTTGCGTCTCTCATTGCCGAAATAATGAATATAGAACAAGGAAGAGAAATGCCTTTGTCTTTAGACTAAGTACAAAATTTAAAAACTGAAATTTTTTCTAACCGAGAAATGTAACGAATAATAAACAGGGGTGGAATCGGCTAAGGTGATTGTTGACTATCATTTTCATTCCGTCTGTGTAAGATGATTCAACTCAATTCAATTCGATTGAACAATTTCAGATTCAAATTGTCAAAATTCGTTTATAAAATATCTAAATAAAAGTTTCAAATTGGCTGATTTTGTATAAAATTCTTACTTTTCTTGCTTTTTTTCGAATGTTGTAAGCTTTGTCGGTCACAGGAATGTGTTTTTTAAAAGAAACAAAGTGAACTATGAAAATTTTCCAGTCGTTTGTGTAAGCGTCTGGCTCTATTGGGAATAAACAAATTTGTTTGAAGACGACTATCAAATTTTTTTGTGATAGCTTTTTAGGTATCAATTTGATAGATCAAATTCGATCATTTTGATTCTCATTTATCAACAATCACCTTAGCCGATTCCACCCCAGATGTGTCAAATTTTCTAAAAAAAAAAATCGCCAAACATTTTCTTTTCAGTGATGAGCAATTTTAATTCCTGACTTAACTTCTAAGCTCATGGAATAAAGGCGAACATGTGTTTTTATATTGTGCTGTCAATGTTTAACATTCCTAAAAACCTTTTGTTGGACTTATCGTACACCGTTTTATAATTAAAAATATGTCTTCCTAAATATTTTAATATCACTTACAACCAACATTTATTTCGAAACGTTCATATTGTGGTTTCAAAATACATTGCCTCAAGCAAATATTTTTCTTTGTTCTTTTTAATCCCATCATCTACAAAATCTACCGGTTATTGTTAGAATTGAAAACAAACAAAACTTTACAAAACTGGTCTCTCCATTTATACGAAACTTCTGCATCACTTTGCTATAAGTTCTTTGACTAAAATAAGATGGAAAAAGAAATAATAATCAAAACACTTTTAGCTATGTGCTATGTTTATGGAAAGAAGCATTTTATTCCTGTTTTATGAGACAATGAAGCGTGTCACATCAATTGGTGTACAGTATCGGGAGAAAATAAAATAGAACAACCCAAAGACCTTCAAAAAGATCCGAACCTTAAATGTATGATTGTCGATTCCCATAGCTATGTATAGTCTAGCTATAGAAGAGCTCTGGAATGTTTGGGTGTGCCTTTTTTGAAAGATCAACCAGAAAAGTAGAGTTGAAAAAAGAATTAAGAAAAAAGAGGGCGAATTTTTCCCTGGTTCTCAATTTAACTTAACTGAACTTAACTGAACTTAACTGAACTGAACTCGGTCTCCCGATTCAGAGCTTAAGAATCCAAAAAGGCAGAAAAAGTCAAGAAATGAGATGATGATGATCACGTGGCTATATATGCCCACACACACAGATCACAGATTCATCTCGAAAAGGCAAGACCGTCATGAAATGCTTCGCTATCGCGTTAACCTAATTGCATTCATGCAGTCGAAGGCAGAGGCAGAGGAAGAGTCAGAGCCACAGAACTAAGAGTGAAGAGTTTTTGAATTAGCTCACGATTGTGTGATATTTTTCTGCTGCTGATGCTGGTCTGGTTGACTGCCTCTGTGCCTCCGAAGAACTGATGGGTGACACAATTAACTTCGATTCTTCTTCTTTTTTGTCATTACCATCAGTGACGACCTTCAGACGGTTATTCAATTATTGTTAAGCGAGTCTAATCAACAGCTCTGATGATGTTAGTGATGATGATGATGACGTTCTTCTTTTTTCCGTTTTATTTTCTATAATAAAACTCTAATTTAATATGATTAATGCTGAACCACTTTATACTTGTATTAATATTGTTTAAGTTCAAGACAATGCAACAATTTTAAAATGAAAACTGTAAAACTACCTACTCCGGATGTTTTGTGAAGTTTTTCAATGATGAACTGATGTTGGACGTCAATTATTCATTATAATGTCAGTTTAACAGTTTCATTTGGCATTTCAAACGTCAAAATATGCACAAACAATGTGCTAAGCTGAGCTCTGCGAACAAGTTTTTATCCTGGTTTCGCCTCCATAGTAGGTATACGATGCGAGTATAATGTCTGGCCTCATTTTCTTGGAATATCAAACCCACAGAAGAATGAGTTTCTATACCTAACCTACTATACGTTCTTCATCTTTGAAAATAAATTGATAGCTTTGATACTCGTAAAGTTGTCCAGCAGCAAGAAATGCTTCTATACAAAAAGACGCGAGGTGAATTAAATTTAAGCTAAATGACTCATATGTGAATGAAAGGAATTCAACTCAACGTTAGGTGTTGAATTTTTGTTTTTCTTAAAGTATAACTATAACCTTAAGAATGCTTTTGATAGAATATGGTTAGATACTTTTCTAAGAAAGCTATGAAGGCATCCAAAGTCGGGTAAGGATACAAAAATACATTCAGAAGCAAAAGCAATGATGATGTCATGAACAATAAATTCCGTACTGTTCATCCAAAAAATAAAGATGATTGTCAGTTTGACATAATAAACGTTCATATGAAAAGTTAGCGTACCAATTGACTGTTGATTTAATTGAATGTTTTGAGTCAGCAGAAGTGATGAGTTCACAAGAATTCCTAGACAAAATACATAATGATTCCTTGACTCATTGTAGATATGAATGAAAATAAAGAGTTTTATTTCTTTGAAAATGTCCAAACATTTTTGAAAGATGTCTACTTGCTTATTTAAGGTGGCGGTACAGTCCTGTGTGAACTAGGGTCTCACCCAATAGCTAGATGTTTCCAATTGTGCACTTCAAGTTAGGTGAGGTCACTTTCTACTTGTGCGCGCCACCTGATCCGCGATGTTCCTCTACTAAGCTGTGACGAAGGCTTGAATTCGAAGACTTTCCGGGGAGGAGCATGGGTTTCCATGCGCTATACGTAACCCAGCCATTTTGGTCGATTGACTTTTATCCTTGCCGTTAAGTCAACGTCGCTGTACAGTCTGTAAAGCTCGTCGTTCCAAAGTTTTCCTCTTCTCAACTTCTGTGCGAGACCAGAGATCACGCAAAGAACTTTCCTTTCGAAACGACCAAAAGTACTTTCCACTCAATTGTTTTGTTAGCAACAGCGGTTAGTTACTCTTCGTTTGATTTATCGGCTTGTGTTTTTTCTGTCTTATTAGCGGGGCCAAGGTAGACGGAGTCCTTGACTACCTCAAAGTTTCGTCTGTCGATGGTGACGTTTCGAACGAGAATTCGGTGTTGTGAGTCCTTTCTTTTGCTGCCTCTGCCTCAATGTTCGTAAATTTAACAGACTTTTGAAAAGTAGTGCCTCTAGTGTGGGAGCTCTGCACTATTCTTTCAAGAACGATGTTACAAAAATGAAAACGCATCACCTTGTCTACAGACTTTTTTTGACATCGGAATGTTCTGTTAGGTTGCTTAATACATTTAAGGAACAGCGCAGGTTCTCCATAGCCATCCTGCACAAACGGGCGGGTTTGAAAAGAATGCCAAACTAGACATGGCCCTATACAGCTCGTCAATGTAGATGCTGTCATATGAGGCCTTAAAATCGATGAAGAGATGATGAGCCTTGATTCGAAGTTCTTGTGTTTTTTCCATGATAATTTTGTAAGCTTTGTTACAGAGACTAATTTCTCTACAGTTTTCATTCATCGGGCATGCTTTCTTCGGACCGTATTTTACAGCGGCTTTTTTTGTTAGACTTCAGCTTAAATATGTCAATCTTTACTTCGTCTAAGGAGAAAGTTTACATTGATTGGATCATCCTGCCCGACAGTGGAATTCTGTTCGTCTTCACCGTTATAAAGTCTGCAGGAGTGGTCCTTCCATATCCTCAGCATTCACTGCGATTCTAATATGATGTTTCCACTTTCGTCTTTGCAGCCCTTGGTTTGAAGTTTATGTACGTGTAAATTTCGTTTCACTTGGTCATAAAACTTTCGAACTTCATTTCTGCTTTTAAACCTTTTAACATCTTTGACCGCATGCTTCTCAATCGCCGCTTTGCGTGCCTGTTGTTTGGCTGCATTTGATTGCCGACATTCTAGGGTCTGGAACTCCGAAGTGCTACCTTGGCTACAACGAGGAAGTGTTCCTAGTCGATGTCAGCTCCTCGGAGAGTTTGGACATCTATAATGCCGAAAGCGTGTCTATCGTCGGTCACAATATGGTCAATCTGGTTGACGATAGATAGATCTGGAGATCTCCAAGTTCCTTTGTGGATGTTGAGGTGTGGAAAACGCGTACTGGCTACCATGACGTTTCACCCCGCAGCAAAATCTATGACCCTGAATCAGTTGTCGGAAGTGTTGTCGTGCACGCTTTTTTTTCCCGATTATTCCACCAAAGATGTCTTCCCTTTCTAGTTTGGCATTAAAATATTTTAGCTAGGACACTGCTCATATGTTTTGTAGAAGGTCATGAGGTGCTCGTTGATGTAATAATGACAAAGCCGTATAAAAATAAGCGCTGTTGGTTTTCTCGGTAGCAGTCACCATAGTAAATATCGCAGTTTTTCATCCTCTTTTTGCCCGGCCCATCCCCATCTGCTTTATAGCGGTCTAGGGCCTCCGCTAATTCTTCGGCTGCACGTGGTCTGTTAAGGGATCTAACATTCCATGCGCATATCCGAAGTTAGTTGTTTTTAATTCGTTTGCGTAAGTTGTCAACAGTAAATTCATCCGTATCCGAGTCTTGTTGGTGCTTCGCAACTAGGAGATTTGCACATGGTCAGGAAGTCATCCCGACGACGGCACAACCCCCAACCTAGGGGCCAGGTCCTTAGTATAACTTCAAGGATGGGGAGCCGGATAGACCGTTCCTTACAGGCCTGGGCTCCGAATATATCGAAAAAGCCCTATAAGGTGTTCACTAAGTAGTTCAACCTTACTGGAACTGTAGACGCCACCGTTGATTCCATCTCGGGAATTTCTCCGCTGCCATCTGGGTAAGGAGAGGTGCCTTAGTGGGCCTCCACTTCTCCCTCGTTTGGTGCCCCCAACAACTTCTCCACGGGGAGGTGAGAGTAGGAATTAATAGACAGTACCTTAATCATTCAAGCTTAAATTGTATTTTACATACGTATGCACTATAATTTTTTAAAAAACTTCTTAGAATAAGTACCTACATATTTATCAGATTTCAAATCAAACATTAATTTATAAAAAAATATATCTCTACTGAGAAGTAAGTAAGAGCCAACCTAATCCTAAGACAGGAAACTTATATCTTCTATTTTTAAATATTGCAAACATAGCTGTCCGAAAAGATTAGGATTTTTTGGCAAAATTGCTATCAATTATTATGATTTATGGTCAATGTGACATAATTGAAGGTATCTTATCGAAAATTATATGTTTTTGTTGTTAATGCATTAATTTTATCCAAGGATGAATAAATATGCAGATATACACTTAATATACAATTGATTTAATTGTAATGAGAAACCTTTAATTAAATTTCTATCAGAACTAAAAATTATACCTTTTGGGTTTAGCAAAGCTTGACAAATTTTATTATTTGCCCCACACCTACTTTATTATTCATTATTCAAATATAATACATATCTATTCAAGTACAAAGTTGCAGCTGCTTAAATATTGGCAATGCCATCAAATATAACATAATGTACACTGTACACCTTCATGTCCACACAATAACTTCGTTATCATATTTCAAATTCACCATTTTTGTTTATTTGCTAAAATTGTGTATAATTGACAAAAATAAATCATGATTCATAAAATATTGGTTAAATTTGTATACTTTAATCAGTTCTATGTGATTTAATTCAGAATTGCATTTATTTTCAAAAATTCTGTTTAATGGTTCCAAACTATTTATTAAAGGTCCTAGCACATGGCAGGGGAATGCAAATAAACTTTTGGAAGCATTTTCACGAGCAAGAAAAAATAATATTTTATTTGCACATGAATAAAGTTCTTATAAATGATCTTTAAAACCAAATAGGAATGAAACTACTGAACTGATATCACAAACCGCTAAATTGAAGTTTGCAGCCATAAACTAGCGAATAAAAACTTAATATATGGAAAATTGTTTCGAATGTGAAATTTGGTATCAACAACAAGTTCTCCATTTCAAGAAGAATACATTTTCTTTAAGAAATTTGGAATTAAGTTTTCTTCAAAAAGTTTCCATCCCTCTAATTTTTCCATTTTAATTTTTGAAGATGGATATATTTAGTAAAAATCTATTTAAAAATTACCTGAAACTTTGTGTTCTATAATTGAAGTTTTGATAGACCTGGATTTTTGGCTTACAATATTAAATTTACATACTCGTACGTGTTTCTATTGTTAAAAGTTGATAATTTTCTTTTCGTTCAAGCTTAAATAAGTAAAAAGAAATTGAAATGTAATTTACCGCTTTTGGCGTTGAACTAGAAAAATTAGTATATTTAAATTATTGTTGAAATATAACAAAAGGTAAAACTAATACACATTTAAAAATTTAAATAAAGACACAATTGTTAAGAGAAAAAAAGTAAGAAGAAATCCACATAAAACATCTGCGTGTGCTGCAAAGAAAGTAAAATTGAAGACCTAACTTGAATACAAGATTAATCGGTTTAAGAAAAAAAGAAAGCCGTTGTGAGAGGAGAAGTTAGTTACCGGCTTTTCTAAGGTTTATTATAAGTCAAGTGCTATAGGCTTTTGTATCTTCCACAGTATATGTAATGATGGAAGAAAACTTTAAAAAGTTTTAATTAAATAATTTATGTAAATTGTAAATATTAATGACAAATCATTTTTCTTAAAAGTAAAGTTTAGTGTCATTATCGAATCCGTGACTGCTACGGGAAATTATGAAAACTGTTTAAAGATATTATACGGTTTTTAAGTTTCAAGTTATGTAAACTTTTATTGTCACTGAGATATGCAATAAATCATTGAGTCTAGTTTGAGGAAATGAAGTTGATGTTTCTGCCTTACATATAAAAATGATTAAATTTCAGTGCTTTGAAATGACCAAAATAGATATGATCTGTATCTTACGTTAAGTGTAAAGTCATTATTTTTTAATGAACATTTTATATCATTATAAATTTTAGACATAGTAAGTGTCAAACACAATATCATTCAAATTACCGCTTTGGGAGATTAAAGCACTTGATACTTTTGAGATGATTTTGAATTAATCTATTGCACATTTGGTGCGGCATCTTGGCCATAATTTGAGCAATGTTGGCTAGTAATGCATTGAAAGTTCGGGAATTATAAGTGTAAACACAATCTTTTGCGCAGGCCGACATAAACGGTGTCAAATTCCACAAACTTGATACGCAATTGACGTCGTTAAAATGAGTAATTATGCGACTAAAAAACATCTCGAAAATCCAAAATTGCTCGTGTTGTGTGGCTTATTGCCAAGGTTTGCTAGAATTAAAAACTGTCCAAGTCATGATCAATCACAGCTCTACTTTTATCGGTTATCAAAGCAAAAATCTAGAAGAAGCGTACATTTTTTCAAACAAAGATTTTTAAAAATAAAAAGGGCTCTAATACTGCAGAACTGTTATATATTTGTTGTTGTATTGACATTTGTACTAGCCGTTTACAGAGCCTAATTATATTTTTAATAAATTAGGTGGCTCAACAGACTTCCAACTCTCAACCATTCCTGTGTGCGAGTATTTGAAGGGATTGATAATTATATTCTACACCTGAAAAAATGTTGCGAAAAGATTCAAATTCCCTACGCAGTAGTTTACCCAAGGCTCAATGTTCGACCCACTGTCAAGCATAGATATTCCTTTATCAGCCGCACATCAGGAATGTGTAATGTTTTGTCAAACCCATTGTTTTTTTTATTTGTTTGGCACATAACCAATACTTAATCTATGGAGCATAACGGAAGAAAGGATAAAATGGGCCATTCACTCCTTTTCTCCGTACAAATCCCCTGGTCTAGACGGAATCTTCCCTATGATGGTTCAGAAGAACATAAATCTTATCATCCCGCACTTAGCTAGTATTTTTTATAATAGCCTTAAATGGAGCTATGTTTATCGTGGCGTGACGTAAAGGTAGTTTGCATCACTAAGGCTGGTAAACCTAGCCATATGGAGGCCAAAGACTATAGACCCATTAGTCTAACATCGTTTATTTTAAAAACTTTTGCAAGGCTAATTGATATACACATCCGAAGCACCCTGAAACCGGACTGTATATCAACATGCCTACATTAAAGGAAAAAGTGTTGAAACAGCATTGCACAGTGTTGTCAGCGTCATAGAAAAATCACTGAATGACAAGGAATACAACCTTGCAAAGTTCTTGGATATTGAGCAAGCCTTCAATAACGCTAAGAACGAAACAGTGAAGCAAGCCTTGGACGACCACAAAGTCGAAAAGGCAATAACACAGTGGATAATGTGTATGCTCAGAAAGAGACAAACTAACTCTGAGCTAGCGGAAGAAAGGGTGAGAGTAACCCCATCCAGGAGCACCCCTCTGGGTGGAGTTCTCTCACCGCTACTTTGGGTTCTTGTCATGAACGGCATACTCTCTAAATTGAAATCAAGTATAGTAAGCGACTGGCAAGTTCCTACCCACTATTAGCGAACAAACAGAATACGCCCTCTCGTTGGTAAGCAAATGGACTAGGAACTGTGGGCTGACAGTCAATCAAGCTAAAACAGAACTAGTAAAATCTCTGATCACGCAAAGTATATCGGTGTGATCTTAGATAAAAAATAAAACTGGGGCCTGAACACTAAAGATAGTCTAAAAAAGGCCTCGATTGCCTTTTACTACTGCAAAGAATTTTAAGTAAAAACTGGGGACCAAACCCTAAAATTATCAGACACAATAACAATAACTAGACCAATTATAACTTATGGTAATTTGGTATATTGGAAAGCTTTAAAGTACGAACCTGAAAACTTTGACAAAGACGTGCACTGGCATTACGGGGACCTACTGCTTTAAGAATCTGCGGCCAAAAGTGCCCTGAGACTTAATCAAACTAAAGTCTGGATAAACAGTTCCATAGGGCATGCCCAGATCCTTCATAAAGTTATGGGTCATAGTACTAGAGCAGACTATAAAATACCCGAACTTGATTTTCATAAACCATTCCAGGCTGCCATCCCAAGCAGAGAGGAATGGATAGATAAGCATACTCCAGTGAGTCGTCAATAGCTATCTATACTGATGGCAATGGACACTGGTGTAGAGGCAGGCTTCTATTCTGAATCTCTCAAGTTAACCGCCTCGCTCGTCTTCCAAGCCGAGGTCCTGGCAGTGACAACAGCTGCTTAAAGTTATCATTGATGGCGATACCACGAGCTGATATCACCTTTTCCATTGATAGCCAAGCGGCAATAAAAGCGACTGCAACTGAGGTAAAATCAAAGCTTGTTTTATGCTGCCGCGAAGAGCTTAAGGTTCTTGGCGCACAGAACAACATTAGACTCTGCTGGATCCCAGGCCAAAGCGATATACCAGACAACGAGAAAGCCGATGAATAAGCAAGATTAGGGTCAATGCTTGACGTAAGCAGAGCTCAGCTAGTTAGCACCCCTACCTGTTATTTAAAACAGGAAATTTCAAAAAGAATAACTATTAAGGCCGATGAAATGTGAAACCTTCTTGACACCTGCAGCACTACAAGAAAGATCTTGCCCTGTTTTAATCTCTTGTTAGCATAATCACCGGACCTAATCTGTTAGGGTATCATATGAAAAAGATGAGAATCAGTTCAGATGATCTATGCAGAGGATGCGGTGACGAGGAGGTGCATGAAGACTCTCCGCACTTTCTGTGTTACTGTCCAGTACTCTCCCATCAAAGGAAGAAACTGCTTGGCAACTATTTCTTCGAGGATTTAGAAGAACTCTCTAGTACGCCTGGTACTAACATCGTCAAAGCCTCTTAAAGCAATACTCACGGGTATCACGGGTAATGGATCTGTATTGATCTAAGTGCGACAGTAAAGATATCAACTGTCAGTTCTCAACCTAACCTAACCTAATCTATGGAGCAAGTAAAAGAACTATCACAATAATTTGGAAAAGTTGCGTAAACGCCCAAGAGAGTATTTGCACACGATATGGCGAGTAAATTACTATATGAAAATCATATAACGTATTAACATGAGTGAGCGGGTAAAAATGAGTGTTTATGTGGGCCAAAACTGTTAAAAAAAAACTATTTTCATTCAAAACCTCAACAAGTTCAACCTTCATAAAACTGTAAAAATATTAAAAAATACAAAACAAAACTATTCAAGTCTAGACTTCAACACATTTTTGTTTTCCATTTATGGCAACAGAAAGCCCTCAATCAATGGCTACAAAAACATAATATATGTAATATAGTAAATGAAATCCATTAAAAAAATATTTTTATTACGTTTCACAATAATTATCATAAGCGTGCCAGTTCGGGTAGAGTCTATCTTATACATCCTATATTAGATATAAGCTTATAGCGATATATTGGTCAAAACCCACGCCCATCTTTTTTTCTTTTGGAATAATATTTGTGCCAAATAAGATGAAAAACAAAATCAATTGACTGGTTTTTATTATTTGCGTGGGTTAAAAAGAAAACACAACAACAACTAAATGAAAATTTTCTTATAAGACCTAACAGATACAATATAATGTTAGCCTTTGAAACGAAGAATTACTTCAATTTGTAACAACAAAGACCGAAATTCTTTTGTTAATTACTAAAGCCTTGACAACTGCAAACATACATTCAAAATATAGTATAAGTTGTTAATTTCATTTAACGACCGCAAACGACCAAAAAAAAATTAAAATAAATATAAAATAAAACTGTACACACATCAAACCGCTGACTGTTGTTGATTGCATGTAGACAGTTTAACTATTTTACAACAGGAACGGGAACAAACATACTTACAGTTAAATATGTGTAATAGGGTGTTTCTTTTGAAGCTTTATTTCACGATTCTCTATGCCCTATTTTGACAGCTGTCAAATTTCTGAAAGTTCTAAGTTCTTCGTAGCGAAAACAGTGCCACTCTTCTAAAGTGGATAACAGTTTTACTTAAACCAATTGCCAAGAATATGACAAGATGTCAAACTATTACTACTTTCTGTGGTATTTCAACTGTCATGGTATTGAAAATTCTATGGTTTAAATAATATACTAGGTTTGTGTCACGGGCAGTACTGTTAACTAAAAATGATATGCATTCAATACTTTAAGCGCCCTCTATGTGTTAGCCTACAATTTTTTCTGAACAACTTAACCGAATTAAGAATTCGATGATTCAACAAGATTGAATAAGCAAAGCCTTAAAGACTCTCCTAAATATGCAAATTTTCTATTTTTGTCTTAATTTTTAGTTTGACTCTTATTGTTTTTGACTTATGAGTCTTAATAGAAAACTGACCTCATTTTTTTTTATTAAAAGACAATGTTTTGCTCTCACTATATTATAAAATGATGAATCATTAAGTTGAATCACAAAACACCCTATATTAATAATATACTCGTATAATAGCATGCGGCTTTTGGAATAGTTCATTGGCCTATAGGTTAAGAAGTAGTGTGACTTGGTGCGTTGGTGTCACATCGCACCGACAGAGGCGCTGGGCTGCAGTTGTTGTGATGTGTTGTGTTTAGATTATGATATTGCATAATATTCCTTTCCTTCCTCATTCATGAATGCAGCAACAGCAATAAGACAGACGGCAGCACTCTAGCAGCTAGGCCACATGGCACAAAGCGACAGCCAGAAGCGTAGAGTTGGAGTAGTTAGTCGGTTGAAATTTCTGGCGTCAATTTCAGGCCTACGCGCAGTTTAGGTTTTTATTTTATGTTCATTCCCCCTCAAGAATATCAAGAATCTTATACTTGGTGTAGGTTTGTGTTGGAGCCAGCAGTCGCGAGTCGGCGTCATAGGCTTTAGGCCACAGAAGAACATTGCAAGTTTTATGGTGATACCAAGAAGGAGGTACCTACATATTTTTACTAGGAATGAAAAATCGTAACGCAAATTTCATGTTGCTGTTAAGGTTTTATACGATGATAATATGGTGATAGTTGTAGATCGATAAGTATTAGATAGTGATTTTATTGCTTAGAAACCGCATTCTTTCTGTCATTTGATGAGGGATAGGATGGAAAATAGGAAAATGTATGTCCCTATGTGGCAAACTTCAATTTGTTTTGAGCTGGTTATGGGTCAAATTTAAAGTGAAATTATTTTAAAAATGTTAAAATATTTCTTTAGTAAAACCTTCTTTATAAGACTATAAGTGTCGCAGTACAGAGACCTCTTGACGTCGATTTTGCATTAGTATACTTCCGAAATGCCAAATTTGACATTTGCCTCCATTTGCAAAGAATATACAGCATCTCTTCATAGGTTTGATTATTTTTCTTGGCTCCGATTTAAACGTGGCTTTGATGTTTTTGGGTTGGAGTAGACATCAGCTGGTATATGACATTTATGCAGGTATGACAATTATGTGTCAACAAGGTCTGATTGTAAACTATTGCATGTATCTAAGAAATATCAAGACAACTGTTGACAAGTGTCTAAAACGTTTGAAAAATTGTGTTAATTAAGTAATTTGTGACCGAACGTGCTGAAAAACGTCAAAAGAAAGGTGATTCCTATTGTTTTGTTGAGTTTAACACATAAGTTGATCCTTCGAATTTATTTTGACTTTATTACTTTATTAGTAATCACAAACATTCCCATTAATTATGGATTACAATTTCCTTCAATTTTCTGTTTCGGGTTGCTTCACAGGATCGCATTCTGTCACTTCAATTTTTCCAGACTTTGTTCATGGTATCCTCGGCGTGATGGTTAGTGCCTAGAGCAGTATTTAAGTTTAACTTAGAGTGTCCGCATGAGGCCAGTAAGTTAATTATAAGTTATGGTTAATAAGGCTAGTTCTATGAGTTTTTGTCTAACTTTAAGATAGTTTTAAGAATGATTAATAAAAAAGTATAAAAAAAGTGCGTAGAACTGTCATGCTAGAGGTCCCCGGTTCAATTCATGCCTGTGCCAACTAAACTTTTGTGCGGGTACTGCCTTTTGTGAAGACTTGACAAGTTCTCCAAAAGTGATTTTTTACGTAAAGAGTGCTTTCTAAAATAAGCCGTTTGTTCCTTGGCATTACTTGCCCATAGACCCTGGTTTTCTACGAGCTTTTGCGCAACTTAATTATTTTACTTATTCTGTTGATGATTTCGGGCTATAACTCACGGTTTGTTTGAATTAAATGGGTCTTTAGTGCTTTAATCGCTTTCGTATTGTGGCATAACATCAATCCTGTCCTCAAAGGTGCTTCCCAAAAAACAAGAAGAGTCAATCTACATATCGTTGACCAAAAAGTAATTTCCAGCCTCATTTTCTTAGAAAAATAGTGCAGTTGCAAGAGTACTGAAAGACCTTGACATACACAAATCCGCTGGCCCGGACAGTATCACCCCATCAATTATTCTGAAGAGCTGTTCTTCAACGCCGGAAAAACCACTGCGTAAACTTTTCCATCTTTCTTTTTCGAGCGATTGGAAAATATCATCTGTCCAACCTGTCCCTAAAAAAGGCAAATCCTCTAACTATCTCCCAATAGCACTCAAGTCCCTTCTTTCCAAGGTCATGGAAACGCTGAAGAAATATCTTACGCTGATTAATTACCAGCTCAAGAAATATCTTAAGGAACGGAAGCTTCTTAATGACCGACAGTTTGGCTTTCGTAGCAATAGGTCCATTGGTTATCTCATGGTTTATCTCACCGAACAGTGGAACAAATCTTTACATTGTTTTGAAGAAAGTAAGATTATTGCGCTTGATATTTCAAAAGCATTTGATAGAGTTTGGCACCAAGCTCTCTTATCGAAAATGCGGGCATTTGGTATTAATGAATCTCTTTTTCGTTGGATTAGAAATTACCTTTCTAACCGTTCAATAAAAGTTGTATTGGATGGTTTCAAGTCTGAAATTCATAAAATAAATGCTGGTGTCCCCCAGGGCTCCGTTTAGTCTCCGACTCTCTTCCTTATAAACGGCGATTTTTTAAGAGCTTGAGAACTTTAAAAAAAAAAAAACGCATAAAATTTGCAAAATCTCATCGATTCTTTATTTGAAACGTTAGATTGGTCCATGACATTTACTTTTTGAAGATAATTTCATTTAAATGTTGACCGAGGCTGCGTCTTAGGTGGTCCATTCGGAAAGTCCAATTTTGGGTAACTTTTTCGAGCATTTCGGCCGGAATAGCCCGAATTTCTTCGGAAATGTTGTCTTCCAAAGCTGGAATAGTTGCTGGCTTATTTGTGTAGACTTAAGACTTGACGTAGCCCCACAAAAAATAGTCTAAAGGCGTCAAATCGCATGATCTTGGTGGCCAACTTACCGGTCCATTCCTTGAGATGAATTGTTCTCCGAAGTTTGCCCTCAAAATGGCCATAGAATCGCGAGCTGTGTGGCATGTAGCGCCATCTTGTTGAAACCACATGCCAACCAAGTTCAGTTCTTCCATTAACATTGAACGATAGCGATCGCCATTCACCGTAACGTTGCGTCCAACAGCATCTTTGAAAAAATACGGTCCAATGATTCCACCAGCGTACAAACCACACCAAACAGTCCATTTTTCGGGATGCATGGGCAGTTCTTGAACGGCTTCTGGTTGCTCTTCACTCCAAATGCGGCAATTTTGCTTATTTACATAGCCATTCAACCAGAAATGAGCCTCATCGCTGAACAAAATTTGTCGATAAAAAAGCGGATTTTCTGCCAACTTTTCTAGGGCCCATTCACTGAAAATTCGACGTTGTGGCAGATCGTTCGGCTTCAGTTCTTGCACGAGCTGTATTTTATACGGTTTTACACCAAGATCTTTGCGTAAAATCGTCCATGTGGTCGAATAACACAAACCCAATTGCTGCGAACGGTGACGAATCAACATTTCACGGTCTTCAGCAACACTATCAGAAACAGACGCAATATTCTCTTCTGTACGCACTTTACGCATTCGTGTGGTTGGTTTAATGTCCGATAAAGTAAACTGAGTGCGAAACTTGGTCACAATCGCATTAATTGTTTGCTCACTTGGTCGATTATGTAGACCATAAATCGGACGTAAAGCGCGAAACACATTTCGAACCGAACACTGATTTTGGTAATAAAATTCAATGATTTGCAAGCGTTGTTCGTTAGTAAGTCTATTCATGATGAAATGTCAAAGCATACTGAGCATCTTTCTCTTTGACACCATGTCTGAAATCCCGCGTAATCTGACAAATACTAATGCATGAAAATCCTAACCTCAAAAAAATCACCCTTTATTTATAAATGATCTTATGTATGCCACTTCTAATCCATTTAATTGTTTCGCTGACGACAGTACCCTCAGCTTACATCCTTTCCTACGATGTAGAACTTAAACGACAGCGTATGATAAGCTCATTAAATTCTGATCTTGACAGCATTGTCCAATGGGAAGTCAAAAACCGTGTAGAATTTAATGCTTCAAAAACTCAATGCTGTCTCCTGTCCTTAAAGCGTAACACCCCCCCGATGGCACTATCTATGAGTGGTACTCAATCAATCAATCAATCAACTGTCAGTACTCGGTATGTGTATCACAGATCACCTTGTATGGAATGATCATATATTTGATATTGCCAAAAATGCTACCAGGTGGTTAGGATTAAGCCGACTCTGATTTTCCCTCCCATTTTGATGTTCAGAACTTAAAGACCAATGTGCATCGCTATCTCCTCTTAAATCCTTAACTATTTTCCTAATGCTTGCACTGTGTTTAAATATAAACATATAAAGGGTGCTTATAACCCCTTGAGTGCCTGTTAATTATAAAAAAAGTCCAATTGATACACCATTGCTGAAGGCATTAGCTTAACGTGTGGGTTTTCGGAGCTGAAGATATAAACTTTTTATTTACTAGCGTAGCCACCACCGAGAAAAATATGCCCAAATCGTTGTCCAATTCAAGCCTAAACTGTGATTCAAAAACCGATCGAAAGGGGTGGTCGAATATTTTAAGATGTTTGTGCAGGATTCCCCCAGGCTAGTGTGTTAATTATTAAGCTGTTGAGCTTTGGGGCTGTCAATGTCAAAATGTATTGTGAAACTAAACACTAGATGGCAAC
Source organism: Eupeodes corollae (assembly GCF_945859685.1). Lineage (NCBI taxonomy): Eukaryota > Metazoa > Arthropoda > Insecta > Diptera > Syrphidae > Eupeodes > Eupeodes corollae. The sequence goes on along the minus strand of NC_079147.1, from coordinate 79,144,924 downwards.
TCTATAGATATAACATTTCGCATCGTATTTTCTTCTTGAAAATTCACACACATTAAAGGATTTGACTAACTTTCAAAAAGTTTAAGCACAAGTGTTAGCAAAATAGGGAAAGATTAAAAAGAAATCAAAGAATATTAAAATAGGAAAACAAACTTGAATTGGTTTAAGTATTCTTGATGTACGGCTGAAAAATAAAATCTCTATACTTTATTGTACGTCTAGAATTGACCTGAAGAGTAAAAGCTTTGCGAATATTACAGCAAAATTTATTAAGGGTTTCTCCTTTTTTTACTTCAATATTTTAAAATAAAATAACTTGTAAAAATAAAATGATATGAAATATGGCGGCTTTATGTTCAATGTTAAAAACACGTATCATGATCTTATATAAAGATACATAAATATATAAGTCAAATCTGTATGTAGAAGTTAATCAAAATAGCTTAAAATTGCTTTTTTGAAAACTAAATGGATTAAAAAAGTTAAAATATGATTTTAATAAAACCATAGGTACAATAATATTGAATTTCATCAAAACAATGATAAAGTAGGTAAATAAAATTCTAATGTACTTCAGACTTCAGCTAGAGTTAGGCAATGATATCATCAACGAAAGTGATATTTCACTCATGTTGATATGATGTTGTGAGTACTCAGATAGCAACAACAACGTTCAAATAGAAATTCAAATAAAAATACCAGTAAATTAATCTTATTTTTTATTTGCACAAAATTTGCAGGTTTTTTTTGTTTCTTTTAACCTTGAGATTTAATTTTCTTTATCAAAAAAAGAATGTATAAAAAATAACAATAAATCTATTATTCATGAATCATTTTTTGATTGATCGGTTTATCGAAAAAAGAATTCACATATTAATAATAATAATTAACCTTGATTAGATCTCTTCTTCAACTATTTTTTACCAAGAAAAAAACTTTTCCTATTAAGTAATAAAATTGTTTTTTTTTTTGGAATTCGCAATTAAAAGTGGTAACAAAATTATTGCAGTTAATTTATAAATTACTCACTCATCAGTATTGTGCAGAATTCCAGCACTAATTGCTTTTTAACAATTTAATTGTAAGACAAAAAAATAACAAATTCTTATTACAAACTTACAGCATACATATTAATAAATTATATCTGCTATTTTTATCTTTCATGAACGTGGGAAAATCAGTGCTGTCTCTCTCGGTTTTACAATGAAAATTTAAAAAATTCAAAAATGTCTTTTAAGTTTATCCACTGTGAGCATTAAAATCTCATAGAAAATACAGGGTTATCCATTTTGCGATTTTAAAAGTAAAAGTAAATAAAACACATGTTAAATACACACGAAATACTAAAAGATTTGATTCTTTTGAGGTAATTTTCGACTACTTTTTTGACACATATTGGGTAGTATTTCAGCCATAAATTACCGAATGTTGGTTTTTAAGTACACAAGGGTTAAACGTTTATCAACATAAATATGGTATTTCGCGTTACCCCACAAAAAAGTCCATCAGTGTTAAATTGCATAAACTGACCAACACGAGGAGGAATTACACGGTCCGTTAATGTCTTTTGCAATAAAGCCATATTCGCTCGAGTTGTGTGGCATGAAAACTTATTTTCTCTAAGTCGTATTCTTTAAAGTCGGTTATCATATGACCATAACGCTCCGAATTGTCTGTGGCAGTTTTAGAAGAAGTACGGTTCAATCACACCTCCGGACCAAAGAGCGCACCAAAAAATGACTTTTTGTGGATGTAATGGCCTCTCTTTAATAACTTGAGAATTTTTAAGTAATTGAATACTAAATATGACTGTTTTCTTTATTAACAATACAATTTTGTTTATTAACATTAAGAAAATTTGATCTAAAAAATCACTGTCCCCCGCCTGTTGTTCAAGCACCCATTCGACGTATCTACGACGTTGTAAACGGTCAGCTAGCTTCAGTTGTTGTGTAAGATGGACTTTAAATTGATGTATATGAAGATCTAAATGAAAAATACGTCATAATGTGATGTAAGACAGTCCTAATTCCTGAGAACGACGAGGAATCGACACATTCCGGGCTTCGGCAACACTTCACTTACAGCAGCGATATTTTCAGTGGTACGAACGAAACGATGATGCCTGTAACCAATCCAAATCCTCTTCAAATTGCTTCACAATTTTGCCAATTGCTTGCGTAGTTGGATAATTATGTAAACCATAACCTCCTCTTAAAGCACGATATGTGCCTGTGGCAGGATTAATAATTTTGGAGTAGGTTTTAACAATTTGTAATCGTTGCGCTATAGTTAAGCGGTCAATTTTCGTAAATTTCAGAGTTTCAACTAACAACAAAATTGATTTAACAACTTAGTTTGACAGGTGTCGAATTCGAGCCCTATGCTTTTGAAACCACAAAATATATAACTCGTTACTTAATTTAAAATTGACTTCTTGCACCGAAGATAAAAGTGACAGAATACAATTTTGACAAATTGACATGTTATTTACAAGAGAGGGAAATGTACTCCGCATTTTCTCTGGACTCAAATAAAGTAAATGGAAACCATTACGGTTTTGCATTTTCATTTGTAAACTTATGTAAGAAAAGGTATTGGAAATAATAACAACTTCATATTATATTTCCCATAAAAAAAGAGTTGGTAGTAAGCCAGCGGAAATTTCTTGGTAGTTATTAATTTATTTAAGACAACTGATAAATATTTAAAACTGTATACCTAAGTTCGGTCAAACTAATGTCGCAACAGAAAACTCTAGCACAATTTGGAATATTATGTTTTAAGAAGAAAGTAAACCATAGGTCTTAAGTATACACACTGAGATCAGTCGACAGCATTGGTTGATATGCTCGGGCGAGTTTATGCACCCTCTGTCCCCCTGAACCGTTCTCCACTGTAATGATATCATGTAAATTACATAGACTCAAGACTGTTTACTCTGCTGTTTCATGGTCTATAAAATCAGTCAACATTCTTCTACATCGCTGCATCTCATGCAATAATTTTATAAATAAATCAACATTAAACTTAGCACTTATATTTATGTGTAGGTATTTAAGAACATTTATGTTAAAGTACATAATAGATAGACTTCTACTTTTGAAGTAGCTAAATAAGATGTTTTAAATACCTTCGCTCCAGAGAAGACGAACCTTATATGTGCTATAATAGAATAGGAGATACTTTTCCAATTAAATTGATATATTTTAGAAGACAATACTCCATTCTATAAATAGAAAACCTATCACTTTCGCTTGACAATGTAAAAATAAAAATAAAAAGATAATCAACCCAAGGGAATCATTTTGAGGACAAACAATCTGATAGATTGTGCAATCACTCAATTCGATTTGGATAGACTTGCTAAATCTCTATCCATGCGTGCACAGTGCACACATAATTATTTATTTTACGTAGTTTTATTTTTTATTTATTTTTTATTAATTTTGTTATTTTTATTGTGATTGCTGTTGTTGTTCTTGTTTTTGTTGACTTTGTGATTTTGTTGTCATTGCTGTCGTCGCGTCGCTCGTCACATGCATCGTCGCGGTCGTCGCTTCAGTCGTTTAGACGATAAGACTAAAATAAAGAAGATTTTAATGGATGCACTTTGTTGAACACAAGAACAAGGCGCCATGACACAAGTTGATGTTGATGTAGGTAGGGTACTTACTTGAAACAAGCAATCACAATTATAAGGTATTCCCTGATTTATTTATTTTGTTAAACCTGATTGTGATATGAAGATTAAAAATAAAATACTTGTAATTTGAGTGTGATTAAAGAAAACCTATATCATATTGAGGGAGAGTATTCGGACTTGATAAAGATATTCCATTTCTTGGCTTTGCTGTTGGTCTTCAAATCACATGATATATTTAATATCAATTACATTTATGGTCTAGACATAATTAAGAGTTATTAAAAAGAATTTTGATACGTTTTTAAAATAAAGTTTAACAAATTAAGAGAATATGGTCATCTTTACCACAAACTGACAGCTGTCAATCAGTTCTTTTTTTACGGGGTGCTAACACTTTTGCACCGAAATATATGAAACATTTTTCGACTCTTATTATTTAATCGTATCTTGAAGTGCTGCTTGAAACTCAGAACGTCAGAAACGGGTTCTCTGATTGCAGCTTGCCACTTGTTCTCGATACGTTATGTTTTCAGCAGAAAATTTCGAAAGAGGTTACTCGTGACTTTGACGGAAAAGGATTTGGCAATTTCAATTGTCGCCGTTCGACGCTATATTTTCGCATCTCAGCATATCCCTGCTTTGCTTTGGGTCAGGAAACCCGAAGTGCTATCTTGGCAATAACAAGGTATAGTGGTGCTAGTTGCCCGGAAAGTTCGGATATCGATGATGCTAAAAGTGTGTCTAGCGTCGATCACAATATGGTCAATCTGGTTGACAGTAGATTGGTCTGGGGAACTCCAACTTCCTTTGTGGATGTTGATGTGTGGAAAATGCGTTCCGTTTGTCAGTAAAAAGAACTGTTCAATTGAATAAGATCTGATAATCGTCTGATGTACTTATCTTTAAAAAAAAAATTAAAGGCTCCAGCACACAAAAGACATACTAAACACCAATTAGACGATCGCATTTCAATCCCGAATTATAATACAAAGAAATGATTCGGTCACAAAGGGCTCATTTTAAACGCTGTAAATTGAATTTTATGACTGCCACTGACCTTGTTGGGAATCAAAATTGATCTCTCATTTGAGAATTATTCTACATCTGATCGATTCTAAATTGATCCTTCGTTTTAGGATCTAAGGACCTTTTTCACCAAATTAAAATTCCATTTAATATAAAATATATAAAGTTTGAGTTTAGAAAATTCATATATAAATAACCAAATTTTCTTTTTCCTTTACAGACTCCTCAGATATTGTAGACTGCAAATTGAAACTTATTCTTGGCTTAATATGGACCCTAATTCTTCATTATTCCATCTCAATGCCAGCGTGGGAGGGAGAAGACGAAAATCAAATGAATGGAACAGGTGCAACACCTAAACAGAGGTAAATGCAAAACATCAACAACTATCACTTGACACTTTTATAAACCTTTTTGGTTTTCTTGTTCTCTATAGACTTCTCAACTGGATCCATACGAGAATTCCAGAGATGCCAATCAATAACTTCACAAATGACTGGACTAGCGGAAAGGCTGTTGGTGCTTTAGTTGATGCTTGTGCACCAGGTCTCTGCCCCGATTGGGATATGTGGGATCCAAAGGATGCCGTACAAAATGCATCTGAAGCCATGGGCTTGGCCGATGACTGGCTTAATGTTCGTCAATTAATCAAACCAGAAGAATTGGTTAATCCAAATGTTGATGAACAATCAATGATGACATATTTATCACAATATCCAAATGCAAAATTGAAGACTGGTGCTCCGTTAAGACCAAAGACCAATCCAAACAGGTAAGTGATGATCTTTAAAGTAGGTAAAACCTAAAATTTTCATTTGTTCATTTCGTCAACAAAGAAAAAACAATTATCGTTTTCGTCCAAAACTTCCCATTGTTCATTTTTCTTAATTTTTTTTAATGATTAAAACTATCGCACGTATTAATAATTTAATTTATTCTTAACTGAATGTTAAAATTTCTTGATTTTTTTTGTTAAAATAAACACAACAACAACAAAGCATTCTTCTTCGTTTTGTTTATAAGAAAAAAAAAAGAGAAATTAATGTAATTAATTTATTTAATATTCTTCTTCTTCTTCTATTTAATTGCAAAATTCTCTCAGCATTCCTCCTCCCCGGTAAGTCTGATGGAATGCAAATAAATGTTTTTCCTATTATTATTTTTTAGTGTTTTGCGTTTTTTAAACCTATTAAAGATATTAAGCATTTTTATTTTTTGTTTGTATGAGAACCCACATTAAAACCTAAGATTCTGTTTAGATTTGAAGGATTGAGCTTGAGAAAAAAAAAACTATTTCGCATTTTAAACTCTAACGTGCAGATCTAAGTGGAATCTAAACCATTTAACGATAATTTATTTTGGTTTTTAAAATGTTTTTGAAATGAGGATTCTGAATCGGAAAAGCCTGCCTGTATAATATTGGTGGTATCAATTAATGAGAATCAACGAGAACGAAAACTCCTATTATATTACTCGAATATCAATATGAAGACGACCCCTCTTATTACAATAATTTAAAACTTTGGCTTAAAGCTGAAAGCCATTGAAAAAAAGTTTATAACGAAAATGTTTCAGTTTTTTTAAGAACTTTCTTGAGGGTTCGTAAGGTGATTTAGGGTATTGCTGTGACGTTGCAATCGAACAAAATTAAATTTTATTTAATTTAAGAAAAACTAAATAGATGAAGCCTTACCTCCACCCTCTTGGCGTTCTAAGGAAACTTAACATTTTTCCAAACTAAAGTACATTCCGTTTGGTAAAAAAATGTATTAAAAACAAATAATTTAAATACTACAGGGTTATCCATTTTTAGGTTCCAAAAGTAAATGTAAATAAAACACATGTAAAATATTTTTGTTCATAATATTTCTTTGATATTATTATTATTATTATCTTTTTTTTTTCACCATTAAAGTACAAAATTTTTAATATAAAAGATTTACGAGCATGGCTTAAAGCTGTCTGCCGATTATATCTAAAATTATAACAGTAAAATTTACTTTTATAAATTTTAAACACAACAAGAAAATTGAAAATGAAAAATTTTAGAGTATTTTAACATTAAATATAATTTTGCCAGTTAACATTGACAAATTTAAAAAAATGTCAGAGCTTAAGACTTTATTTTAATCAGATCTAATTAAAACTAATGGAAACTAGTACAAATATATTGCAAAAGTTAAATTTTTTTAAAAAAGGAAACAAATTAAACTATCGCATTTAAATTTAAAAGATTGATGAATTAATCGATTAAAGAGTAATGGTAGATTATAGGATTCAATATTAACAGAAAGATTTGCTTTTAGGTTAGCTAAAACAAAATAAAAGATTGATTCTAAAAGAGATTTGCATAAGTATTTCTGTAAGCGATAGCTTCAGTAATAAGCCGGATAAGAACTTTCCAACCACACCCACCATTTAGAATTGAGTAACTCTCTTCTGTAGAAAGAAAGCCTTTCCTAAAGTATAAACCATCGAATTCCTTGGAATATTGGACACTTTGCTACGAAGTGAAAAACGTTTTTGATTTGATTAAGGTTACAAAGACAACAATTATGATTTTTATCAACTCTATAAAGTCTGTAATTTAGCTCTAGCATTTCAGTTCGGATCTTAAATATTCATCTCGTTAGTTGTGAATTCTTTTCGAAAATAATTAGCTTCCGCCAAACAATGATTCAGTTTGCTGTAAGTCGTTCTTGACATGGACTCTTTAGCACGGTTCAGAGAATTTTTGAAATATGTGTTCGTCAATTGCCGAGATGCAGTCATAGAATTCATCCACGAACCAAAGTTATTCAAGGCTAAACTTAAACGGCGTGTAACAACGCTGAAGTGCAATCATGAGTACTTTTCTTTGAAGATTATTATCACATTTCCTTAAAACTTTAATAATATAGGCCGCACTCGCCTTAAGGTTTTTTAAGAAAATTGGAGGAAGTTCAGATTCGATATATATTGCATAGTTAAGTGTGTTTAAAGGGGCCTTAAATGCGCGTTTGAAGAAATATCTCTGGATAACTTCAAAGTCTTCACATACTTCGTAACCATACACTTCATTAGCATAACAGCATACACTTTTAATTGTTGCTTCAAATACTTTGAGTTGTACCATCGGTTCGATACATTTGTTATTAAAAATTAAAATTAAATTAAAAAAAAACTTGACCAAATGCAGTTAATGGCTGATTTTGCAACTGATGTTTTATCTTTTATATAAGGTCCGATGTTTAAATTTTTTGTCATTGTAAAACTTAAGTATTCAAATTTTTAAACTACCTCTATTCTTTCACCATTAAGGTTTCAAGAACGGTAATTTCTGACATTATGATTATGATATCTGAAAACCATAATCTTCAAGTTTGAAGTATTAATTTGAAGATTCAAGGAGTTACAATATTGGTTAAGTTTGTTAATTTGCAGTTGAAGAGTTACCGGATTATCAGTAAGAATGACAATGTCATCCGCATATAAAAGCACCTTAATACGCAAATGACCATAATGTCTCCAATGTCGTTAATAAAAAGTGAGAAGAGCAAAGGACTCAAAATGCAACCTTGTGGGACACCCACTTCTGTCTTAAATTGCTTCGAAGAAGTTCTACCATTAGAAACTACTGCTGTTGTATTTGAAAGAAGTTTCTCGTATATTCTTAAAAATGTTGTTGATAACCCAACACCTGCTAGTTTGGAAAGGAATAATTTTCTGTTAAATATAAGAATGAAACAACAACAACTTGTGTGTGCTACCACCAAGTTCATAGGCTGGAGTTATAGCTATTTCACGGGGGCCAACCCGATCATCAGACTCCTTTAGTGGTGCTTAATCGCTTTTTGTTCAATTTAATTTTTGAAGAACTTTTGCCCGAGCTGGGCTTAAACAAGCGATCTAGCGTAATTTTCTGTTTATAGTATATTAGCATAGCTTTAAAATCTACAAAAAAAAACATAGAGACTAGTATTCTTATCCAAAAAACGTTTAGCGACATTAGCTCGATCAACTGTAGAGAGGTTAGCTCGAAACCCAGCCTGAAAACAACTTATTTTGTTGTTTGTTTCAACCCAAGTTACAGGTCTAAGATATAGCATCAGAGTATTTTTTATATTATAAAGTTTGAACGTTGACAGTATGTGCGAAACTGTGAAACACACATCATTTAAATAATTCGAAGTAATTTTTGACCACTTTTTGACACATATTGGGCGTTATTTCCGCCATAACTTGACGAATGTTGTTTTTTAAGTGCTCAAGAGTTAAAGGTTTATCTACATAAATATGGTTTTTCCAAATTGTATGATCTTGGTGGCAATTTAATATCGCCACGACGAGAAATGTCTCTTGCAATAAAGCCATACTTGCTCGACTTTTTTGGCATGCGTCACCTTAGTTTTCGAAGACAATTTTGCTTATTTACATACCCGATTGAGAAATGTGCTTTGTCGCTGAAGAAAATTTGTTCAAAAAACCGCTGTCTACCGGCTGTGGTTCAAGCACCCATTCGAAGTATATACGACGTTGTGAATGTTCAGCTGCCTTCAATTGTGTGCCATAAGCCATAATGAAACGTAAGTCAGTCTTAATTCCTAAGAACGACATGGCATCGACACATTCGGGTCTTTGGAAACACTTTTACTTACAGCAGAGATATTTTCAGTGGCACGAGTACAACGATGATGCACAGGTCTATCAATATCTATAACAAATCCAGTCTCTTCAAATTTCTTCAGAATTTTACCAATTGCTTGCGTGTTGGGACGATTTTGTTAATCATAATCTCCTCTTAAGGCTCGATATGTGGCTTTGGCCCGATTCACTATTTTTATAGGATTTTTAACAACTTGTATGCGTTGTGCGATAGAGAAGCAATCCATTTTCGTAAATTTCAGGCTTTCAATTGAAAAAAAATGGATTTAAAAACTTAATTTGACATGTGTTGAATTCCAGCCCTATACCTTTGATACCGATAACCCGTTATAATGATAATCACGAAAAGTATTTCCCAATATAATCTCGGGATTTTATTAAATTTGTCAGCGGGTTTTCGTGCCACGGGATTTCGTGATTTCGTCTCGATTATGTTTAAACTAATTTTTGGAATAATTTACACCAATATTTTCATGATATTTGGTCAGCTTTGTAACTTTAAAACAAAAAAACTTGTATCCCTTCCCAAGTTAAATGGTTAAGGTTTTGTGGTGTGATTTTGCAAACAAAAAAACAATAATAATGATATAATAATTTTAAAATATTAACAGCTTAATGCTTTTTATACACTAAACGCTTTTCGCGCTTTTGCAACTGCCTGCAAAAAATTTTTAACACTTAAAATAATTTTGTGAAAATAATATTTTTTTCCAAGTAAGAGCGTTTTTTGAGAGTAGGTAATTTCTCGTTAAATATCCAAATGCTTCTAATTTCAGGGTTGTCAAAATTTTTTTAATATATTGTAATTCCAATCGTAATATTAATCATTCGTTCAACTTAGAGACAGGAACTTCAAATTTTGCATTTATCAATCGTTTAGCATTAAATTAAAAATGCAAAACAAAGTTTACTTTCAGTTATTCGCACGGAAAAAACCCAAACATTGTTATCTAAAAAAGGAAGGTCTTAAATAATATTAGTTGCATTTTCTAGGTCCTGACTTAAGTCGACCGGAAAAAGTAATAGCATCAGAAAATATCAAAATAATTCTTATTGAAGCTCAGCTTATATAAATACCCTTATCCTGCGAGTTGTGTTTTTGTATGTATTTTGTTGTTTTCCCAGGCAGCTATTGAACACCCACATTGCGAGTGTCACTTATCAATTGAAAGTTGTTTAATATCAAAATTTCGACATTTTGCAACTTTATTTATTAAAAAATGTATCAATTTTTCATTGATATTGATAAATGTTCTAAGCATTTACCAACGTCTGGATCATATTCAAATATAATAAGGCTTTTCAGTTGGCTTGAAAATATCTAAGCTCTGATAATTCTCAACTGATAGTTGACACTTGAAATAAAGGTATTAAAATCTTGCTGGATAGTGTTTCTTCTTCTATTCAATATGATATCTTTTTAAAATGTATTCAAATTCTTATATACATTAATTTTTTTAATTCAGAGTACGTGCTTATGGTCCAGGAATTGAACCAGTTGGTCCAGTTGTTGCTGCTCCAGCCAATTTCACCGTCGAAACATTCTCCGCTGGCAAGGGCAATGTTGAAGTTGAGATCATCGGTCCCAATGGTCAACCAGAAAAAGCTGAAGTTCGTTTCAACAATGACAAAAACCTGACCTATTCAATTTCGTATATCCCCAAAATGGAAGGTGATCACAAAGTTTATGTGAAATATTCGGGTCGTGATATTCCAAAGAGTCCCTTCAATGTCAAGGTCGAAGGGCATGCTGGTGATGCTTCTAAGGTTAAAGCAACTGGTCCCGGACTACAGCCAAGTGGAGTATATATCAATAAACCAACATTCTTTGATATTTTAACGAAGGGTGCTGGTCGTGGAGTACCAGAAGTTATCATTATCGATCCAGCAAATCACAAGACTTCGGTTCCGGCCAAGGTCAGACAGGTTGAAGATGACGTTTGGCGTTGTGAATACGTTACCCCATTGACTGGTCTTCATTCGATCAATGTTTTCTATGCTGGAACTCCAATTCCAAACAGTCCCTTCCCCGTTAAGGTGTCTCCACTATCCGACGCCCGGAAGGTTCGTGCAAGTGGACGTGGTCTGCAGAGCACTGGTGTAAGAGTTGGTGACGATGCCGATTTTAAGGTGTACACAGATGGCGCTGGAGAGGGTATACCCGAGGTTAGGGTAATTGGACCCGGTGGATCAAATCAAAATGTGTCTCTCACCAAGGTAGACGGAACCACGTACGAAGCTCATTATTTCCCATCAAAGGAAGGCCGCTATGTTGTTATGGTGACCTTTGGAGGACAGGAAGTTCCCAAGAGTCCATTCGAAGTAAAGGTTGGACCCAAGAAGGAATCGTCTATTGTTGCATACGGACCTGGTCTGACAGGTGGTGTGATTGGATACCCAGCCGCATTTGTAGTTGAGACCAATGGTGAAACTGGTGCGCTAGGTTTTACTGTTGCCGGACCTTCACAAGCTGAAATTGAATGTCATGATAACGGTGATGGCTCAGCTTTGGTCAAATACCATCCAACAGCCGTAGGAGAGTATGCTGTCCACATTCTATGCGACAACGAAGACATCCCCAAGAGTCCATTCATTGCACAAATCCTACCAAGAACCGACTTCCATCCTGAACTCGTTAAGTCATTCGGTCCTGGTTTGGAGAAGAATGGTATCACTATTGGTGAACCAACATCGTTCACAGTTGACACCTCAAAGGCTGGAAATGCTCCTCTGGAGGTAGTTGTTGAAGATGTTTATGCAACCAAGATTCCAGTTACCGTTCAAGATAAGCCCGATGGAACAAAACTTTGTACTTATACTCCAACTTCTGGGGTTCCTCATACTGTAGAAGGTAGGAATCGAAAAATTTGAATCCTTATTAACAATTAATCAACTTGATTTTATTTCAGTAAACTATGGATGTGTCGCAACTCCAAACTCCCCACATCGTGTCTACGTTGGTGTTCCAGTTGATCCAACAAAGGTCCAAGCTTTCGGACCCTGGCTGGAACCAGGTGTCCGCCCAAATGTTGCCACACACTTCAATGTTGACGCTCGTGAGGCTGGTGATGCTGAACTCCAAGTCAAGATCATTCACGAAGAAACTAAAGCCGAGGTTCCATGCCGTGTCATCGACAATGATGACAACACCTACACCGTTGAAGTCATCCCTCCGGCAAACGGTGCCTATACAACTTCCATGACCTACGGTGGCCTTCGAGTTCCACTCGGACCAAAGGTTGTCGTTCAGCACACCGTTGATGTGTCCAAGATCAAAGTGGACGGTCTCGAACCAAGTAAGTACCTTACTCCATTCGTACACTATCTCATTCTTTGCATAGTTCATTGTTGAAAACAAGAAAAGGTCATTTAAGAAATTTATTACAAACTCACAAGCTGCACCATTGAATAGTCTACAGCAGTTCCGGGTCATTACTAATGGCCTCCCGAGGGCGGATCTGTCGGTAACAATCACAAGTCCATCTGGGAATCGAGTTAAGGCCCATATTATACCAACTGCCGAAGGCTTCCTGGTCAATTTTACACCTACCCAACTGGGCGAGTACCTTCTGAGTATTTGTTTCGGAGGAAGTCCCATTACCCCACGACCGTTTAGATTGCAGTGCCTCGTTGGCAGTGACTCGAACAAAGTTCGAGCTTTTGGTCCAGGTCTTGAACGGGGAATAATAGGCCAGCCGGCCGAATTCATTATCGATACCAGAGGAGCCGGTCAGGGAGGACTTGGAGTTACCGTAGAGGGACCCTGCGAAGCGGCCATTAACTGTCGTGACAATGGCGATGGTACTTGTAATGTTGCCTATTTGCCAACTGAAATCGGAGACTATACGGTAAATGTAACATTCAATGATCGCCACGTCAACGGATCACCCTTTCAGCCAATCATTGTTCCGCTGCCAAATTTAAACAAGATCCGGGTAACTGGAATAGGGATTCAGCCACATGGTACGAAGAAGGCGTTACGTTGATTTTGATTTTGCGTTTTTCTGTGTGTGCCCAACTGAAGCGATCGTGCTGGAGGCGACAAAAAAAATAAAAAGCCTGCTTATAAATAACCTGCCCACTGAGTACTGCACTTTGTCTAAGGCACAGCTTTAAAAAAATATATTTAAGAAAAAATTTTCAAAAACCTAACACTTTGCTAACCACAAACACGCCCACCGCATGCATTTTTTATTTCGTTTTCATTTGATAACATTTTTATTCGTTGTGTTTCATACAGTGCCGGATTTGTAGAACTAACGCTTTCTTCCCTCCCTTCTAGGTGTCATAATGAACGCTCCCGTTGACTTTTCGGTTGACATGAGCAAGGTCGGTAACGATATCGACTCAAAGAAGCTGACTTGTGCCATCTTTGACCCCAAGGGCAATGTTCTGCCAAGCAAGGTGGTCCCTGGACAGAAGGATGACGTTTTCGGAATCATGTACACACCATTCGAAGCCGGACGACACACAATTGAATTGATGTACGACAATGTCCCAGTGCCTGGATCACCATTTGTCGTTCATGTGAAGAGTGGCTGTGATCCATCACGCTGCAAGGCCTACGGTCCAGGTCTTGAGAAAGGATTCACTAACAAAAACAACAAATTCACCGTGGAAACCAAGGGTGCCGGAACCGGTGGTCTTTCGTTGGCCATTGAAGGACCCTCTGAGGCTAAGATGAGCTGCATTGACAACAGGGACGGCAGCTGCGACGTCGAGTATGTGGCAACTGATCCTGGTGAATATGACATAACCATCCGTTTTGCTGACAAACATATTCCCGGATCACCATTCCGTGTGGCTGTCGAACAAACTGTCGATCCATCAAAGGTTCAGGTCTACGGACCTGGTATCGAACCTGATCAAGTGAGAGAAGGCGTTCCAACCTATTTCAATGTCGATGTTGCTCAAGCTGGTCCCGGACGTATTGCCGTTAAAGTGACAAACTCTGAAGGTATCGCTGTGGATAATCTGAAAGTCGAAGAGAAGGGTAATGGAGTGTATGCTGTGCACTATGTTCCACCCAAGCAAGGATCAGTACTTACGTGCCAAGTTAAGTTCTCAGATGTTGAAGTCCCATGCAGGTGAGGCTTGTTTATATCTCCATTCAACAATTTTGAAACTAATCTTCCAAATTTCATTTAGCCCCTTCGTTATGACTGTCATGCCCAAGGCTGAACCAGAAAATGTAAAAATTTTGGGCAGCACCGAAAAGAAGAAGCTCCCAGCCTCGCTACCAGCTAAATTCCAAATCGACACAAAAACAGCTGGAGAAGCTGACATCAATGTCGAAATTAAGAATCCCAAAGGCAAACCAATCCATCCAATTCTGGAGAAGATCGACAATAACACATATCTGCTGTCATTCATCCCCGACGAATGTGGAACATACCACATTAGCGTGCTCTATGGCGACAAACACATCCAAGGATCTCCATTTACTCTGCAAGCATTTGCCACTGGAGAGGCTAAGAAATGTAAACTCGTTGCTGAAGCCCCCAAAATTCAGCCATCAGGCAGCAAGAGTCATCTAAGTGTAGATGCTAGGGACGCCGGTGATGGTGCTGTAACCTGTAAAGTCACTTCAAAGAGTGGAAAGTAAGTCTCACGAGATTTTTAATGTCAAACAAGTTCCATTCTCTAAACATTTTGTTTTCAGGGAAATCGTTGACATCGATGTGATTGAAAAAGACGGTCTTTTCGATATCTACTACGCTTTGAAAGACCCCGGCGAGTACGACATCAATGTTAAATTTGGTGGACAGAATATACCAAATGGTAGCTTCTCAATTAAGGTAGTTTGAAAAATGTTATCCCTTTAATATGTTTATGTTGTCATTTAGTGAAAAAAAACGTTCTTCATTTATATAAGAAACTTTAGAGAAATTCAATTGTTTAAAAACAAAGATTCATTCATATGTTATAAATATATATATATATGTATTTGTTGTGCAGTCCTTATTTGTTCCTTATTTATTAATTTATTTATATATTCATTGAAATTAAACAACAAAACATTGTTTCATGTTGAAGGACATGCATTTTGTAAAATTCAAAAATACACAAACAGTAAAAAAATAAATCATTTCAATTGTTCAAATGTTCAAAATCCTTTATTGTTAATTAAGAAAAATACAAATAATATCATTAACTTTTTAAATATTACAAAAATGTTCATAAGTTTTAGAATTTAATTCAAAACAGAATAAAACCAAAATAAAACAATGCAGTTACAGAAAAAACAAATAAACATGAACCAAATTTATTCTTTCATTTGGCATGAGTTTTTGGCTTTGAACAAAACAAAACTGTATAATATCAAAATTTAACTTTAAGCTTTTTGAAAAAACAAAACAAATATTTTAATATTTTGCAATATTTTTGATATTTAACCAAATTGTATGCTTTTTTTAATTTTAACTTAACAGTTTGTTTGTGTGTTTTTGCTTTAGAAAATAATAATTACCCAGTTAAAAAGCTTTATAACAAATACATACATATATATATTTGTGTATTTAAAAAAACGCATTGAGTGACAGTTTTGAAACAAATAACTGAATCATTCAATGTCTGCTTAAAAATTTGTTGTTGATCAAATAATTTGTTTTTTACACAATTGAAATGTTTTAAAAATATGATCTACTTAAAGTGGCAAAGTGTGTCTTAGAAAAACTAAAAAGAATCTGAGAAAGGTGGGTTTCTAACGAGTTCTAGAACTTTTGTATGGTTCTTAGTTGTGTAAGTTTTAATGTTGGCCCGTAAGTGTCATTTATTTTGCATTTAATATTGCATATTCAGCTTTTACCTCTAACGATATGACAGTTTTTAGAAATATTAACTTGGAGGGACAAAATATTTTGATAATTTTTAGAAATGTTAACTTGGAGGGACAAAATATTTGGAATATTATTTTGACTATACTTTTTAAATTTAAAAAAATGACAAAGTGTTTCTCTTTTTGTGCAAAAGAATGTAAATATACTTTAAATGAATTCAATGTACATAATTAAGAAAAAAATCACTATCAGGGGTTCTGTTAAAAGAATTCGAGTCTACATTTATTTATTTAACGCATTGAAAAATTAAAAATTATTAAAACTTTCATATTTAAAACTGTTTTGGTCACGGAATTGATACAATTTCAATCGATAACACTAGTCGACAAAGTTTTCTTATTGACAATAAAATTTTACTTTTCCAATGGGGTTTAATGGCCTTAAAATTCGAAAAACACTTATATAACGCTATTTAAGGCTGTTGAAACTTATGAAGTAGCTTTTTTTCAATAAAATTCAAGATAGTTTTCGAAATCTATAATGACTTCCTTCAATATGCAGTTGAAAGATTTATGTTATTTTCTATAATATTCAAAAACCCTTCTTGTAAGATTTTACCTGTCTTACAAAAACTGAAAGGAACGCTAAGCCAATTATTCTAAAACGGGTTTCAACAGAAGAACACATAACGGTTTAAAAGTAAGTTTTGTTCTTGTTTCTAAACAATTGAATTATATTAAGTTTTTGAAATACATTAAAAATTATGAAAATAATGTTGAAAACGGGTAATTTTAAAAGTCGATCAAATAGTTACAAGTATTGTTTGGTTATGAAATCAGCAGCAACAATTATTTACTTCAAAACGTATTTTTCAAGACTATGAAAGTTTGCTCAAAACTTCACAAAGAGTCAAATAAAAACTCATATAGGGCAACCAAAAATGTGTCCTAAGAAACTAGTTATATATGCCCTCAAAATATGCTCCATAAATGTAAAAGATGCTTATAAGAAGCTTTAAGAAATTAATTAATAAGAACAATACCATTTAAAAAAGAAAAATAAAAACCCTTTTTCTTTATTCAAACTTTTTGGAGATAAATAAAACATCCAAAAAATTTGTTTACATCAACTTCGCACACATACAATATTATTTAAGAAAGAAAAACAAAACAAAGTTAAAGCAAATTCATTTTTGAATAAAAGTTATTTTTTAATGTCAGCGATCAATAAGAAAATTTATTACAAATTTTTGTTGCAGTAAATAACTAACATTTCACTCAAATTTTTGAAAAGCTAGCTTTGTCTGTTTGATCGAAAAATACTTTTATACATGGAAAAGCTCCGTTCAATGTCATCAGAAGTGATCAGAGCGTATTTGAATGCTATAATTTCAGCAATTGTATATTCTTCAACTGCTATAGTTTTTTCCCCTGACAAAGCCATTGCAATTATTTTTAGTTATCAAAAACATCAAAAATCCGAACAATCTTTTCAAAATGCTTGGTAGTAGTTCACCGCTTCGAACCATGTCCCCATCGTTATATAAGTGGTTGTGGAGGAAGCTCCAGTCCAGATTCTATACCTCTAAAAGGTTATACTCTGGATGGACCTTAATTTTTTTCTGATTTTTTGTTCCGTCTTTTTGTCTACTCATGCTTTGTTTTTTATTGCTTGCCTTTACAAAAAAAAGGAAAAATATGCAATATGCCTCTTGAAACCAAAAATGGAAAAATATGCATTTTCAGTGAATTATGCAAAAATATGCCCTAACATATGACGTTTAAAAGACGAAGATTTTAATGAAACGCATTTCTATCACAGTCTCGTGTTAAAAGTAATGTTAAGAAAAAATATGTTCGAACATACTATGGCCCTACGTCATAATCAATGAGAATTTTCAAAAACTCAATAAGATTTTAAAATGATTTATTGCATCTAAAGAAAAAGATTAAGGTAGATATACATTGCGAAATCATAAAACAATTTATTGCTTAGAGATATTTTGAGTTTTAGCTCAGCCTTAAACTCACATTTTTTGATTGTTTTTAGCATTTTGTGATGCGATAGAAAATTTTAAAACAAAGACTCGAATTAACGTCATCTTAACTTGTTTGTGCTCCCTTACAAATTAATTTTGTCACAGAGTCAACCCGGTGAAACTAAAAATGTAAGTTTGGCAATAGGTCGGAAATAGTTTTGAAAATAATGCTTTTTTTGACAAGAGGTTACATACATTTTCGCTATAAATCCGTTATGTTTTTTATTTGCCTTAAATTACTTGTTTTTTTTTTGACAACGTTCTCAAGGAATTCTAAAAAAATTATAATTTAAACTATTTTTTTTTGATTTAACAAAAGCTTTCAATTTATTTGATCTTAAGAGTTTTGGGTTCATGTAAATAAATCGATCTAGAGTTGCTATGTGTAAATGAAGTGGGCCTGCTTTCCTTTTCGTAAAAGATTTTTCTTTTCTTACAAACATTTTTCCTGTACTAAATTTTGTCTTAAGTTTTTTTTACTTAAGGCAGTTAGAACTATTTTTATTGTACATTGAATAAATTGAAAAATCATTAATTTGAAGCCAACACCTTAATTTTTTCACGAGAAATCAAGAACCTTACTATTTGTATAGATTTAAATTTTTACGAAAAACTTTCTGTTGGATTTTTATGTAACGAAGAATAACATTTTCAACATCTGGGGTGGAATCGGCTAAGCTGATTGTTGATAATTGACAATCAAAATAAACGAATTAGATCTTTGTAAGGTGATAGTCACATTGATACCCAAAATGTTGTCACAACAAAAATGTGATAGTCGATTTCAAAAAAATAAGTTTATTCCGAATAGAGCTACCAGACGCTTACACAAACGACTGGGACATTTTCTTAGAGAGCTATTTTTCGTTCCAAAAATACATTCCTCTGACCGACAAAGCTTACGAGATTTAAAAAAAAAAATCAAGAAAAGTAAGAATATTATTCAAACACATCTAATTTGATACTTTTATTTAAATGTTTTATAGGAATCAATTTAAAATTTCACCATGGCAACAATGAATTTTGACAATTTGAAACTGAAAATATTCAATCGAATTTAATTGAGTTGAATCATTTTACACAGACGAAATAAAAATGATAGTCAATTTGACTATCAAAAATATGATAGTCAATTATCTAGCCGATTCCACCCCTGGTAAAATGTTGATAAAAATCGAATTCATAGTTATTTTTTATAAATAATAAAAACCTAACAAAAAACATTACTCAAAGTTGGTAAAAATTTATTTTCGACTGAAATATCTTTTCAAAAATTTGTGATTATGGCTTCCAACTTGTTTTAACAAATGTTTAGAAAAAATAAAAACAAACAAAAATTAATAAAAGTTGATACAAATTGATTTTCGACCTAAATATCTATTCAAAACTTTTAGATATTGGCATTAAACTAATTTTATCTTTTAAGAAATATTGTTTTCAACAAAATATCTTTCCAAAAATTTGAGATGGCTTCAAAAATGTTGTTATCGACGTTCAGTAAGATTTTGAGAAATTCAAAGTTTTTTATACAAAATAAAAACATTAAAAAAAAACATTACTCAAAACTTAGTAAAATTTTACCTTCGACTCAAATATGTTTTCAAAAATTAAAAATATTAGCTTCAAACTAATTTTATCTCAAAGAAAATATTGTTGGTTGATTTTTTATCATAAAAAATGTAAATCTATAAAAAACTACGCAAAATTGTTAAAAATTTAGGAGTACATACGAGTATGCTCGGTTCTCGATATCTAGTGAATTATAGAATATAATATTGACTTCAAATTAATTTCAATAATCCAATTTGTATTTTTTTATATAATAAATAAAAACTTTTAAGAACTGCTACTAAAATTGGTTTTCGATTAAAAATATCGTTAACAAAAATAGATTTCATCAAACTATTTCATTATGTGCAAAAAATTGTTAATAATTTACATTTTTTTAAATAATTCATTTGACACCTTCTTTAATAAAACACGAAAACGTACAAACTTTTAAGCAAGGAAAATCGCCAGACGGGATGGGAAGTTATCAGTGTGGGTTGCATTAAAAATTGTGTTCTATTGAGCTTTTTAACTTCAGAATGAATTCAATTTGAAAAAAATTTAATTGAGAAGTAAATTAAGAAACATATCAAAACAGTTTTAAAAAAAACTTCAAAACAAAATTAACAATTTTATAAAAAAAAAAATTATTGGTTTATTTAGACATGGATTACATGTTGGTGGATATCACGTGTTTGTTTTAAACTTGGTATCGTCTTTTTTAAAGACAATCTTTTCAATCCATTTTTTAAAATTTTCTTTAAGATACGATAAATTAGTAAATTCTTGAAATTTGTATAACTACCAAATAGATTTTAGGGTCGTACAATTTTTAAATTTTGTCTATGCATTTCTGGTAAATATCTTTCTTTGTTTTCTTCTTATACTTAATTCGGAAACCATTTCTTATCAGTTTTTTTTTGTGTTTGTAGGTTTTATTGTTTTGTTAAAAAAGTTTTTAGTTGATTTTTCCAAGAAATTAACTAAAAATTCTCAACGATATTTTGAATATTATGATGAAATAGTTTGATTTCAAAATCTATTTTTGTTAACGAAATTTTTAGTCTAAGCCCATTTTTTACCTTTTTTATTAGCATTTCATGTAAATTTTTATTCCTTACATAAACAAATACAGATAGAATTTTTCTAAAAAAAATTAGCACAGAATTAAATCATATATAGTCAACACCTTCATTTTTTTAATCGAGAACCAAAAATTAACTTTTACTAATTTCATGTTCTATTTTTTAAAGATTTAATTTTAATGAAAAAATGATAGTCGGATTTGTAAACTAATTTTAAGATGAAATTAGTTTGAAGATGAAATTAGTTTAAAGCCAATATTTTTATTTTTTTAAAAGTTATTTGAGTGGAAAAGCTATTTCTAATAACTTTTTTTGTAAAAATTTTAATTCGATTTTTTCAAAATTTTACCAGATGTCAAAAACGATGAAAATATTTTTCTTTCATTTTTTATTTATAAACTCAACGTGTAATGATTTGTTTTTAAAATTATATAAGTTCGGTATCACGTCGGTCGCATTATATAATATAACATTTAATTCTAGTCGACTCAATTTTTTTTTGGGTGCATCTTTCTGTGTTATTACCTGTATTATAAAATTTATTTGTAGTCGATATCTCTACTGGTTCTTGATATATGGACGACAAAAAAAGCTTCGCGAACGAACGGTTTTAAAAACGCTTAAAATCTTTCATTTGGTTTCTTTGGACTTTGAAAAGCCAAAAAGTGCTAAAATTTTCAATTCGACAAATCGGACCAATTACAATGTAGAGTTAAACATCTAATGTACACTAAGTCCAAAAAGTATCCGTACAGTGTCCTAAATTTAGTGTGTTTTGAAAAACATTACCAGGAATAAATGTAAGAACCGAAGTGGTAACATTGAAAAAAAGTTAGTTTCCAACATCACCTTTTTACCAATTTAAAAAAAAAATTCTGGTTGTGATTTTCAAAAACCCGTTTTTAATATATTGTTATAATAAATATTTTATCTCGATTCAACAAAAATAAAGTTGCTGTACGTAGACTTTTTGGACTATGTGTTAACCTGAAATCTAAAATCTAATACCTACGGATTTTGTAACAGCCAATAAAACAATACTTTTCAATAGGGTTTTTCAATGGGCTATAGTCAAGTCAGGTTTTGAGATATTACATTTTAAATTTTTGAAACTTTTAATCTTAAACTAGTAAGATTTTACAAAACTGTGATCCTTTTATTCAATATTCGCATTGAATATTTTCAGTATTTCACAAAAGAATTGGAATATTCTCATTAGCGACGCTGACCTATTTATGCTAACGGTTTTTACAGATAATAATATAAATATAGATTTTTTAAAACTGATCAGATTTCTAAAATGGAAGTTCAAATTCAAAATGTGCATTAAAAATTAACTCTAAAATCAGTTTTTCAAAACCATGAATCTTAAAACTTTATACATAGAGTCAAATAAGGACTCAGGAGTGATCTCATGGCAAATGAGAATTAACAAAATCTTAGTGAAATCAAAAGAAACTCTAAACTGTTAGCTTCAAGGTAATTTCTACTTCATATTTCTAAAGAGTTATATTTCAAAAATCTGGTGTGATGGAAAAATTGTCAGTCAAAAAACACAAGTTTTTTTTCAAATTAAAAGTGCTTTCTAAAATATAAGCTTAATGTGTCTACATAAATGCAATCAAAAACGTGTCTGAAAGCTTTAAGTAAATACAAAAATAAAATCAAAACAAATCTTCAATAAAGGTGCCAAATATTCACGAAGTGTCAACAAACGCATCACTGAAAATACGAACATATAATGAATACGTTCATTAAATAATCTTACAATTCAAGAAACGTTGAACATTAAAGAAAAATTAAAAGTTTTCTGAGAGAAAAGATAGTGACAAAAACCTAAAAATATATTTTATTTTATGTTTTGTTGAATAATTTACCTTATTTAATTACACTGTGGATTACCTACGTCTACGATTTACGAGAAGTAAAACTGCCAAAGGTGTCCGCAAAAAGAAAAAAAAAAAAAATTGGCATATGGCATTAATTCCGTCGCTATTATTTTTTGACACTATGTCTGATGCTATTTGACTATTTATTTGATATACAGTTTTTGATGAAAACAATAAATCTTTAAAGCTGCGTTTAATGAACCACGAAATCTTAATGTCTCACTTAAATTAAAGAGAATTATTATTATTGTCACGAAAGTGAGAGGTGAGACTATAGAGACTCGCAAGACGCGTAAAGATCGTATTTTTAATTTAAATTTGCCATGATAATAAGTCATGTGGCAAACATTAAATCAACACTATACAAATTATGTGAAAACAAACAAACAAACATACATACATTAAAATAATATGTTTTAAAATGAATGTTTTACACGATAGAAGCGACAAATTGAAACAAATGTTCAAGAAAAAAAAATAATAATAAAAAAGACATCCTGAGACACCGACGCAACCGTCTCAGTGTCTTTGTTGAGATTTATTTAAATTTAATGTTATAAAATAATAATATAAAATAATGCACTATACTTTTATATTTCATTTATATTTTTCAAGTATTACTACAGTATCAATCAGTTGATTAGGTACGACATTATTTTATTCGTTTCTCTTAAGCGTAATGTGTCCCGAATTCTGAATGCTAAAATTTGATATAAAAACTCTATTTAGTAAAAACAGTTTAAATTGAACATAAATTCTATATTGAAGTCATTTTAAACTTAAATGAGTTGGTGTCTGGAAAAAATAACAATTTACATTCATAAGAACTACAACATTTTTTTATTGTTAGCAGATAGAAAGTTTTCAAACAAAAATTGGTTATTATTTGTTGATATTAATTTGTATAAAAATAACTTCCATAACACACTGAACATAGTTTTAGCAAACACATTAAATTAAATTAAGAAAGTAAGATTATTGCACTTGATATTTCAAGAGCATTTGATAGAGTTTGGCATCAAGCTCTCTTATCGAAAATGCGTGCATTTGGTATTGATAAATCCCTTCTTCATTGGGTTAGAAATTATCTTTCAAACCGTTTAATTCAAGTAGTATTGGACGGGTTCAAATCTGATATTCACAAAATAAACGCTGGTGTGCCCCAGGGCTCCGTTTTGTCTCCGACGCTCTTCCTCATTTTTATAAATGATCTTTTGTCTGAAACTTCTAACCCACTAAATTGTTTCGCTGATGACAGTACCCTTAGCTTTTCATATGCGTTTTTAGATTCTCATCCTCGTTCTTCGGATGTGGACTACCAACGGCAGCGTATGATAAGCTCATTAAATTCTGATCTTGACAGCATTGTTCAATGGGGAATCAAAAACCATGTAGAATTTAAGCTTCGAAAACTCAATGCTGTATACGGTCGCAAAAGCGCAACCCTCTCCTAATGCCACTATCCATGAGTGGTACTTGCATCGAGTAGACTAAGCAGCTATCAGTCCCAGGTGTGTGCATTACAAACCACTTGATAGGTGACCATTGTCTAACTAAAACTTTTGCATCTCTTGAGCACCGTCGTAAGATTTCATGTCTCTCATTATTTTATCGCTAATTCCTTGAGCCCAATTTCGGTCGTACTGTAAAGTACAGATATTCTTTTTTTAGTCGCACTACACGAATGTGGAATGCCTTACCAGACTCAATATTTCAGACTCATTACAATGTGCAGGCATTCAAAAAACAAATTTTGAAACCTCAAAATTTAAAAAAATCCAAATCAAAACAAATTGAATTATTTTTGTAATTGAAAAATATTAAAGAAAACAAATTTGTTTGCTAGTTTTAAGTCAAGATTTTGCTCTGAATTAATATTTTAAAAAAGAAGGTAGGTATTATTAAATAACACACAATAAATAATCTTAATATATCTAAAAAGTTTTATTTCAGGTGAGTTTTATCCAGCAATTAATTTTAGTAAATTAAATTTTACAAATTATTTAGTCTTTTAAATGTTAACTTTTTTCAATATTGTAAAATTAAACAGGGCTGTGGAGGAACTGTTATTAAAGTATTTATTACTAAAATCACAGACAATACCCTTTGAAAATTTTTTATATTTGTAGATCCATTTTCAATTTTTTTCTTTCCTAATAATTTTTTTTTAAGAAGTAGGCAGTAATCAAAAACCTTTTACTTTCACATTTTATATCATGGGATCCATTATATATATTTACTAGGGGCCCGTCCCGGCTTCGCACGGGTAGACATAAATAGGTTTAGATATTTAAGTTATAAGCATGCTAATTAAAACGACCATGAATCACTTAGAACCAAATTGTTTGCTTATCTTAAAGCCTCCCTGGATAGTACGTTGGCTGTGGTATTTGTAGGTGGAAACAAAACGCATTGATTTTTAGGATATGGGCAATTCAGTTGGTATCATCGGGATCCACGGAACATGTGCGAGTCCATCGGCCGCGGTACCCGTAATGATAGTTGCTAAAATCACATTATTATTTTTATTTTACTTTCATGATATCTTTTGAATGAATTGTCCGATTTCAATAATTCAAAAAGTAATCATCAGGTAATGAGACTGTCTTGAATATTAAATTATTTACTTGAATACAAATTTATAAAAGGCATGGATAACACGGTCTGATTTTGATCCACATTTCTATCAATTTGTTAAATGTCAAAAATAGTTAAAGTGACGTTACTACAATAGTTTGACATGTGTCCTCCCGAAGTTTTTTGTAGATATTGATATATTCTATAATATTGTCCAACATTTTTGTATCCTATCATTAATATTCTTTCACACCTTCGGTTGGTTTTAATAGGAATTTCTAAAGATTTCTATAGTAATCTAGTACTAAATATAGCCTATGTTACTCAGTAATAATGTAGCTTTAAATTAAATTAAATTAAATTTGGTGGCACAACAGTCCGTTGTGAACCAGGGCCTAGTGACTTACAACTCTCAACCATTCCTGTGTGCGAGTACTGTTGTCAGGAATTGAAGGGACCTACAATTTTAGGCCGAATCCGAACGGCTAAAGTGAGAAAGCACTTTTTCATGACAAGATTTACTCTTGAAGGATTTGTCAATTCCTCGCAAGAGGCAGTACCCGCGCAAATTATTTTTTTTTTAAATAAAGGTGGCACAGGCAGGGATTAAACCCATGACCCCTTGCATAACAGTCCAACGCACTAACCATCAAGCCACGGGTACTACTTGTAGCTTTCTAATGCAAAAAGAATAATTGAAATCGGTTTAGTACTTTTTGAGTTTATTCATTACATACAAAAATACAAATATTTCCTCTTTATAACATTAGTGAATTAGTGTAGAAATTTAAGATTTTAGTAGTTAAAATAATATCTCATTAAAAAGAAAAAGAAGTGTTAATAAATCCTATGAATATTTGAACCGAAGATCTTAGTACAATAAGTGTAAATGTTAGGTAAATGAGTATTTTTATTTTTATAAAAATAATTTAATTTTTGTATAGGGTAATTTTATCACCCTGCATTATATCAAAACAGAAAACACTATGTTTTTTAAATTTAGATAATGTAAATTCTCCCACTTTTATTTTAAGTTGAATAAATAATGATCAATCGGTATCAGAAGAATATCAAAAAAAACCAAACAATCCAAAAATAAACTTGAAAATAATATTTTTAGGAAATTTAATTTTAATTCGTTTTCCTAATGATCAAATCATTTATTACTTTGAAATACAATCCCTCACAAATAAAAATATGCTCTGATGCTCAAACCAAAAGTTTTCAAACTTCTTTGTTATTCAAATTTTCAACATTCTTAGAACTTTCAATTTATAAAAACTACAGGCACACAAACGCAGTTTTGAAAATAGAAAACATTAACTTACATTAACGTTAAAATGGCTTGCAAAATTATTGACGAAAATCTTTATTAAAAAATAGTCTGTTTGATAAAATCAACGAGTTTATAAAATTAAGTCCGAAGTAAGTACAAATATTTAAGTAGAGACAGAGCTTTGAATTGCGAAATTATGGAGACCGCCAGGCAATGTGAATAAAAAATAAATGAGGGTGTGTTCGTTGATATTTAATAACTTCCCATAGGAAGTTATTGTAATGGGTTCGATTCATCGAATTGAAAATTTTGACATTTCTCGAAGTTCCAAGGTCCATAGAGTCGAAATAAAAGATTTTTAGAAAGATGTCTGTGCGTGCGTGCGTACGTTCGTTCGTACGTCTGTACGTTCGCGACGTTTTTTTCGTCGTCCATAGCTCAAGAACTAGAAGAGATATCGACTTCAAATAAATTTTGTTATACAGAATCTTAAAAAATTGTGTGGGTGTTTTTTTTACAATAGCAGTTTAAAAAAAAAAAACTTGAGAATTGACATTTTTTTTATAAAAAATAAAAACCTAAAAAAACATTACTTAAAATTGGTAAAAATTAAATATCGACTCAAATATCTTTTCAAAACTTGAGATTATGACTTTCAACTAATTTTAACTTATAAAAAATATTGTTTTTAACATTGGGAAGATTTTTGAAGAAAATCGAATTGACAGTTTTTTTACAAAAAATAAAAAACCTAAACAAAAGTTGGTAAAAATTGGGTTTCGACTCAAATATCTTTTCTAAAACTTGAGATTATGGCTTCCAAATAATTTTTACTTGGAGGAAATATTGTTTTCAACATTCGTAAACATTTTGAGAAAAATCCAATTCACAGTACTACAATACTAAAACTTGGTAAAAATTTACTTTCGACTCAAATATGTTGCTTTTCAAAATTGAAAAATATTGTCTTTAAATTTCATTTCACAAAAAATATTGTTTTCGATATTCAGTAGTTTTTTTTATAAAAATTTAACAGTCCGTTTTTTCATATAAAATAATATCTACAAAAAATAGTACGCAGACTTGGTAAAAATTGATGTTTTGTTCTTGATATCTCTCAAATTTAAATTTAAGAATTGCTACTAAAATTGTTTTCGTCTAAAAATCTATTTAATAAAACTAGATTTTCAAACAACACAATTTCTTTATAAACAAAATATTGTTGGTAATTTTAATTTTTTTAAGAATAATTCATGTGACAACTTTTTTAACCCAAACGAAAACCCACAAACATTTAAGCAAGATAAATCGACAGAGGGGATAGGAAGTATTCAGTGTGGGTCGCATCCCAGCCTCTTTTTCTATTTTGTGTTTTTCTAATGGTCTATATGGCAACGTAGGATTGTTTCCCATTGTTTTATTATTTTCATGTCATTTTTTGAACTTTATGACTTGTATTTCCATGAATACACATTTTAATTTGAGAGAACAACGAAATTACGTAACATTCCCTGCAGAAATAATTCAAAAAGTAAAAATGTTTGTATTCATAATTCCTATGATTAAATTAACTTATCATTGAGTATAGTCGCTTATTGGTATTTGTTTTACTTAGCTAACTATAGGCTGCCAATTTAAATGTTGGAATTTTAAATATGAAAGATTTTACAAAGATTTCAAACTTCGATCACCCAGCTTTCAATTTCCAAAAAAAGGAGGCTGTAATGCGACCCACACTTATAACATCTCGTCCGTCAATTTGTCTTGCTACAATATTTTATAAAATGTTCATAACAATAATTTGTTGGATATAAATAATTGTCAATGTCTTTCTTGGTTCTCCTAATACTTGAGTCAAAAACCATTTCTTATAATTTTTGTTGTTGTTGTAGGTTTCCGTGTTTTGTTAAAAAAGTTTTCAGTTGATTTTTTCTAAAAGGTCAGCTAAAAATTAGCAACAATATTTTGCATATGATGAAATAGTTCGATTTCAAAATCTATTTTTATTAGCTAGTTTTTTAGTCCAAAACTAATTTTTACCATTTTTAGTATGATCTCTTGAAAGTTTTTATTTCTTATATAGGGTCCGGCAAAAAGAACTCCCATATTTTAAAAGGCAATGACAAATAAATAAACAATTTAATAGCAAAATTGTATTGAATTTTTTAAATTAAATACTATGCCATGTTACGTTACATAAAATAATTACTTAATTTTAAATATTGTCCTT
Organism: Eupeodes corollae; assembly: GCF_945859685.1. NCBI lineage: Eukaryota > Metazoa > Arthropoda > Insecta > Diptera > Syrphidae > Eupeodes > Eupeodes corollae. The sequence goes on along the minus strand of NC_079147.1, from coordinate 79,116,186 downwards.
TATTATTAATACATTTACGAAGCCTTTCCCTTGCTTGAAGTTTTCCATTGCTCGTCGAGTCATTTGTGGTGTAATGGCTTCCTCCTTAAGTGCTTCCAAAGATGTTGGGCCATGAGTGTAGACTTGGGCCTTTAAATGTCCCCAAAGAAAAAAATCACAAGGTGATAAATCGGGGGACCTTCTTGGCCAGTTAATGTCTCCTCGTAAAGAAAGAAGATGCCCTGGAAACATCTCTCTCAAAATGGTTAGTGAACGCCATCTTGTTGGAACTAGACTTCTTTGTGGTTCCTAGTAAAATGATTTAAGTTTGGTTGGAGGAAGGTCTCAATCATGTGACAGTAGCGATCCGAATTAACTATAACTTTTTGCCAATTAAAAAAGAGTGTTAATAAATGCTATGAATAGTTTCTTCGAAGAAATACGGTCCTAACACCAAATTCAACAACCGCACACCAAACTGTCACATGAGGGCTGTAAAGTTGTCGTTGATGAATTTCTTGAGGGTTTTCTGTTGCCCAATATCGGAAATTTTGTTTATTTACAGTACCCGATGAATGGAAATGGGCCTCGTCACCAACGGGAATGTTTTGAAGAACGTATTCACAAACAGCTCTGCCATTTTTAAAATCTCTCTCACTTGTTGTGCGATCATTATTTTGTAGGGATGCATATGAAGATGTGCGTGCAAAATTCGTCTTACACTCCTATCAGACAATCCAAGAGCAGCTGCTGCTATACTGAACGCATCGGATAAACAAATACGGATTACATTTATCTAAGAACAATATCTTTCTTTAACAATTTAGCACAGAATGAAATCATTTTAAAGACAATTCCTTCATTTATCTACGAAATATCGAAAAACGCATATCAATTTTTATCAATTCTGTGTAATAATTTTGATTAAAAATTTTATTAAACGTCGAAAACTGTATTATGGAATTAGTTTAAAGCCAATATTTTTAATTCATGAAAAGCTATTTAAGTCCAAAATCAATTTTTACCAAGTTTTAGTAATGTGTTTTTAGGTTTACATTTTTTTTTTAAACTTTCAACTCGATTTTCGTCAGAAATTTACGGAATAGTAAAAAAAAAATATTTTTAATAAAATGGAAGTAGTTGAAAGCAATATCTTTAATTTTTAAAAAAGATTCCTAAGTCGAAAATCAATTTTTACCAACTTTTAGTATTTTTTTTGTAGGTTTTTATTTCTTGTAAAAAAATTGTCAATTGGATTTTTCTCAAAAATTTACAAGACGTCAAAAACGTCATTTTTAGTTGCATACAATTATTTTTTGGTTCGTAATATATTCGAGGTAACAATTATTTTTTATTCAGTTTTTTTACTTTATAAAAAAATGTTTAAAAAATGTTTTAACAAAATTTATTTGAAGTCGATATTTCCAATTGAGATATGGACGAAGAAAAAAGCTTCCTGGACGTACGAACGTACGTATACACTTACGCACAGACATCTCTATAAAAATCTTTGATTAAGACTCGTCGATAAATGTCCAAATTATCAATTCGACAAATCAGACCGATTACAATAACTTCCTATGGGAAGTTAATATTCAAGGCGATCCACACTGCAAGAAATTGAATTTTTAACTTTTTTTAATGTGTGAGTTAAATAATGTTGAGTAGATTTCACCTATATTTCTATTTTTAAAACAGTTACTTTATTTTCTTTAAATTTGTAAGAAGGTTTTGCTATTTAAGTAGTTTTTGTATTTAATGTAAAAACACTATTAGTTAATGTTTGCTGTTTAAAAATAATTTTAGACCGTTTTTTTCTATAAACAGTTGTTAATTTATTTTACTGAAATAGTTACCAAAACAGTTGTTAGTTCAAAAATTTAAAAGATGCTTACGTTACATTTCGTCAACTATGAAAACGTATCGGTAACTGAGTATTGTTTTTCGAAATATTCATATTAGTTATAATAGCATTACAATTTAGTGCAAATTGACAAATAACATAATCATTTAGTTAAAATTGAATCAATACTAAAAACGTAATAGAACTTATAATAAAACCTTAAAGAAAACAAAAAACAGGTGAAGCGAATTAATTCTAATAAAAATAACAAATAATAATGTAGGTTTTATTAATATTAATCATAAGAAACGATCATGTGAACCTATTAATCTTTTTTATAAAAACAAATTTTTAAATCCCCTTAACAACAATTAAAAATATATTAAAAAGAAAATTAAATATTTCAATATAAGAATTGGATATGTTTATATTTTTTTTTTAAATTACCACCCACCAACTGTTTACTGTTCTGAAAGTTCACACTTTTGCTTGTCAAAAAAAAATAAAAATGAAAACAACCCCAAAGGAGCCAACACTGAAACACATCCTAAATAATTATTTTTAATTAGAATCTAGAATAAGAATCAAATCACAAAAGATATAAAAACATTTCTAGAAAAAAAGATCTCACACACCTACACTTTCAAAAAACACAAGCATATAAAAATATTGAAAAGCAACATTTAAATCATTTTTATTTGCCTTATTTCTCCTCCCAAAAACACCATCACCGCGCCGCAACTCAAAACCAACCAAAAAACTAAAACACTCGCTTAGCTATGTGGACACAAAAATGTTTATAGAAACATTATGGTACATATGAACGTAAATATGTTTGTATAAATGAGTGTAGCACATTAATTATTTATTTTGTTCATCGTCCGTTTTATAGAAACTCCTCGAAAACAAAAAATTTCAAAAACCAGACGGAAACACTACCATCAGACTGCTGACCGAGTCAAAAAATCAGTCAGTCAAAAGTTGCCTTTTGTCTTCCATTGACTACAATACCGATTGTTGTGAAACTAAAATATTAAATTTACTTATTTTCAAAAACAATTCTGTCTTTTCAAGAGAGGTTGTTTAGCTTACCTATTTTAAACCTTTAGTGCAAGTGTCAAGATCGAAGAATAAACTAATCCTGACCAAAGGATTGAAACATTAATAAGTGGCAAATAAATAAAAATTCACAGTGTTAAAAAATCGTCTGTGTGTTCTCGAATATTTTCAAGTTTTTGATAAACTAAGGTGCGAATTAATTTTACTTAAAAATATTATTAATAAATACATTTTTTTAATTCAAAATTTTCGTTGACTTGACTGTTTATTATAAGTGTGTGTGGTTATTGGGGGCGGTTTTGAAAAACCAACGAACAAATATTAAAAAAGTTTGTTTTGCATTCAAAAATTCGAACAAACTCAAGATGAAGAAGAAGAAGAGAAAGAAAAACGGAAATATGTCACCGGAACGATGTGTCCCCAAAAATAGATTATTCTAATATGAATTCTTAATAAAAATACTCATTTTGATTAAGGTGGAATTTATGTTAAATAATTCTTCAAATCAATTTGTTATACTTTTTTGTTTGTTTTTGTTTCTTGATTGAATTTAACTTATTTTGGATTACTGATGAAATTGAACAATTTCAAAAACGCACATATCCTTTGAAAAACAATCGTTTTAATATCAAAAATGTTTAAGATTTGAATACGTAAATCCATAAAGTTATTGAGCTTATTTCATCACGTACTCTTATGGCACTGGCTAATATGGAAAACAGCACGTAGAACATGTTGTTTTATAAGAAACGAAAACAAGCTGTTTAATTCGAATGGAATTTATGATTTATATCAAATTTTAACAGTTTTTGAATAAATTTTGTATTTTTATATTTCAAAGTAAATACGTATTTAATATATGTAATTTATATTTTAAAAGTGTATATAACCATAAAATGAAACTGAAATTTATAATTCTTTGGGCTCAAGGATATTTCAAGTACATTCAAAGTCATAATCAAGTAATATTCCATAATTTTGTTTTATATTTCAAATTTGCAATATAAAAAGTACAGATCAATTATATTCTCTGATATACCTTACATCTTGAAATTTAGAATCAACTAACAGAGTGTTTTGAACCCAAATTAATAGGTCAAAATTATCACTTTCTTTTGGTTTCGGTAGTGAAAAATAAAATGTTTTGTATTTTATATTGGGCCTGGATCGAGGCGTTAATTTATTAAAATCATTAACGTTGAGCTTGCGGAATAATTAATAATTAGCCAAAAATTCTTAAAGACTTTGTTTGCTATTATTTGTAGAAGGAAATCTTTCGAAAAAATTCAATATATATACAAACTTATTTTTTTGGATCGTTGTTTTAAAAAAATAATCACTTCCTTCTTTAATTACTGATTTCAAACTTGAATATTTCACATTTGGAAATTCTGAACTTATTAATAGCAAACTTAACAGACAATCTAAGGCCAATAAAATTAGTTAATGTATCAATTTATTCGTTCTTCCAACTTTAGAAAACAATCGGATGCTGTTTTTGAACACTGGCCAAATTTTAAAGTTTAAAATGTGCATTTCAAATAAAAAATATTATGATGTTATTATCATATTATATGTAAAAACATTTGTAAAATGTCTTTAGTTTTTAAGTAAAAAAAAAAACAAATTTCAACAAATAGCTTCAGTCACAATATTTTGAAACACATATATGTATAATTTTGAAAAGCTTAATTAGGAGAACTATAAAACCTGAATTTCATCAAATCAATCTCACGGGTATCGTCCAATTTAGTTGAAATGCAGGATGCATAGAAAATAATTATACATGCTAGTAGATCAGATTCCTAACAGAATCATGCATTCAATTCGATATTGCCAAAGGCATGTTAGCAATTGATGATACGGTCGATTAATTATTAAAAAATATAGCATGTATTTTAAAAGGTTTACGTTAAGTTTTATTGTTTTCCTTTATATAAAAATATTATTACAATGTTTTTATTCGAGTTAGCTTGCATTCAATGAAATATTTTTTAACTTCCCATAGGAAGTTATTGTAATGGGTCCGATTTGTCAAATTGAATATTTTGACATTTCTCGACGTTTCAAGGTCCCTAGAGTCGAAATAAAAGATTTTTAGAAAGATGTCTGTGCGTGCGTGTGTACGTACGTTCGTACGTCCGTACGTTCGCGACGTTTTTTTCGTCGTCCATAGCTCAAGAACCATAAGAGATATCGACTTCAAATAAATTTTGTTATACAGATAATAAGGCAGAAAGATGCAGAAAGGGCTCTCAAGAAAATTGCGTGGGTGGTTTTTTTACCATAGCAGTTTAAAAAAAAGGTGAAAATTTTGGTTAACCCTTAATATCTTATGAACCAAAAACGCTAGAGACTTGAATTAAATTTTATATAATAGACTGTAACGTGATCTCAAAGAAATATATTTTTTGACAAAAAATCTATCTAACGGTTTTTTTTCTAAATCAAAAAAACTGAAAAAAAAAATTTGTCACCTCCTAAATTTAACGACTAACATATGATTTTATCTCCAAAACAACTTTGAGCAACGGAGACTAATGTTTTAAAAATGTGATAAAATTTTGAGAAAAATCGAATTGACAGTTTTTTTATAAAAAATAAAAATCTAAAAAAAAACATTACTCAAAGTTCGTAAAAATTAAATATCGATTCAAATATCTTTTCAAAAACTTGAAATTTAGGCTTCAAGCTTATTTTATCTTATAAGAAATATTGTTTTCAACATTCAATAAAATTTTGAGAAAAATCGAACTGACAGTTTTTTTACAAAAAAATAAAAACCTAAAAAAAAAATTAATAAAAGTTGGTAAAAATTGATTTTCGACTCAAATATCTTTTCAAAACTTTGAGATATTGGCTTTAATTTACTTTTGTCTTTCAAAAAATATTGTTGTCAACATTCAGTAAAATTTTGAACAAAATCGAATTGACAGTTTTTTTTATAAAAAAATTAAAAACCGAACAAAAATTAACAAAATTTGGTAAAAATTGAATATGGATTCAAATATCTTTTCAAAAACTTGAAAGATAGACTTCAAACTTATTTTATCTTATAAGAAATATTGTTTTAAGCAATCTGAAAGATGTTGAGAAAAATCAAATTGACAGTTTTTTACAAAAAATAAAAACCTTAAAAAAAAATTTATAAAAGTTGGTAAAAATTGATTTTCGACTCAAATATCTTTTCAAAAATTGTAGATATTGGCTTTTAACTACTTTTATCTTTCAAAAAATATTGTTGTTAACATTTAGTAAAATTTTGAAAAAAATCGAATTGATAGTTTTTGTACAAAAAATTAAATACCTAAAACAAAATTTAACAAAAGTTGGTAAAAATTGATTTTCGACTCAAATATCTTTTCAAATCTATAAAATATTGGCTTCAAACTAATTTTATCTTATAGAAAATATTGTTTTCAACATTCGATAGAATTTTGAAGAAAATCGAATTGACGGTTTTTTTACAAAAAATAAAACTCTAAAAAAAACAATACTAAAACTTGGTAAACATTTACTTTCTACTCAAATAGCTTTTCAAAAATTCAAAATATTGGCTTCAAACTTATTTTATTTTACAGAAAATTTTGTTTTCAATATTCAGTGATTTTTATATAAAAACCCAACAGTCCGTTTTTTCATAAAAAATAAAATCTATAAAAAATAGTACGCAAATTTGGTAAAATCAATACTAGCACATATAGACAAACTTTTAAGCAAGACAAATCGACAGACGGGATGGGAAGTTATCAGTGTGGGTCGCATCCCAGCCTCTTTTTATTTTCTTTTTGAAATCGAAATTCAATTTCTTTGCCAAAGGTGTAGCAAGTCCGGAAACACGATGTGATGAGCACGATGAAAATTCTTTGTTTTGGCAAGGATGCTAAATGAACGTTTTGCACTAGCTACGGTTACAGATATGGTGGAAAACACATGGAGAGCAAAACAAATGTTGGGGTAAATCGTCTCCAAGTTCTGTGGAGTAAATATCATTGAGCAAACTCAATGGCGGGAGTTCTGCTCTAAAATTGGCTTTATAAATGTGTTTCAGATAAATTATTTCTTCTTTCAACTTTTGAGACACATGCGAGTTATGCTTTTGAATGAACCTTGCAGCCAAGTTTTGAATCTCAAGTTCGTCCATTATTGAAACCTGTCATAAAAATGAAAAAGTAGCATTCAATTTTTTCATCGTATCGAACCGACGAGAAATACCAGATATAATTGAATCAACTATTCAATTTGCTTCAAAAATCCTAAGTTTTTTCAAAATGTCTCACTTATTGACTATTTTGGTTCTATGGGAACGATTCTGGAACATACCCCAATCCGCAACTACTTTGCATTCAGACAGAATTTGATGGCATCCGTTTCGAATAATTTTCAAATCGGAAATCAAGTTGTCGGGGTTTCGAATTTCAACGTCAATAGTCATGTTTCTGGCTTGAGAATAATACTTCTTTCATATATAGTACTAAGGACCTTGCACCAAATCGAAGACATCAGGACACATTCAAATGTGTGCATTTATTTTAAAACGCCATTAACATACATCTCTTCGAGCTTCAGCAGTTAAATTAGTATTACTTAAGGCTTCTAATGATGTTCTATTTTTGTTTAGATTATTTGCAAATGATCTTAAAGCATCAATTCTAGCTGACCATCTTGTATTTATGAAGAGATCAGGGCACATTTTTCTTCACAATGTCCCAACGTTGGGCACTGCTGTTAAACAAGTTGAAAGACTTTTGAACAATACGAAAATATGTGATTGCGGCAGTACAACATTTTGCTATATACACACTTTGAAGTGATTTGATATCCTTCAAATCTTTAGTAAAAGATTTAGTCAAAATATTAAATAATTAATATTACGGAAACCACAATTGAAAAACGTTTGCATGGGATTTTCCGGTCCCCCGAAACGGAATCAAAAATTTCGTTCCCAGCAGAAACAAAAATAAGAAAAGAAACTTTATAAAAACAGAAACCGAAATAAATATTTGTGTTTTGTTTTAAGTTGCCGGGCCTCTTATTTTGACTTTAAACAATAAGAAAAGCGAAACAATTTTTTATAACTTTATTTCAATAGTTCAGAGTTGCTCAATTTTTCATTAAATATTAACAAAAATGTAGGCAGATAATAATCAGTGGCACAGATCGGCAAGCCTGTGACTGATAGACAGGTAAATAACATGAAAACAGTGACCCAATTGCGAAAGGTATAATGATTTTTAATTTTCGGAGCACTAAAAGTAAGTGGGAATAGGTATGTTGGAAAATAATATAGATAAAGTAAATTAAAACAAAAATACTCGTCTCATTGCTTTCAATTTGACGGGCCCCACCCGGGCTGGTTTCGAAAAGTATGCGATTGATTTAACTCCATTGAATTATCTTCTTTTAAATTCGATTTCCTGAGATTTTAAGAACATGTATTTATAAAAGTTGATTTTGAGTCCAAAGAAAATAATTCGAAATATCGGTTTCGCGTAGTTTAGTTAAAAACCTAATAAATATAAATAGTAAAATAAGCTTGCAACATTCCTAAAAATGAGCGTTTCAATTTCAACAATGAGTTGGGATTATTTTCTCCATATTCCGTCCTTATTTGCTGCGTGCGATCAGTACAAGTCATTTTATCCTTTGACGCCTGAAAATTGTAGTATCCAAAAAAGTCAAATGCGGTCTCCTCTTGTAAGTAAGTTCTTATCTTATAAGTTTTTTTCAGTAATTTTCAAATTCAAATTTAGGAGCTCATAGCATTCCAACATTATCTGGTACGTTTATGGGTAAATTGATTTGAGATACACTAAAGGAGACAAATTAAATTTTCTTGGTCAGATAGAATTCGTTTTATCATTTGGTTTTTGACATCAAAATCCTTTTGTTCTTTTAAAAAAAAATGTGAGGGAGAGAAAGTCTCTGATGCGACCCACACTGATAACTTAACATTCCGTCTGTCGATTTTTCTTGCTTAAAAATTTGTAGGTTTACGTCTTGAGTTAAAAAAGTTGTCAATTAAATTATTCCTAAAAAATTTTAACATTACCAACCAGTCTAGATTTAAAGTTGTCATTGTGTTATTTACTTAAATGTACCTTTCCTATTATTGTGAATTAATTTGTATTATTTTGTTAACGGCTTAACTTGTAACCCATTGTTATTCTTTCCTTAGTCATTTATTCTTTTCGTTAAGATTTCATCGTTCATTTTTGTAAGGCTTTACGGGCTATCACGGCACAATAAAGTTGAATTAATACCGAGAAGGTCGTAAAAAGGAGATTGTTTTGTGTGTGTTTTGTAACGAAAAAATTATAAGTAAAAAGATTACCAAAACTACAGTCCAAATTTAAACGGACTTTACATTTGGTCCTTCGAGCCGGATTTGCAGATTTCCCATGTTAAGGGACAGACAACAAGACTACTGCTGGGCAGAGACAGAGGCCCGTGTAATCATTTAGGAATCAGGGTTGCGGGTTCATGAGGGGTTGGATAAGTTCTTCCTATAGAATGACAGACAATGAGCCACTAACAATTAATTAAATTAATTGGAAGCCATAATCTCAATTTTGTTTAAAGATATTTCAGTCGAAATTCAATTTGTAAAAAAAACTGTCAATTCGATTTTTTCAAAATTTTACTCATGGTGCAAACAATATTTCTTATTTTTAACAAATATGATTTAAAATCATAAAAAATAAAATTTTTATTTTTTAAATCATAAAATGAAAATAAAAATAAAAATAAAAATAAACCAGCATGGTGTTCAAATATGCGTTTCGCCCCGGTGCAATGGTTGGGCTCATCAGAAGATGACCATTGCACTTTGTCTTGACGCATATTTTCTCGAATAAATCGAGATTCCATATAAGGTAAAATTAGTAAGAAGCCATTATCTCTAATTTCAAAATGGTTTATTGCATACTTTTCTTATATCTAATATTTGCACTCAAAAAAGATGACCTGCAAGAGGAACTAAATTAACATATTACTGTCGTCCCTATCAGTGTTGTAAGCAGTTTTTGAGTCTAAACGGAACCAAATTTGACCTCTAAATTTTTATTATTTTATTGTTATTAACACAGATATGTGATACTTAAAATAAATCGTTCGTTATTTTTAAAACATTTGAGTTTTAAATTTAAGAAGGATATACATATGTTTATTTTAAGTAAAATATGCATTTTTAAATTCCCGCTTCTTTAGTTTATTTATGCTAAATCACAATTTATTGATTTTTGGTTACTTCTGACAGCAATGCAACCAAAATTCTTTTCTTGCATCAACAACACCAACAAAAATTTAGACATTATTTCATACTAGACATTATCTGACATCGAAATCAACACCAATTAGATGCAGAATGCTTAACGATAATTTGATTTGGCAACTCAAAAACAAAGATATGGCTAAAAGACTGCAAACAATCTTATAACAATTGTTCTATATTTTTACACTTTGATTACAACAATAATACATATATTCTGTCTGACCTACTAAAATCGCAAAAATGAAATACAAATTCGTGAAAATCATCGCATTCTAGTAATATTGAAATCCACAAATAAATGCAACTCGATGATTGTTCCTTGAAAGGAACAATTACTTAACTTGACACATTTATTATAAAACAACAAAACCTCCATTCGTCTGAAGGTAAGTGAGCCAAGCGTTCTTGACTTTATTGTGAAAACATATAGAAAAAACGATGCATCTTTGGAAAATTTGCAAAAAAAAAAACGATAAACACTTTTTATTATAGGAGGACTTATTAATTTTTATTAGTACGTTTTTTTAAAAACAAATAATTAAAAACCACCACCGACCCATTATGCATTTTTAAGATTTTATTTATGTTAAACATTTGGAAAACGAGGTCGAAAAAAGAGAATTGTGTGTGAAAAACCAAACAGCACTCAAGAAAATACATATTAGTATCTTTTTGAAAATATTATATATGATTTTTAATTTATATATTTATGTATTTTGTATATTATTTTTGGATTTTTGTTGACTTAATTAAAAGTCACTGAAGCATTTTATTATGAAGAAAATAATGTGGGTTTAAATATATATTTGTTTGTCCCTTTCAAAAAAAAAATTAAAAGAAAAGAAGCCAACAAAAATCTATTGATTTATTGGCAATTAAGAAACAAAATTAATTGAGTTTGATCAAATAAAATTAAATGCAAGATAGAATTTTATTTTTATTTTATTTTCGTTTAATTTTAATGTTGATTTTTGGACACGTGTAATAAAATACGAAATTAAAATATAGGCAAAGTAATTGTGTTTTATAATTATTTCCGTTTATTATAAACACACCAAGGAAAACAATATTTAAATATTGTAATGTTTTGAAGAGTGGTTACAATTGTATCAAATTCAAATTTTAAATAACAATAACCCCCGCAGACTGCAACTATCGGCCGATAGTTTGGTCGGATTCTTAATCAGAATGGAGAGGAATGTATATGCGCACACTACAGCGATTCAGTATCGGCCGATAAAAAAGTTTGATGGGCTACCCGATTACATTCAAACTAATCTGTGGCCCAATTGTTGATTGTAGAAAGTTCGGTCTAAAAGTTGGATAGCCTGTGCCCTGTTCACCAACCAAACTGTTTAGTTGGCTCGGTGTGCGCACTTTCAGCCCAACCTGACTAAACTATCGGCCGATTAAAAGTTTGCAGTCTGCGGTGGACCTTAGAGTTCTAGATTTTTCCAAGCAGATCGCATATAAGCTCGAAAATCGGTATCATAAACGGCACTGTCTAATATTTCTAATAGGAAAATCCGCCACACCGCTAGGCGTATTCTCAAATGACTTTTGCAGAAGCTGTATGGATGAGGAAGAAGAGGAAACAGTTCCTTAGCTGCCCTACTCTAGCTAAAAAATTCAAGAATAACCTAGAAGAATTCTTCTATAACGATCTCAATCATATTAAAACAATTAGTCTTTCAGGTTTCGTCTTTTTATTGAGCTTAGAAGAAATCCCCAAGATTCATGTAGTATAACAATATTAAATTGGCCTAAGTGTGTCATGCTGCATCACGGTAAGCTACTTTAACCTAACCTTACCTACATATTTTTGCTACTGAGGCTTTAGAAAATGTCATCTTTTGACACTTGACAAGTAAAACTGCTAATAATATTTGAATTTAACACGTTCAATGAAGCAATAGAATCGCTTCACTTACTACAAAAATGGTGAACAAATTTGCAAATACAATTTGCAGTTCCGGAAGAAGTCTCCTGACCAAGACATTTTTCAAATGTCACAATTGGCCACCGAACAGCCTTAGACATTTTTCCTTGAAGCCACGTGAAAGATATCTAAGGTCTATATAGCTGCTTTCACAATCGATCAAAAGGTATAATTCAATAACATATAGAAATTCGATAACATGCAGAAATTGTCCGAATTTTCCATGATAAATTTCTTCAAAAGGATATGTTCCAAATCTGTGTTAACCAATACTTGTTTTTATGATATCAAAATGAATTATCTTATTAAAAAACTCAATATTAAAAAATATGCCTCCTCAAAACATATTTTGTTAAAATTCTATACAAAAACTACTTCCTAGAAATTAAGTTTAAAAAAAAAAAACTAATTCCTAGTTTAACTTAGTACCGCTTGTAATTTACAACTTGCAACAAGTTTCTATGAGATGTCCATAAATTATATTCCATTCGTAGGTGGTTCTTAGAAAATAAATACAAATATTTATTTATAGATGATTTCGTCTGTGCATTTCATACAAATATTTTTAATTCAATTAACACTCCCCCATCATAATTCAAAATTATGTTGTAAGAACATAAAGAAAATGTGCGTTAAATAATCCTAAATCATTCAACAAAATTTGGAAAGTGTTCATCATCAAATTGGTGTTTGTTTTAATATACATTTATATTTTTTCCATATAAAATTCTTGATTATGATCTTATACTTAACATTCTAAAAATATTTTGTTTTATTAATTTTTCTTTTCAGGCTGTTGAAAGTATCGAAGAATACCATAAGACATCATATCTCGAACAATCTCACACTGTTGTACAAAAATCTGTTACAACTGCTGAGGTATGTATTTCTTAAATTTATTGTTACAAATCAAATAACAATAATTGTTAACATATCAAATAATAATTTAATTTAAATATATTTAAATTTTAGCAAATTATAAAAGAACAACATACTTTGGTCAACGGAAAATCTGAAATCACATACAGAACAGTAACTTTAGAGAAATTACCATTGCCAAGTACTGGAGGAAACGTTATTGGTGAGTTTGGATGCTCTTTTCTTTCGAATGAAAATACTTTTAAAAACATATAAATTTATTAAACGGTGATTCATTGGATATATTTATAAATAGGTATTGTTTTGTGTTTTTCAAAAATAAAATCATTAAGAATTTAAATGAAACGCGTAAATACGAGATGCATACAAAAAAATGTCATGTGAATTTGTCACATGCATTTTTATTGATTTTGACATTCTTGTTAAGTTAAATAAAAATGCCAACAGCAATTTGTATTTTAAATTAATCTCGCAGGAAAATAAAATTAAGAATAATTCTTTTAAATAAATTATTATTTAAATGGGGTGTGTTTAAGATCAATATACTTTTGTATTATTTTCGAGAATGAAGTTCGGCGAACTGTATATTTTTTTTAATCTGTCTTTTAGCAATAAGATTTTGTGTTTGGTATTTCAAAAATGTTGATACATTTTTTTTTATTTTAACTATTAAGTCAAAAATTAGACTCATAATTAAGAAGCGAGGTAACAAAAAGATTAAATTACATTTAAGTGATTCGTGAAAAAAATACGCAATGAAAAATGACTGAGATAGCAAAATTAAAGCCTTTGGAAATTAAGTTCAATATTGTGGTTTTTAAATGTTTTTTATTACGGAAATAGAGCTTAGTTTAGATGAAACAATTCAAAAATTCTAGAAATAAAAAATAAAGTCCAAATTGCAATTTACTAAGCCACTCTAAAATTTAAGTTTTTTCTTTTTGTTTTGCTAACTATTAATTTGCTAATTAAATAAATAAAAAAGAGGCGGGGATGCGTCCCACACTAATAACTTGCTATCCCGTCTGTCGATTTGTCTTGCTTAAAAGTATGTAGGTTTATGTTTTGGGTTAAAGTAGTTTTGTAAAATTGGTTTTTAGTCGAAGACAAATTTTTACAAATTTGAATAAAATTAATTTGAGAGATATTAAGACCGAACATTAATTTTTACCAAATTTGAGTACTATTTGTTGAAAAAATGGACTGTTGGCTTTTTATAAAAAAAAACTACTGAATATTGAAAACAATATTTTCTGTGAAATAAAAAAGGTTTGAAGACAATATTTTTAATATTTGAAAAGCTTTTTGATTCAAAAGTAAATTTTCACCAAGTTTTAGTATTGTTTTTTTTTTTTATTTGAGAAAAATCGAATTGACAGTTTTTTTACAAAAAATAAAAACTTAAAAGTAAATTTAACAAAAGTTAAAAACATATTTGAGTCAAAATTCAATTTTTTACCAACTTTGAGTAATGTTTTCTTTAGGTTTTTATTTTTTATTAAAAAAAAATGTCAATTCGATTTTTCTCAAAATTTTACCAGATTTTAAAAACGTTATTTTTTGCGTTGCATACAATTGATTTGGAGTTAAAATCATTTTGTATTCATAAAATTTTCGAGGTGACACATTTGTTGAGTTATGAAAAAAACGTTTAATTGATATTTTTTTCAAATAATATACTTGTTTGATATCACGTTACAATATATTATATAACATTTAATTCAAGTCTCTAGCGTTTTTGGTTCGTAAGATATTTAGGGTAAACTAAAATTGTCATCTTTTTTTAAAAGTGCAATGGTAAAAAGACCACTCACGGAATTTTCTTAAGAGGCCTTTCTGCATCTTTCTGGATTATTATCTGTATAACACAATTTATTTGAAGTCGATGTCTCTTCTAGTTCTTGAGCACACACACGCACAGACATCTTTCTAAAAATATTTTATTTCTAGGGACTTTGAAAAGTCGAGAAATTTCAAAATTTTCAATTTCACAAATCGGACCCATTACAATAACTCCCTATGGGAAGGTTATAAATGTCTTACTAAGTAGCAATTTTCTAAATATTTAGATATTCAGTAAGCCACTCCAAATTTTTAATGTTTCTTTTAGTTTTGCGAAACATTAATTTGCTTATTGCCTTTTATTAAAAAACGTAAGTCCAAACATGTTTAAACAATCACATTTGCACAATTATCATTTAAATGGCCGAATACAATCTTAGCAAGTATAATTTTAATTTTGTTGTTCATTGTTATACGATGTATTATCTTAAATTGCAAACATTTAATATTATTAATTAATATTAAAACACTTGAAATAAAAGTTGAATGCGACAGTTATCAAATGCCAGCGTTATACATCTATTTTGTTATACTTCGTGAGGGCCTTTGGAAAAACTGCTCGAAATATCATCAAAATAATATTTCACTTACATTTTTGATTATTTATTATTTAACCGAGCTGACGGCATTGCCATTGCTGCGAAATAAATAAAAATTATAAACAGTGTACCAAAAGCAAAACGAAACAATAAATTAATAAATTACTTACTTTACTTACTAACATTTTGAAAAACTGTAGTGGTTTTTCTGCAGATCCCTTTTTTGAACCAAGTATTTTCAACTTCAAATTAATCATACGAGCATTAAATTAATGTAAGATTTATGAATCTATACTAATATCATAAATGGTAAAGTTAGTTTGTTTACTTGCTTGTTTGTTTGTTTGTCCGTCATTCGGCCGGCGGTAACACTTACATAATTTTCTATTAAAAATATAAGATGGGCGGTTCGAAACCAACCCTGACACTAACGGCAGATTTTTCTGATTCTGTATGTTGTATTAAAAAATCCTAAATCAAGTTTTTTTTTCGAAAAGTCAAATCTTCAATATTTTAATATATAAGAAAATGTTTTTTTATTAACTTGTTATTTATTAAAAATTTTAACTCGCTCAAAAAGCATTATTTATGTTCAGCTGTTGTTATCAATAACTTTGAAACACTTAAAATTCGCACTTTACATAAATCGAAAATGAAAAAGAAAATAACAAAAAAACAGCATAAGCGTTTTATAGTTGTTTTTTTTTTTTCTAAAATAAATTTAAATTATGTATAATTCTCAGCTTTTGAAATAACCCTATAAAATATTTACAGAGTTCTAGATCTTGACAGTTCATTAGCTTTGATCGACAGGTTAACAGGCGCTTTTCTGTTTATTTTTTCGTTATAGATTTTATGTTTTTTCGAGAATGAATCAGTTTTTGAATAATATTCCTCCTCCACAGATACGTCATGCTCGAGTGGAAATAAATGTCAATTTGTCAGTTTTGTTTTTCTATACATATGTTAAATATATTAATCATTAAATTTTGCACTTTGCATGCAAAAGTGCACAAAAAGAATCTGGAATAACTAAGAGTATTTGAAAATTATTGTAGGAAGATACAAAAATCAAACGAAAACGTTTTGCTTCAATGAAAATCGATTTTTTGAATTGCATGATTCATTTGAAAAAGTATACACCTACAAAATAATATAAATATATTTTTGAAATTTTCTTATATGCATTTATGTATATGTCTGTATTTGTTTACAGACACGAGTTTATGAATGAGTGATAGAGTTAAGTGACAATTCAACTGACAAGATGAAAACAAGAGTGTTTAGTTTTTGATATTTATTTAAGACAAGATATGTCAACGGTTTTGACACATTATTATTATTTTTGGTGAAATATTTTTTAGACAGAATAGTGATGAGTGTTGTTTTTTTATTCTCTAATGATTTATTTGTGGGAAAATTCATTTAGACAATTTTATTTTGAAGATATCGGAATATAAATATTTTTAACATACCAATTATTTTTATTTTATTTTTTAATTTTCGATAGTTTTTATAATCTGAATACAAATAAGATTAAACAAAAATACTTGTTTAATTTATTGCATTTCGGCAAAATAAAAATTTTAAAGTTAAGTCTTATATCAGAACATAGTGAAATAGTATAGTAATTTTTCAAGTATATTCAATTTGGAATGAAACGGGTTGTCTTTAATTTATTCTATTTTCATTTTAAAAACACGTTTTTAAAGAATTCACTCCGTAATATTTATAAATTTTATTTTAATTTTAATATAGGAATAATGAGAAAAGGTGTTACATGAAGTAGTCAGGTCGTTGGCATCGTTTTTAAGCATTTCCTTCCATGATTTTTCAACCACGACTTGAAAACTTATTAATATTTTTAGTTTAGTTTTTTAAACCTTTTCGTTGATATCTGCTCAAAGATTTTATATTACATTTAGGTTGAGAGACTGAGCAATATATATGTTGTCCGGCTGCAAGGACAGCTCCTTGTGAAGCATAGGGAAGCAACAAGATCCTTCCACCTATCCCGATTCACCGCAACTGACCTCAGATGTGGCCACGATTGAATACCTTGAGACCGAGCCTCCTTCAAAATGGAGATTCCAGTAGACGGATTGTTGTGCTATATTGACGTCAGGTTTCCTCAGTGTGTGGCCTATCCAAAGCCATTTCCGTTGCATGATGTCTACGTCCAATTTTGTCTGTCCGGTCCTATTCCACAGCTCAACGTTAGAAATGGTTTGCGGCCACCGCAAATAACTTTTAACGAAAGCTTGTAGTCTCCTAGGAATGTTGGCAGAGCATTTCCAAGTTTCAGAAGCATATTACAGCACTGATTTTACGTTGGATTCGAAGAGTTTCAACTTGGTGTGGAGCGATATTTTGCTAGAGTACCACACAGGACAAAGGATTCCAAATGCACTACGGGCTTTGTTTATTCTACTGTTAACTTCCAGGTCCGTTCCGCTATCGAGAGCTCTAAAACTTCCCAGATAATTAAACTGCTCGACCTCCTCTATGGTCCCCTGCCTTAGAATAACTTGTGGGCTTTGGCCCGTGGCCATTACTTTGGTCTTATTTGTATTAATCCTTAAACCAGCCACCTCTCTATTTAATTACAGTGAATGACACAACTGATTTAAGCCTGTCATGTTGTTTGCCATGAGACATATATCGTCAGCATATTCTATGAGGCTAACTTCGGAAAAACGTACAGAACTGTGATACCGCGCTAGTTGTTACAGTTTTTGAAGTTTCCTTTCTTTGGTAACTTCACAATTACTCCATCCTTCCAGTCCCTTGGGTAAGTTTCACTCTCCCACACAGCCTGCACGAGTTTAAGCAAAATACGGGAAGCTGCCTCAGGGTCTGCTTTTAGGAATTCTGCGGAAATACCATCAAGTCCAGCTGCTTTGTTTTGCTTTAGAAGATGTATCGCATTACTTATCTCTGCACTTGTTGGGGGACTGGTGTCAATACCCCTAGAAGATCTGCGTATGTTGTTCAATTGTGGATTCAATTCTGCATTGTGGTCATTTTTTAGCAGCGCACAAAACTGTTAATTTCATCTTTGTAGCTGAATTTCGATGGGATGGTTAGTGTAAGTGCTACTACGCTGTCCGACAATGTCGTAAGTGATTTTATACAGCTTACTTGCGTCCCCTCTTCTTGCAGCATTTTCCTCATTTTCCGAAAGTTTGTCCACCCTTGCCCTCTTGTCGGGTCTCACACACCGCTGCATTGTATTATGAGATGCTCTCGTTCCGTAGAATCAATTTCCGGTGAACATGACTTCCTGAATTGATTCTAATTTTAAGTGTTCTTCGATATGTGATTTTGTCCCAGGAATCTCTAGCTCTTGTCTGTCTGGGTATAGTTTTAGTTCCAGCTTCCATGTAAGCGCTTCTAATTTGGCCCCACAAAGCATCTACCGATAAGCCAGCAGTATGTTCCATGCTTTGTCGCCGAGTGTCGTGACGAAATTACGACGTACGTTAGGGTCATTTAAAACGCTTATGTTGAATCTTGGACTCCTTGCTATACCCTCTGAGCAACGCTGTACAGCAGCTGTTCGTAAGCGAAGCAAACCCAATAACATGTGATGGTCACTACCTGAATCAGCCTTTCCTTCGTTACGAACATCGCACAGTGACTTCCTTCATTTCTGCTGTATAATGAAGTGATCGATTTGATTTTTTGTTCGACCATCAATAGATTCCCACGGATTTTGTGGCAGATCTTGTGCGGAAAAAAGAGACTGTGCAAGCCGCTCCATAAGATCATTGTTCTAATCTCGAACTATTACTAAGGTTTTCTAATTTTGTGTTTTTTAGTCCCTATTTGATTGGAATAGGTATAGGTACCCATATTTGAGTGGAATCTCATGGTCTGCGTATCGACCTATAATAATTTGTAGTTTTTTTTTTTACATTTTGACGCTGATTCACGAAAGTTTAGAGCCAAGGTATTGGACCAATTCTATAGCAAGAAAAACAGCTCCACATCACAATATTTGTAGCTCTTAGTTGTGTAACGAGAGAAAAACTCTGTTTTTGAGGGGCATCAAATTTATTACCGAGAACCTTTACTTTTAAATAAAATATGACTGAACTGTTAAAAATTAAAACATTGCATTAAAACAGCATTTTCATGATTGAAAACTGAACGAAGCTTCAAAAGAATTACTAAAATAATTTAAATTCAATTAAATAAAGCCTTATCAAAGCAACATTAATAGCAAAATGTTGTGCACAATCAGAATTAATTCAATTGCCTTGTACCAATGACAATTTTGAGTCTAGAAAATTTTCGTTTGGTTTTTACTTTTCTCATTATCAGTTACGTTTTTTTTTAACAATACATTTTTACTGGCTTATAAGTCCATTTTTTAAATTTTTAGAAATAGAGACATTTATAAATATGACTTTATAGCACTGAGGGAAGAATATTTTCTTCTATAAATAAATGTAAGCCCCTCAAAGCATTTACAAAACTCCTTGCAATCAGATCTAGTTGCGCGAAAACAAGTTAAAAAGTGTCTGGGATGCGAACCACTCTGATAACTTCCCATCGCGTCCTAGGATTTATCTTGCTAAAAAGGTTTGTAGGCTTTTGTGTTTTATTGAAAAAGTTGTGAGTTGAATTATTCTAAAAAATTAACCTAAAATTACTAAAAATATTTTGTATATACCTACATAGTTTGATTTCAAAATCTATTTTTTTTACTGAGGAGATTTGTAGTCGAAAATCAATTTCTGCCAATTTTAGTAGTGCATTTCTTGAGAGTTTTTTTTATTTCTTATGTTAACAAATACAGGGGTTGAATCGGCTAAGGTAATTGTTGACAAATGACAATCAAAATGATCGAAATTGATCTATCAAATTGATACCTAACAAAAAATGTTTTAGACATTTTGAAACAAATAGAGCCAGACGCTTACACAAACGACTGGAAAATTTTCTTAGTTCACTTTGTTTCATTAAAAAACACATTCCTGTGACCGACAAAGCTTAAGACATTCGAAAAAAAAAGAAAACTTAGAAATTTATTCAAATGCAGCCAACTTCATACTTTTATTGAGATATTTTATAAGAATCAATTTATGACAATTTGTTGAATCGTCTCACGCAGAGCGGATCAAAATTCAATCCAATTTCTCTAAAAAAAAATTGATAGTCAACTATCACTTTAGCCGATTCCACCCTAGATTGGATTTTTCTTAGAAAAATAATCACAGAATGAAATCATTTTGAAGTCAATAGTTTCAATAATTCACAAGATATCAAGAATCCAATTTATGGCACTATTTTTTTTAGATCTTAATTTTCATAAAAAAAACTGACTGCTAGATTTTTATAAAAATTTAACAATTTGTCGAAAACAGTATTTTCTATAGGAAGAAATTAGTTTGAAGCCAATATCTTTAATTTTTAAAAGGATATTTAAGTTGAAAGTCAATTTTTACCAACTTTTCACGTTATTCTTCGTTGCACAAAATTATTTTGGAGATAAAATCGTTTTTTGTTCGTAAAATATTTGAGTTGACAATTATTACTTCCAGTTTATTTAATTAATACAAAAAACAGTTGATTTTTTTTCCAAATTGTATTAGTTTGGTATCACATATGATATAAATTTTAATTTGAGTAGCAAGCGTTACTGGGTCGTGAGATGTTTTTGAGAGGCCTTTCTGCAAAATTTTGTGTTATTATCTTTATAACAACATTTATTTGAAGTCGATATCTCTACTGGTTCTTGATTTGTGGACGACAAAAAAAGCTTCCCAATGTACGGCCTTCTCTCTAAAAAATCTTTTATATAGATTTTAGAGACCTTAAAACGTAGAGATATGTCAACATTTTTAATTCGACAAGTTGGACCGATTACAATAAATTCCTATGTGAAGTTAGAAAACTATGCAATCAGTGAATTTCTTTTTTGTCACGTATTTTTAATTTTTTTTTTATTTATTAAAAATAAAAAAGCAAATACAATTCGACTGGCGAAATTCATTTGTATTTTAAATTGAGGGATTATGAGATACATATTAAGATTTTTAACAAGCATGATTTTTGAAGATTATTTTTTCAGAATTTTTGAAAATCATAATTCTGACAAGTACTCCCTGATTTCAGACATAATGAAAAACGAACAAACTTTCGGTACCTATATTAAAAGATGCCTAACTCAAACACAAATATTAGAAGTACTTGATACTTAAACTTACAATCATTTCAAAGTAAGATCAAAACAGGTTAAAGCATTTTAAATATAAATTTTCAAAAGTATTGGTTGTACAAAAAGTTCAAAACCACAAACTCTTAATTCTTAAAGAATAGATAAATACCAGCTGAGAGTCATACACAACTCACAGTATAGTACCTAATTTTATAACAAAAGCTATTTTAAATTGTATGGAGAAAAATACTCTCATCGTCTTCTAATGAAATACTTAGATCTTTATAGCTATTAGTACCAATTTCCAGAACTAATATGAAGCATGTGTCTATAATATAATAATAAGTTAATGTTTTTTTTTCAAAAATTTAAGTATTTATTTTGTTTTTAATTTAACATTCCAAATATTGAACGTGAAAACTTTAAATTAAAAGAAAGAATCTAAAAATTAAAAAAAGATTACATATATGCCACAGTTAACCTACCCATGTCTACTCGTGCAACTTTTTAATTAATTTAAAAAAAATACACCAATTTTATGAAATACCAGACATTTTAATGTCCATTCGAAACACTTGCTTGGTGACATGTTAAAAAATATGGGACTTCCTTGTCATCAACGTATTATAAGTCGAACGTCAGCAAACTGAATATTAAAAAAATGGTTTACGAGCATAAAAATGCGCCAAATAAAATTAAATAATCAAAATAACATGCGTTAACTTTTTACCCCCAATATACCGAAAACATAATCAAAAAAAACTATATTTTTAATGGATTTTTTAAATTCCTAAAAATACCTATACGCATACAATATGAAACGACACACACAATCTATACCTACACAAAAAATTATAAATATATAATATTAAAATTTATATTAACCTAAATTATAACATTATTAAAAACATATTTATTATGAGTGAAAGGGAAATTCTTTCCAAGCTAATTGGTTCTAGATTCTTTTGCTTTTTCTCAAAATATAAAGTTCAAATTAAAACACATAAAATTCATTGGAACATTCCAGCTGTCAAAAATCTGAAATCTAAAATTTTGATTACAAAGTTGGAACCACAAGTAAATATCTGTGAGTACGTGGAAATATTTCCGATTTCTATTTCCAATTTACCTTACAATAAAATTACATTTCAACTAATTGGCACTGCGTCTCGCGTATATCCTTTATTCTTCATCGAATTTTTCGGATGACACTTTTTTAAAACTCGTAAGAAGCCTAAAATCGCACAATTTCCCCCAAAAATTTATCTGCATTTATTTTTAATAAAAATATACCTATGAAGATATAAAATTGAAAATATTGTATTTTGAATCTGAAAATTAAAAAGCCAAAAGGAAAACAACATTTTTCCGCTTTCATTTTTTTTTCTTCTTCTTCTTTTTGATATTTAATGAAATTTCATAAATTTTGTTTCTGATTTCGAATTTATATAAAACAAAATATTTTTTATTTCATGGATGTATTAATTCGTATAGCTATATTATTTATGTGAGATATATATACATATACACCTTGTGGTTGGTATTCCTATGATGCGATTATGATGCTGCTGTTGCGACTATACTTTCGATAGCTGTAGGGATCTTTGATTGGCCTAATGTGTCTTTGGAAATATAGAAGCTCATTTGAAGACGGTCCGTGGATACGTGCAGACATTCGTGGTAGTACCTTTTTGGTTTAACCGTGTGGCAGGACTTGGTTTGATATAATTAGTGACGCGGATTAAAATAAAAGAATAACGCACGCACGTTTAATTAGCGGTCGATTTAATTAAATCAATAAATTTATTATAATTTATTTTGAAAGTGCTCGTTGTAAAATAAAACGTTAGTGACTCATTATTTAATTTCGGAAACAAAAATATTAGAAGGATATTAACTAATAATATACTTTCCTTCCAGTATTTTTCTTCCTCTTCCCAAAATTTTTAATAACCTAAATATTTTAAAGAAAATATTAAAATAAATTAAAAATTATTTCTAATTTTAAGTGTTTTTATTTTATTTTGTTTTTTAATTGAAAAAAAAAATTGTTAAATCAATCAAAATATTGTGATTAAACGTTATTTAAAATAAAAACTATTGAAATAAAAACAAATCATGTTCAATTGGGCCCATCACTTACAAAAACCCAAAGAAGCAACGTGGGAAGAATATTCACTATTCTACCATCAAAAATATCATCAAATCACTGTTTCGGAATTTGATCGTCACGAAAGAACGCCCTTTTATTTTAATGAAGCAGTCATTCCAGAAAATGAAGAACTAGATGGTTTGGATTTTACACCATTAAATTTTAAAACGGCATATTTTATTAGAACACATCAAGGTAAAATCAAAAATCAAAAACCAAAAAAACAAAAATATTTCAAAAACTACACGCGCACACACACATGCGAAGGCACATATATTTTGTGTTTTTTTTTTTTGAAAATGAAAAAAATTAATTTTATGTTAGAATTTATATAAGAAGACATATTTTCTTTTTGTTGCATAATCTATAAATTTATGAATTTATTTTTGGTTATCCATAAATATGAATATATTTGTTAATTTGTTTTTTCTCATATTTATAAATGATAAAAATCTAGAAAGTTTTACTTTTGATTTCAATATTTTTTTTAAATGCTTTCAAAAAAGTTTTTTATTATTCTTTTATGAATTTTAGGACCTCTTTTTCACATAATTTTTAATATCAATAAGTTTTCATATTTTTCATTTATATTTAATTATTTGTGCTTGATGATGAAAATTCAGTTTTAAATTTTATATATTTCAATCTTATTTTTCTCAAAATTAGATTTTGTGGACAGTTTTTTTTCGGTATTTTTTGGGGTTTTTTACACAATACAACTAAATAATTTTGTTTGCTTTGAAGAACTTCACGTGGCATATTTGAACCTTTTTTCTTTGAAAAGTCATTAGTTCTCTCTCTTAAATATATTATTCAAAGTACATAGTAATATTTTTATAATGTCTTTTTAATGATCTAGTAAAATTCATAGACATTTTGGAGATTTTTTAAAGAAAACAATTAACACTTTCAAAAACAGTGATGGAGTTTGTGAAAAAATGATTTCCCCTTTTATGGGAGTCAACATGTTTTGCACAATGCCTTAATATTAAATGTCGATGCAAGAAAACAAGATTTTTGAAGACGTTATAACAATATACTTTTCATGAAATTATTCCCGAACAATCCGCACATTGGCGGCTGTATGTCCTAAAATACCATCTTGGAATCGACTGCATTGCCATAAGCCTTTTATCTTCAACGTGGTCAAAAGAAAAAAGGCTTAGAATGTGGTCTCTGAGGTGAAAATGCCCCCCATCTCTGAAGATGATTTTTCGATAACAATCCGAAAAATGTTGATGATAACAAGAACCCAATTTACAAAGAAACGACGACGTTAATGGGAGATCGATAAATTTTATTTCTTGTGTTCACTAAATACTAGAGCCTTAAATTCTCAGTCTTTATACAAAATACGTTGTTAAATGTCTTTCGTGGAATTCCATATTCTAGGCGCCAGTTATAGCTATCATTGAAATCGATCCGGAAAAATGTTTGAATCAATATTTGACAGTGTTTCCTTT
This sequence comes from Eupeodes corollae, assembly GCF_945859685.1. NCBI lineage: Eukaryota > Metazoa > Arthropoda > Insecta > Diptera > Syrphidae > Eupeodes > Eupeodes corollae. The sequence continues at coordinate 79,091,052 of NC_079147.1, read as the reverse complement.
TAATAAGAAACACAAATTATGTACTGATCGATCGATCGGAAATCACGCAAAGAATGTTTTTTGAGAAAAAAAAAGTGAAGTTGCGCATTTATTTTTCTCTAAAAATGCGACCTGCCAAAAAATTGCAATGTTTGTTTTCAATGATGAAACCCAATGATAGATATAACTGGCGCCAAAGATCGACGAGAAAACGACGTGGGACTACATAAGCACCACGCACATGGTCTAGTAATTTAAATTACTTACTTGACATATTCCCACCAGTTTCACTTTTGCGGACGAAGAAGGTGATTCACGACGACCTAAAGTGCATTAGTTTCGCGAACTGTGGCTACAAAAATATCAATATTTTCGAGGTGAATTTTACAAATATTAATGCATTGTGGGAGCGTTTAACGTTCTTATTTTCTTAACGCCTCGGAGGGTTTGAATGTCAAAACCTCTTATTGAAAAACAATTTGTGTTGAGCTAAGAATATTCATATTAGTTAAGCAGTTCAGACTTTATTCCAAAATCTAAGACTGTATTTTAACGCTTAGGTATAAAATTAAAAATGTTAACGCTCAATGGAATTGTATTTTGTGACTTTAAGGAAATAAAAAGATCAACATAAAAAGTACATAGATTTACCTGTGTGTTGATTCTCTATACGAGAAGCTATGAAAAATAAAATTCTCAAATCTTAATTTCTGTCAATTTTATGACTTAACTTGAACTCGACCGCATTTTGGACTAAAATGCATTCAAAATGAGTACAGAAACCATCCTCGTTCTCGAACCAATTTAATAAGCCTCTTGCGAGGAATTGACAAATCCTCCAAGAGTAATTCTGTATTTTGTTGGAAAATCTATAAATAATATAGCAGGATTTTACACAAATAACAAAAACAATATCCAAAGCATGAATACTACCGATAAAAGTTAAAGTAGAATCTTACTACGGATGGGTTTTTGACATTTATACGAGTCTCAAATGAATCTTGTGTAATTTCGTTCTCAAATGTTGGTATAACTGATATTGCATTCGTAACTCAATGGCAGTGTTCGTTGAGTAGTAGTGCATTTGGAATCATGTGTTTTTCATTTGCGACAAAAAAAAATCAATTTGTTACTGCTGATTTAATTTATTTTTTTTCTAAGAAAATGGACTAACTGGGCTTATTTTGCAAGAATACAAAAGACAATTAAGTTTTTATATTTTTCGACTAAAGGTATCTATATCTCAGTTTAGATTCAATAAATGTTTTAGGTGTGAATATTTAAAAATTATTTAGTATGACAGCACTTTCTAAAATGCAAATGGTGTTTCGATATTTCTTATAAAGTGCAAGTGAAATAGTTTGATTCGTGTTAAACAATGAAGAAGTGAATAGTTCAGCAACACATTAGAATACTCTATCTACTCCATGTGCATTTTTCTTTAATTTGATCAAAAACAAAACTATAGCTATTTTTTTTAAAACAATCTGTACCAACTCCTCCACACAGGTTTTTCTTCACAAATCTTTGAACCGACTCTAATCCCTGACCGGTATCGTTATAGTTATATAAACAATTGAGACGAGATTCAAGTTTGCTTTAATGCCATATGTTAATGTAGTAGTCAACGAACAAACCCCCTTCTTAAGGTTTTATTTAATGCCAAATAGAACTTTTTTTATAGAATCATAATCTTCCGATGTTTCATTACGATTTCTTCTTGAAAATTGTCCATTTTTTTTTTTTTGATTTTAACAAAACTTTCTTCTATTTGTGTGTTGTTTTTTATTATTATTCTGACAGATCTTCTTTTAGTTGTACCAATTTTTAAATACACAAATCTGGCTACTGCCGATGCATTTTCTTGGGAATTTTCTACTATACTCATTTATAGAATGCCAAAAAACACGGGTAATGTTTCGAAAATGGTTTTTACTTTTTTGTTTGTTTTTATACTGTGCGCGCACTTAAGGGGATATGAATACCCTAATAATGATTAAATATAGTCCGAGCAATTAGGACAAGATGCTAATTGGTTTTGAATGTCTGGACATTGTAATGAGCCTAGTAAAGCATTAAAAATTAAACTGATGGGTATTCCTCGCAGTACAGGTATAACGATAGAATTTCCTAGGGGAAGAGCATTCTTAATAAAAAAAAAACGATAAAACAATGGTAGGCATGGGACTTTGCGGTGGTGTTCAAGAGAAGCAAATGTCTCATTAAGACATTATTCTTATGCTTATACTATTTATCCAGCTTCACTCTAAACAGATCCAAGAGCAGGATTGATACATTTAAAATTTAAAAAAATTGTTAGAAATGCTAATTATAAAACCTATAATTAACTCTTACGATTAAATAAAATCAATGTCTTAGTTTCATGGTTTAACCATTTTTAAACTCATTAGCCATACAACATATTTGATAATATATCAGTACAATATTTATAAATACGTTCATTTATACCAGTTTTATATTATTCAGTTTATTTAAAATCAATTTTTGTTTACTGTGTCATTCGTTTTCTAAGGTAAAATTCTAAAATGATTTCAAAAAACATGTATTAAAAAAATCCTTTGATCTGAAAAATAAATCTAAACACAAAGTCCAGAAATATACCTATGGGTATATTTGGATATAAATACGCTTTGAAAATTGATAAATAAATTCAATTCCATAAAATGAGCCGAAAATCATTTCTCCCAGGTGTTGAAAAACTTCTAAAAAAGAATTGAAAATTCAAATGAATAATTTGAATTTTCATGTATTACATATCTCATGACAGGTAGACCTTATGTCTGAAAATATTTTATTTAGAAAACCAAAATTGAATTCCGAAAAAAAAACTTATTTGTTCTAAATCAGGGGCGTGTGTCCGCTGTCAACAAAAATCAAACAAAAACATTTGTTTAATTTGTTGTTTCTAATTTCTTTTGTGACAAAAGAAAATAAATAAATACACACTTTTTTCTTAACATATTGTCTAAGCTAAAATAATTTTTCGTTTGAAAAAACAAAAATCAAACAAAATACAAATACAAATTGATTTTTAGAATTTTTAAAATAATAATCTCATTTATAATTCTAAATTTTACTCAGGTGTACTGGGATCAGTTGTGACGAATTTTGGTTAGCAAAATTTAAATAAATTCAAATTAGTTATCTTATTTCTATTTTTGTAAAAAGTCTTTGTCTTAAACTTCTTTTTAAAATTAATATCAGATTATAGAATTCAATTTTATCTTTTTATTTTTTGTTATAAAGAGCCAAAGTTTCATATTCCTTAAACAATGTGGTTATTAATTATAGCTAAAGTTGCCAAATATTTGCAGAAAAATTATATCAATAAATAGTTTGAATTTAGTACCAAGCATCGCCAGTAAATCGAAGCTTTATAAAAAAGTTCTTTGTCAGAATAAAATAAAATTGTATCTTATTTATTTCATTTGCGTCACCAAATTCATTATGAAGCATTTAGCAAGATTAGATAATATTTCAGAAATTTCCCAATTTTATTTCTAGTAAATTCCTGATGGTTAAAAAATACAATATTATGATATTTGTCAGATATTAATATTAATTTTCATTCCATGTTCATTTTTATGAAATAAATTATTAATAAACTTTGAAAAGAAATAATGAGAATTCATTTTTAGCATAATTTGTTTTAATTTTAAATTATTAATTATTGGAGGAAAATTAATTTAGAAAATTAATTTAGAAAAACCAATTTGAATCGAAAACTGTCAACAAAAAGCTTTTAGTCATTTCTCTTCTTTGAAATAACGTTAATGGCTGTTTAAACTAGGGAAACCTTCAATGTTTTATGTTCTTATTATACGCTCAGTTTCAGAAATTAAGTAGTTAGAGGTTAAATTTAAAACAAATTATTGTGAGCATTTTTAGAAAAGGATAATTATATCTAATGAAAAATAATGAAACATTCTCAAACAAAATTATAATTTTTGAAAGATTTACTAGAACATTAACATTTAATTTATTTTTAATCATTTTGTTAATTTTAAAAGATCTTACAGTTAACTCAAGTCAAATCCGGGAAATTTATTCTTACGTAATTTCCGCTTAATTGCACCTCGCTTAATTGATTGCCTCGCTAAATTGACATACAAAATCAAAAATTTCCCATTCTACACATACTCGTACCACAGCTGTTCTTCGGTTAATAGAACCCCGTTTAGTTTAATTATTCGCTTAATTGAGCTTAAGAAAATGCAACTAACAAACTGAAACAAACCACAATCAACAAATGCATTAAGAATCGAAGTAACTTTTTGTAACTTGAAAGCACTGAAATTGGCAGCACTACGTACTTTATAACAAATTTCAAAATATCAGCTCCCTGTTATTTGCAAATTCAGTTTTGATTGTCGCTTCGTCAGTGGCTTTTCGCTTTATTGAAAAGGTTGGTCAATTAAACGGGCTTCTGTTTTTGAAACACCTATATCAAATCAAATGGGGTGGCGCAATAGTCCGTTGTGAACCAGGGCCTAGTGACTTACAACTCTCAACCATTCCTGTGTGCGAGTACTGTTGTCAGGAATGGAAGGGACCTACAATTTTGGGCCGAATCCGAACGGCTAGTTTGAGAAGGCACTTTTTCATGACAAGAATTACTCTTGAAGGATTTGTCAATTCCTCGCAAGAGGCAGTACCCGCGAAAATTATTTTTTTAAATTAAGGTGGCACAGGCAGGGATTGAACCCAGACCCTTTGCATGACAGTCCAACGCACTAACCATCATGCTACGGGTACTACAAACACCTATATAGTTAGCCGAAAAATATGGCAAAATGGCCAGTGCACTTTAAGCGTGAATACTGTAGACAAATTATTAAATGAGAATAGCCAAGGTTAAGGGTTTATTCCTTGGACTCACTACAAAATGTTACTAATGCAGGGTTCGGCAAAAAGATCTCCCATATTTTAAAAGTGAACGCCGTGAAGTGTGTGCTGTGGCTCCATATTGTTGGAATCACACTTCTTTGTGGTTCCTATTATACTGATTTAAGTTTGGTTGGAGGAAGGTCTCAATCATGTGACAGTAGCGATCCGCAACTGAAATACGGATATATTCCTCTACGACAAATGCGCGATGCTCACCGTGCAACGCCATTATGGTTGCTAAAAATGGCACGTAGACCTCTATCTATCTATACCTGGAATACAATTTTTTGTATAAATAGCTTTAAATATAAATGTTTAAAAATACGGGAGGTTTTTTGGCGGACCCTGTACAACAGATTTTCTGCTAAATAAAGTTGGTTTAGAGAAAAGTAAGAATACTTGTTTTGAATATAGAAAATACTTACACGAGGATTGTTATTTTAAATTTGCATACATTTAATAATGGATTATAAAATTATTGAATTTTAAAATTGTTTTAAATTAATTTTTATAAATCGGCAATAATTTAGGTACGAGTAAACGTTTGCGTTTGATAACTAGAAATTAGCTGGAAACAGCTCAAGTTTCCGAAACTAGTTGAACGTGTCAATCTTTCAAACAGAGGGCTTTATGTAGACGTCACTTATGCTATTTCATAAACATTCTGTATCTTAACATTCTAAATCACGATTTAAGTCTTATTTCGTAGTTTTTTAGTAGAACATGTGACATTCCGCGTATATGATGAGGATTGATTTTTCTTGAACTGTCATTGTGAAGATAATAATGCCCATGTTCTGCGTTTCACATATTGTGAATACACTTTGCGAAAGTGAATTTGGGTGTTCCACAATTCGTTATCGTGAATTAGATTTTCGAAGATGCAAATGGATGTTCTGTATTTCGGTTTGTTCCATTTTTTAACACATTCATATCACATTTTTTATTTGTGTGAACTGATCTTTGATAGCTTCCTTCTGCTAGCAATCGGAAGGTAGTTCTTGAATTTAAGGTATCATAAAAGGTTCTATTTCACTTAGAACTTATAAAAAAGCGTCTTTGCTTAATCTAAAATCACAATAAAAACTTAAAAGAGGAAATCAAGAATTAACTTTATTTATCAGAACAATTCTACATAATTTTTACACATTACATTAGATGTAGATCAAATATATTTGATTTGTCTCGCAAAATTCATCTTCTTATTTTTTCATTTTGAAATAATTTGTAGATCGTTAAAAAGTTTCGTTTTTAACTCCTTTATTCAAATCGGCATAAAAGCAAGATATTACAAATTACAGATCAATAAGTAAAGTTTTGGCCATGCCTAAACTATATTCACAGTTTTTGACAAACTATTTGACCGTCTGAATCAAAGGGTGCTTTTACATAAAGTGTTTTCGCTTTGATTTCATTTGAAGCTATTGAGTTGGTTAAAATACTATAGGATCCAGATAGTAAATATAGAAGACTGTTGTTCTGATAGTAAATGTGTCCCATTTGGTGTCCCTCAAGGTAGTCATTTAGGTCCATTATTGTTTCTATTATTTATAAATGATATACATGTATCTTCTTCATGTCTTTTATTTGCAGATGATCTAAAATAAAGTAAATCAGATAAAGTATTTATCAGATTGTCACTTATATATACTTCTTAAAGATTTGTTTAAATTTACTGAATAGTGTCAAAGTAATGACAACCATCTCAATGTTTCCAAATGTCAAGTTTTTTCCTGTTTCAGGCCCAATACGCCTATTCTTTTCTATTATGAATTTAATGATGTACGATTAGAACGCGTTGATCTTTAAAAATATCTAGTAATAGCCTTAGATGTAAAACTCTCACTACTGCAAAATATTAATTATATATAGCCAATAAGGCCAATTAAATGATCGGTTTTTTATGGAGAAACCCAAGAGAAAAATTCCCTTAAGTCTCTGCGAAGATCTGTTTTGAATTACTCGAGTATAGTTTAGAATCCGATTTATAGAAACTCATGTAATTAAATTAAGAGAGTTCAAAAAAGATATATGATCTATAAATTAAACTATCGAATTGAATTGCCAACTTACCGAATAACAAGGTATTTGTTATTCGGTATCAAATTTCTAGATTTGTGATTCTAATATATTATACGGATTTTTTCATCGTACTAACTTTGGCCTAAATGAGGCAATTACTCGTTGCAACAGGGAAACTAATGCTATTTCTTATAGAATAGACATTTTCAGAAACTGTTCTAGAGAAGCTTTTATATTATATGTTTTAAATAAAATAAATATAGAGCTTTATTGATGATTGATAAATATATAAATAAATAATGGAACAATAATAAATCAGCATTTTTAAAGAAATCAGTTTTAGACAGTTTTGGATTAAACATAAACTGATTTATTTTAACAACCGAAATAATAATTATGTTAACTTTTGGGGCATGTTTCTTGAATTAGCTGTTTTTTAGAGTTATTTATAGAACAATATAATTAATTATCTGTAGTAATCTAAAAAGAAAACAACTTGTTCATTGCAATCAAACCAAACATTGGAATCAAAGTAAGTGTCAGTTATATCATTCCGCAGACCCGAATCGGGAACAGAAAAACAACCTATGTAGTCCTTCATAAAACTATTTCTTAAACATGAGTCTTTTGATTTCACACATCGTCAAACATTATAGTTGACACATTTAGATTAATTTTTCAAAAGTACATCTTTAAAATCTTTCCCGATCATAACAGGAAGCTTCTACATGATGAAACTTATACTTACTAATAGATTCCCATGTTAGAAGGTATTACAGTGCAACACGGATATGAGGAAGTCAAAAAACACTAGTGGCCTAATCGCATCAGGTTCTTAAAGTAGAGTTCAGGGACAAAAAATTGTATAAAGACGAAAAGTATATGTTTCTGACTTCGAGATGTCTTCGTCATTTCTAGAAATCCTCATGAGTTATAGGTCTTCATTTGAAGTTTTGAAAAAAATTTTATTGAATGTTTTCATGGTTTTGGAAATTATACTTTTTGGATGTAATTTTGAATCCTGATTTCAACTTCAATTTCTGATCACATATTAAAAGTACCTGTTTTATATTTTTTCAATAAATTCTTGATGTTATAAAAACTAAAATGTTACCTTTTTTTATTAAAAACAGTTTTAGCAAAATGGTTCAGCGTTTAATTAAGATTTTTGCAAGACAATTGAAATCTTTTAACCTACTAATATTTTTCGAAAATTGTATTTTATGTGTTTATTTCAAATTTTTAAAAAAAATATCTTGAAAACTTCAATTTTTTGACAAATTTGAAGTCGAATTTGAATTAAGACAATTAAGACCATCATAACCTATCAAAAAATGCAATTTGATTGAACGGCACAAAATTTCGTTGACCAATAAACTCCAAGAAATGACTTTCTTGGATCAAAGTTTTTCTTAGATTCATCTAAAAAAAATTGTAAATTTAAGAAAACAGTCTTTAATATATTTGTAAAATACTGTAAATACATCTATCTTCTATAATATAGTCCCTAACAAATTTCCCGCAATTTAATTGGCAACAACTCCCAAATGACATAGATCATTAATTTGCATGAAACATCACCAAAGAGATCATGCCACACAAGTCCCGGCTCTCAACTATTTTAGTCCTATTTCCGGTTTCGGTTTGCAACGAATCAGAGTACGCATTTCATTTGAAATGATTTATGATGATAGGTACTTTATAAAGATTGCAAATCAGCAATCAAGTAGGTACCTCACCTACTCCCAAAAGCGGATTCATATATGAGGTGAAAACTCCTGCAAGAATATTCTCTTGAAAATTAATTTAAAAAACAACCAACCAACAAAAAAGAAATACAACTTTTGAAATTCGATTTTATTTTTGGATTTTCTTATAGAAACCATATGGGGTACATTATTTGTAACGGTTGAGAGATATTAATTGAACACTTGATTATGACAATCTGTGTGTTTGTTTTTTTAAGTGAAAATGTTTATTTTAATTTTTTATTTGATTTTATTGGGAAATTAAATTTGGGTGGGTGTTGATTAATGAAATATCTTTTTGTTTTTAAAACCATAAGCATGTACAATCCGGGTCAATGGGTGATAATGGGAGGCAACTTAGAGTCATGAAAAAAACATATCCCTAAAACATATTTTGATGGTTATTTATTATTACTATATAACATTTAAAAATGAAATAAAAATATGCTATATTAGTGTTTACTGCCACTGAAATTACTTTAATGAAACGTTTTTGAAAATGAATATGAGCATAGAAAGACGCCCGTCACGTGGCTGGCGCGTATTTATTGAAAAATGTCTCCATGTTTAAACTAAAATAAGTTCGGAGTAGCTTAAAATTTAAAATAGAGAGCCTTATATTATTTGTCCAACTAATCACCGTTAATTAAAAATTTCATTAAACGTTACTAAAAACAATGAACTAATGAAAACAATTTTATTTTATAGCTGAAGTAAAAATGCCAAGTGGAAAAGTTGATCAACCCGTCATTGAAGACAACCGTGATGGTACCGTTTCGATTAAATACGATCCCAAGGAGGAAGGTATTCACGAACTAGTTGTCAAGTACAATGGAGAACAAGTTCAAGGTACGGCTTACAAGAATTCCCTTCCATCAAAGACCTTTTACCTAACATTTTTTTATCCAATTTTTCAAAACTAAGGTTCACCTTACAAATTCCATGTTGATTCGATTTCATCTGGCTACGTTACGGCATACGGCCCTGGTTTAACCCATGGTGTATCTGGAGAGCCATGCAACTTCACCATTTCCACCAAGGGTGCTGGTGCAGGCGGTCTTTCTCTAGCTGTTGAAGGACCTAGCAAGGCTGATGTAAGCTACTCTCAACACACGTTTACCTTTGACAATTTCTAACTTTTGTACTTTTGTTCTTTTCCCTTAGATTCGTTACCATGACAACAAAGATGGTACAGTTTCAGTGACATACCTTCCCACTGCTCCTGGTGAATACCAAATTGCAGTTCGTTTCGGTGATAAGAACATCAAGGGATCACCATTCTTTGCCAAAATCACTGGTGAAGGTCGCAAACGTAATCAAATTTCCGTTGGTTCCTGCTCGGAAGTCACACTCCCAGGTCAGGTCACCGATGATGATTTGAGGGCATTGAATGCCTCTATTCAAGCTCCTGGAGGTCTTGAGGAACCATGTTTCTTGAAGCGTATGCCAAGCGGTAATATTGGCATTTCCTTTACTCCCCGTGAAACTGGTGAGCACATGGTGTCGGTAAAACGTATGGGCAAGCATATCCCGAACTCACCATTCAAGGTGACCGTTTGTGAGCGTGAAGTCGGTGATGCCAAGAAAGTGAAAGTATCTGGCAAGGGACTGGAAGAGGGTAAAACTCATGCGGATAACATTTTTGCCGTCGACACTCGCAATGCTGGTTATGGTGGTCTTTCGCTGTCAATTGAAGGTCCCAGCAAAGCTGAGATTCAGTGTACCGATCAGGATGATGGAACTTTGAGTATCTCCTACAAGCCCACCGAACCTGGGTACTATATTGTAAATTTGAAGTTCGCCGATCATCATGTCGAGGGATCGCCGTTTACTGTCAAGGTAACAGGTGAAGGTTCAAACCGAAAGCGTGAGAAGATTCAGCGTGAGCGTGATGCAGTGCCACTCACTGAAATCGGAAGTCAGTGCAAGTTGACCTTCAAGATGCCTGGTATCACATCCTTTGATTTGGCAGCTTGTGTCACCTCTCCCAGCAATGTCACTGAAGACGCTGAAATCCAAGAAGTCGAAGACGGACTCTACTCTGTTCACTTCGTTCCAAAAGAACTTGGAATCCACACTGTGTCTGTGCGTTACAAGGAAATGCACATTCCCGGATCACCCTTCCAGTTCACAGTTGGTCCTCTTAGGGACTTTGGTTCCCATTTAGTAAAGGCTGGCGGTCCTGGTTTGGAACGTGGTCAAGTTGGTGCACCATCCGAATTTAATGTTTGGACTCGTGAAGCTGGTGGTGGCTCCCTTGCAATTTCAGTTGAAGGACCTAGCAAGGCCGAAATTGAATTCAAGGACCGCAAGGACGGTTCCTGCGATGTCTCCTACAAAGTCACCGAACCCGGCGAGTACCGTGTTGGATTAAAATTCAATGACCGCCATATTCCAGACTCACCCTACAAGGTGTACATTTCCCCAGAGCAAGGCGACGCCCACAAGCTTGAAGTCCAACAATTCCCACAAGGAAATATTCAAGCTGATGCACCATACCAATTTATGGTTCGCAAGAACGGCGCCAAGGGTGAGCTCGATGCTAAGATTGTTGCCCCATCGGGTACCGATGATGATTGCTTCATCCAGGTGATTGACAGCGAAATGTACTCTGTTCGTTTCTACCCGCGCGAAAACGGAATCCATGCAATTCACGTTAAGTTCAATGGAGTCCACATACCCGGATCGCCATTCAGAATCAAGGTTGGCAAGGACGTAGCTGATCCAGCTTGTGTGCATGCCACCGGATTGGGCTTGGAGGAAGTTAAAACCGGACACAAGGCCGACTTCATTATTAATACTTGCAATGCTGGTGTTGGTTCGTTATCTGTCACAATTGATGGTCCCTCGAAGGTGTGCCTTGATTGTACGGAAGTCGAGGAGGGCTACAAGTGTAGATACACACCCCTCCTGCCTGGTGACTACTATGCTTCAATCAAGTATAACAACATGCACATCGTTGGATCACCTTTCAAGATCAACTGCACAGGTAAGGATCTTTTTATTGATTTTACTGATTGTGATGAATTTTCTTATTTTATGACTTGACTCTTTAGGTGATAAACTTGCTGATGAGGGTGCCCAGGAAACATCGACAGTTATTGTTGACACCGTGGCGAAGATTGCCAAGAGCGGCAAGAACACAGGCGCGCATATCCCAATCTTCAAATCCGATGCTTCCAAGATCACATCGAAGGGTATGGGTCTGAAGAGAGGTTTCATGGGTAAACAAAATCAGTTTACAATCGGTGCTACAGATGCGGGTAGGTTTTCTTTTTCTACTTTGTTCATTTCAACAGAAAATTAATTAATTTTTTTAAATAAGGCAACAACATTCTCTATGTTGGTATGTACGGTCCCAAGGGTCCTTGCGAAGAATTCAACATCAAACATACAGGACTCAACAACTACAACGTTAGCTACATGGTGCGAGAGCGTGGCGAATATATTCTCATAGTCAAATGGGGTGAAGAACATATTCCCGGATCTCCATTTAAGGTTGAAGTTTAAGTTAAAACAAACAAAAAATTAAACACCCAATACATTGTATTAATTTTGTATTTTAATTCATAAAAGAAAAATAAGAAACTTTTCTCACGAGAATAAAACTTTCAGTAAGTTATTTTTATTTTGTTAGTCATTCAACAACATTTTTTGTTTATCAGTTTCTTTTTGCAATAATCAATTATGTTCCCTTTATAAATCTTGTCCTGATTTACTTATTATAATTATTATTTTGATTTAAAAATATTTAAGTTATGTTTTTTTTACGTAATCACATTTATAATCTTAGTATTTACTGTAAATATCCGATAGAAAAAAGAAAAGAAAAGATTTTTAAAAATTATAAAAGTTCGAAAAAAAATTTAACATAAAAATAAATATAAAATTTAAGAAATGAAATTAAATTAAAAGATATCGTTTAATTTCTGTCGTCATTTTTGTTCTGTAATGAAGTATTTAATTTAAATATCAGTCTAAAATACGGTATACAATTTTTGTTCTATTGTTTTGAAACATAAAATATGAAACTTTAAAAGATTAATAATGTTTTTCTTTCTTAGATTGTACTCTTTTCTTCCATCCTAAATATTAAATTAAATAAGAGTTAAAAATATTCCCTGTAAAGTTATGGGAAAAATGTTATGCTATTAAATGTATTATGTAATGTTGTATCTTTCAATATATTTTACAAGGTTTAAATAAAAAATAAGAAAATATAAGTATGTTTGTATATTTTTTGTATTGTTTTTCTACATAATAAATAATAAATCGGTTTAAATCGTTCATAAGCACTAAAAAAGAAGATGAAGCTGCAAAATAGGAAATCTGGAATCAAAGGTCTAGATAATTAATTCATGACATTTTATGATTGGAATCAACACTGCTCTTTCCATTCAGTAGTGTGCCCAAAACCCCCAAAACTCTTATTTCAGCATTTTGTTCAGACGCATGTAAAGAAGGTGGGACTATGTGGAGGTGCAAGTCTAATCATTGGAACATTGATTTTAACATTCATATTGAATGCAGGTTTTCGCGTTTTTTTTAAAGCTTAACTTCTTAATTAAATAAGAGTCAGCGCAAATATTTTAAGATAAATATAGTTTGCTTTGGCTTTTAAAAATTAAAAATAACATACTTACGAGGTACATACTTCACAAATATGCTACGACTTTTCGAGCAATATTAATGCAATATATTGTACATTTCGTTGCAGTCCCTCGTAAATATTCCTAATATTGAATTGCCACCATAAATTATTTTGACATAGAAGTTATTAAATATGTTAAATTTTTTCTTCAATAACTCAAATCAACAAATTTTCTTTTTGTTAAATTTGAAATTATTTTTTTGTTAAAACCGATTTTTTTGTATAGGTACTAAGTTGTAAAAACGGCTTACTAGGTTTTGAAGTTAAAATATATTCGCTGCCTTATTGAAAACAAAAAACAAATGTTTTATCAGCAAATGTTTTAGAAGAACTACAACATGGAATAATAGTTTTCTATACTTAAACGAAAGGCAATTCTTTACTCCTTTATAGTCCGGAAGACTTTGTTCAATGGTGTAATTAACTAGAACGCTTGAGTTGTGAAAACTATAAAGGTCTGGTCAAAAAGAACCATTGCCCTCTGAGTAATGATACGCCAAACAGAATGTTGTCAGCTTTCGGCGTTCTATGTAGCCAGTTCTAAAAATCAAGACAACTCTTTTTCTTTGATTTTGTAATTCAATGCGACATAAAATTATTCAGCAATTGAATCCATTTTCCATTGTCCTTTTGAAAAAGCACAAGGAAGGAATTTTTGAAAAGAATTTAATTTTTTCGTGGACAATGAGCAGCGACAAAACGAGTAGCAGCAGCAGTCACGTTCTTAAAAATCAGCAACTTCAATTTGACAGTTGAATACCGACAAAGGAAACTTAATTTTTGTATGCGTGTCGCTCTTTTATTCTAAATAATTTAAAGTCCTTAATTAAAGTCATACTCCCTTGTAGTTTGAGAATAAAAGCTTATGTAAAGGGTGATTTTTTTGAAGTTAGGATTTTCATCCATTAATATTTGACAGATCACACGGGATTTCAGACATGGTGTCAAAGAGAAAGATGCTCAGTATGCTTTGACATTTCATCATGAATAGACTTACTAACGAGCAACGC